>NC_040093.1:48708236-49011267 GCF_003369695.1 Bos indicus x Bos taurus
AAGGTTTAGCCCCATTACAGAGCTCTAGAAACGGAGGCCTGGACAGACCACAGAAGTCGCAGTCCCTCTCCCAGAGCTTTGTCCAATACACCAGGGGTCTCCAGTGCCCGGGCCAGCGCCAGTCCAGCACCTGTTAGGAACCGGGCTGCACAGCAGGAAGTGAGCAGAAAGCGAGTGGGGAAGCTTCATCTGTGGCTCCCCATTGCTCACATTACCCCCTGAGCCTTCCCCACCCACCCCCACCCCTAGTCTGTAGACAGATTGTCTTCCATGAAACTGGTCTCTGGTGCCAAACAGGTTGAGGACCACTGCAAGATCACAAAGTCCCTACAGTTCAGAGGTCAGCAAACTTCTCGGTAAAGAGCCAGATGGCAAATATTTTAGGCCGTGCAGGCTATATAGTCAATGCAACTCAACTTATAAAAAAAAAAAAAAAAACTATTCAACTCTGACTGTGGTAAACATAACCTAATGTAAACATAACTAATAGGAGTGGGCATGGTCCAGTGGGGATTTATTTAAGGCAACAGTGACCCAGATCTGGCCATGGTCTTGCTTTGTTACAGCGGATCAGAGTGTGCCCTCTGATACCCACACATTTCCTCATCACAGACTCTGATGCAACTGCCAGCATCTTCAGAGGGTAATATCATCTCTCAGATCCAGAGGTGGTAATTACTGCCGTAAGAGGGAACATCTTTGGATTCTCGCAAACAATAGAAGGCAGAGAATAGTGTCAGAGGAAGGTAGACCTTCCGGGCATATCCTTGTTGCCGAAAGGATCTTCACTTTCCAGGAGGCCAAAAGCCCCTCTCGTTGCCCCCGGTGGGTCTCTCCATCATGTGTAACATCACAATTCGATGCACAGAATTAATGTGCAACAGCCCCTCTCTCTCAGGCAGCAGCATTTTTGCCTGAAAAACGGGGCGGCAGTCTCACTGTGACAGCATAAGAATAACTTGTCATCCTGGTAATGGCCTAACTGCATATAAGTGTCTGTCATAATGAAAATTGGTCTCTTCCATTTCAATTTATTTTGTCAACAATCCAAATGGAACCCGAATATATCTTCCAACACCACCGCACCCAGACCAAATAGGAAGAGAACTTTAAAAGGGACCTCATCATCATATGGCTAAATATTTACATTAAAAAAGAGTCTCTCTTCTGGAAGACATCCCAGCTCCACAGCTCTCGCCTGCCAGTACACCTGCAGTTTTTTGTAACTAATTAAGGAACTTCAGAAAACACATTCAAAAGGGCCTGAGCAAACAGATGCCCACTCCATTAATTAAACAAGCCGGAGCAATCACCAGGCTGTAATTGGAAAATGTGCTTCTTTCCCCCATTTTAAGGCAATCAGTTATTTGCAAATGTTTTCTGATAGTTTCTCAAAAGAGAAAGTGGGCTAGCAGCAGGTGCTGGCCTCCTCTAGCAGGGGGGCAGATGTTTGGGAAAGGTTAGAGGTAGGAGGCAGTCACCCAAGTTCACTAATTAGCTCTTCTGCCCCTTCCTCTCCCTCCAGAAGACTGTGCTAATGAGAAAAGGAAGTTTAAGTGCTAAAAAAAGAAAGCAAGCTTGCTAATGCTACTTAAAGGCACAAAAATGTTCCCATGCAGTGCACTCTTCAGAGCTCTAATTGGGATGCACGTGGTCCAGTTTGGGCAGAAAGTAACCACACCCCAGCGGTCTTTCATTTAGCTGAGTTCTCAACGGTGTTGGGAGCAGGAGGAAGGTGAAGAATGTCACTGAGGAGAGGAGGAGGAAATACAAGTGTGGAGTCTCTCCTACTATCTCCTCCTTGGGTTCCAGACAATGTTTTAAGGGAGTACTGGTCTTAAGTAAAATTCCCATAGTTGTGGGTTATCCTTCAGCATCTCAGTCAGGGCTTAGAGATGCCATGGCTTGCAGGAGCCAGTTCAGGTTATTAAACTATTGTTCTCAGCAACAAACCTACCCATCTACACCGTCCTCCGTGGTGTGGGGCTTTGTTGCTGTTTTAGTCACTCAGTCTCCGACTTCCTGGACTCTAGCCCACCAGGCTCTTCTGTCTGTGGAATTTTCCAGGCAAGCATACTGGAGTTGGTTGCTATTTCCTACTCCAGGGGGTCTTCCCATGCCAGGGACTGAACCTAAGTCTCCTGCAGTACAGGTGGATTTTTACCACTGAGCCACTGGGGAAGCCCTGGTGTGAGGCTTCAATGCTACAAACTCATTTCTCCTTTCCCAGCTGGGTTCCTGTTATGTGCCACTGATGGAGGGCACTAAAGGGAGACTGGAAAGCTGCAGGACGATGAAAGGACTTGCTCTTTCCTGTTTTGCTGTTTCCTGTCGGCATCAACAAGAGAAGGCCTTTCCCCTCAGCAACAACAATCGGCCCCATTTCCCAGCTCCTTCTAGCCCTCCCAGATAAAAACTCACCACATCCTCTCCTCCCACACCAGCTGGTAGCCCTTCCTTCTCAGAGCTGTGAGTCCCAGTTCCATAGTGTCCCTCCTCCAGGCACCTAGGGTTCCAATAGCCCCACGTTCTTGTTTCTAAAGCCTTAAGAATAATTACTATCGTTTGATACTTCTTTTGATTCCCTTTTTGCCCTTTCAGTTCAGTTCAGCCACTCAGTCATGTCCGACTCTTTGCAACCCCGTGAATCACAGCACACCAGGCCTCCCTGTCCATCACCAACTCCCGGAGTTCACTCAAACTCATGTCCATCGAGTCAGTGATGCCATCCAGCCATCTCATCGTCTGTCGTCCCCTTTTCCTCCTGCCCCCAACCCCTCCATCCCTTTAAAAGAGAGAATTTAAAATAGAGGAAGCTGGACTCCCTAGCGGCTCAATGGTTAAGACTCCCCCTTCCAATGCAGGAGGAGAATGTTCAATCCCTGGTCAGGGAACTAAGATCCCAGATGCCTCACAGCAAGGTCAATAATACTTTTTTAATAAATTAATTAAATTAAATAAAGAAAGCTAGTGCGGTTTTTTTTGTTTTTTTTTTTTTCCATTTTGACTAATCCAATATTTGATACCAAAAGTAGTCCTGTAAAGTTGATTCTCAGAGATGGGATCTGGGATTGGCTTGGTCATCATGTCCTTGGTCTTGAAAACAGTGCTGTGGTCCTTGAGAAGTCAGATATTAGTAATAGTTGCCTCTAGTGAGCAGTGACACCATGATTAATCACATTATCACCTGTAATTGACCATGATGGAGCACCCACTGAAGCAGTTGCCTTGGTGACAAAAGGGCTCCTGCCCTTGACTATTAGAGGAGTGATAATCACTCCAAAGACCCTACAGCAGGATAATTGCTTCTAACTACACTGGAGAGATTAGAAAGAAAATGATAAACTCGGGGCTTTAAATGCTCAGCTTAAGTTGTGGTCAGAGAACTAGAAAGCTTTGATGGTATCCCTAAAAGAAATTCTTATTTTTTGCAGCTGCAGGTCTCACCTCAATAAAAAGCAAACCCAAACTTAATTGTCTGAGTTGTAGAATTACAACTTGGTTTAATTCTCAGGTTCACCAAGTCTCATATGTAAAAGTTTAGGCATTGATTGGAAATGGGTGGGACCCTGGACTTAATACAGGGATATCTGGGCGGATCCAGATGAAGTTCAAAATCTTAAAACCCGAGGTCTTTCTGGGCCTCTTTTTCATTGAAAGGAGCAGCACTTCCTCCTATTTTTGGAGACTCAAAGGCCTTGTAATAGCTTAACCTGCTGTCTTGCTTGGATATGCCTGTTTTCCTTAAGACTCACTCAATATTAGTTAACAAATTCCTACAAAACTTAGCGGCCTAAAGCAACAGTCAACTTTTATTACCTCTCACAGTTTCTGTGAGCAAGAAATTCAAGGAGCAGCTTAGCTGGGCAATTATGACTCAAGGCCTCTTAGGAAGTTGCCATCAAGATTTCAGTTGGGGGTTAAGCTGAGGGAAGGCTTGACTGCGTCTGGTGAACAGCTGGTGCTGGCTGTCAGCAGGAGGCTCAGCTCCTCGATAAATGGACCTCTTCACAGGGCTGCTTGAGTGTCCTCACAAGATGGTGGCTGGGTCTCCCAAAAGTGAGTGACCCACGACAGTACAGAGAAGACATGGCCCCATCCCCCAGCCACAGGGGATTGAACCAGGGTTAGACCCTGACTCATGCAGTGTCCTAGAGGGAAAAACTCTGCTAAGAGAGAGAAAATGGAGACAGTGGAGCCTCAGGAATTCGATCAGGACTATTTGGTGATCAGAGCCTAGTTCCTAAGGGTACACAGTGCAGGGATGACCTGAAGTAGCAGGGGCTTCTGAATTTATGCAAAAGCAACAGTCATCCAGAGGAGAAAAATATCTGCAGGGGCGTTAGGAGGGGAGGGACAGTGACTCAGGAGACCAAAAAGAATGATGTCAGTAATGGCAGGAATGGTAAAAGCAAATATTATGAGATGTTACATTACCTTAAGGTGGCATATCTGCAAATTCCAATGGAGGAGCCAAATAGAACCTCGCTGGTACAAAGGCCTCAGAACATTTCAGTTTGTGAACTATGCCTCACTCTGACTCTCTGACAGTTCTCAGGATACGTCCAAGTCTTATCTCTTTTTTGCCACATGTATCCTTTTGGTAAAATCTCATTCTGCAGCCATCTTTGTAAGGTCCTCATCACTATATCAAAGCATCCTAATGAGCCAGGGCTTTTAATCAAACAATGGGTCTGAGGGTTTACACAGCTCTTTCCAGCCCACTAGCACCAAATCCTCACAGTAGCTCAGAGTGGGAGGCAGCAGAGCGACCACTCCATCCCCCAGATGTGGAGACTGAGGCTCACAGAGGCTGAAAGAACTCATCGAGTTCACCCACCTAATAAGGTAAGTCAGGGCAGAGCTCAAATCCTATTCTACCTGCCAGCCCAGTGCTGCCTACGTAAAGGAATAGCAGAAGAGACACCAAGCCACTGAGGACCCTCCATATGACAAGCACTGTGCTAGCAGGGTTGGAAACACGAGGAAACAACAACAAAGATTTCTGCCTCACTGAGCTTCCGTTCATATGTAGCCATGTGACGCACACTGTAGATGGAAGGTGAATTCCAGAAGCCCACCACGCAATCTGCCTCGTTTTACTGCAACTTCAGCACTTCAGGCCTTGTAGATAACTGTTAAGTACACTCAGGGACTTCCCTGGTGGTCCAGTGGTTAAGAATCTCCTTCTAATTCAGGGGACATGGGGTCAATCCCTAGCTGGGCAGCTAAGATCCCACATGCCAGGGGGCAACTAAGCCTGCTCCAGCCAACTACAGAGCCCACGTGCTCTGGAGCCCACATGCTGAAACTAAAGCCCGATGCAGCCAAAAAGACAATAAATAAATATTTTTAAATAAATACACACACACACACACAGAGACATATTTGTTTATACCTGTAATTGCTATAATTGCAAGATTCCATCATTATTATCCAGACAGTTTAGGCAATTCAAGCCAGGATCCACTTACTAGATTCAAAACTTCCAGCCCAGCTGCCTCATCCGAAGAGTGGGGATAACAATAGCACCTGCCTCACAGTTGGGTATGAAGATTCAACTAGTATAAATATGTAGGGTATTTTTATTATCTTTTTGGCTGCGCTGGGTCTATTAGCGGCATACAGGACCTTTGGTTCTCCTTTTGGCACGTGGGATCTTTAGTTGCGGCATATGGGATCTAGTTCCCGGACCAGGGATCAAACACAGGAGCCCTGCATTGGGAGTGCAGCATCTTAGCCACTGGACCAGCAAGGAAGCCCCTGTAAAGGATTTAGAATGGTATCTGGCATATAAATTTGTGCAATGTTAGTAGAATTAGTAGGATTGTGAGTATGATTATTAAAATTCTTACTATTGAAAGTTAAAATTGTGTTTTCCTCAAGGGGGCAAGGGAAGGAACTAGAAATGTAAACCCTAATTTAAGTCGGGCCCTGTCTATCACTTGCTGTGTGTCTTTAGGTGAGCCGCTTCACCTCTGTAAACTCCAGTCCACCTACCTACAAAATGGAGTGCAGTAACATCCATGACTTTTGGTCTGTTGTGAGAATTCACTGGTGTGTTGCACTTAGCACTGTGACTGGCACATATTCAACACTGAATAAGCAGTACCCACTGCTATAAGTACAACTGCACTCATCTCACACGCTAGTAGAGTAATGCTCAAAATTCTCCAAACTAGACTTCAATGTACGTGAACTGAAAACTTCCAGATGCTCAAGCTGGATTTAGAAAAGGCAGAGGAACCAGAGATCAGATTGCCAGCATCCACTGGATCATAGAAAAAGCAATGGAATTCCTGAAGCCTTTGACTGTGTGGATCACAATAACCTGTGGGAAATTCTGAAAGAGATGGGAATACCAGACCACCTTACCTGCCTCCTGAGAAATCTGTATGCAGGTCAAGAAGCAACAGTTAGAACCAGACATGGAACAACAGACTGGTTCCAAATTAGGAAAGGAGTACGTCAAGGCTGTATATTGTTACCCTGCTTAATTAATTTATATGCAGAGTACATCACGCAAAATGCAGGGCTGGAAGAAGCACAAGCTGGAATCAAGATTGCTGAGAGAAATATCAATAACCTCAGATATGCAGATGACACCACCCTTATGACAGAAAATTAAGAGGAACTAAAGAGCCCCTTGGTGAAGGTGAAAGAGGAAAGTGAAAAAGTTGGCTTAAAACTGAACATTCAAAAAACTAATATTATGGTATCCAGTCCCATCACTTCATGGCAAATAGATGGGGAAACAATGGAAACAGTGACAGACTTTATTTTCTTGAGCTCCCAAATCACTGCAGATTGTGACTGTATCCATGAAATTAAAAGATGCCTGTTCCTTGGAAGAAAAAGTATGGAAAACATAGACAGCAATATTAAAAAACAGAGGCATTACTTTGCCAACAAAGGTCCATCTAATCAAAACTGGTTTTTGCAATAATCACGTATGGATGTGAGAATTGCACCATAAAGAAAGCTGAGCTCCAAAGAATTGATGCTTTTGAACTGTGGTATTGGAGAAGACTCTTGAGAGTCCCTTAGACAGCAAGGAGATCAAACCAGTCAATCCTAAAGGCAATCAGTCCTGAATACTCATTGGAAGGACTGATGCTGAAGCTGAAGCTCCAATACTTTGGCCACCTGATGTGAAGGACCGATTTATTGGAAAAGACCCTGATGCTGGGAAAGACTGAAGGCAGGAGGAGAGGGGGATGACAGAGGATGGGATGGTTGGATGGCATCACTAACTCGATGGCAATGAGTTTGAGTAAGCTCCAGGAGTTGGTGATGGACAAGGAAGCCTGGCGTGCTGCAGTCCATGGGGTCGCAAAGAGTCGAAACTGAGCGACTGAGTGACTGAACTGAACTGACTGCCACCTAGCATCATTGTTGTCATTACCTCTGAACTTCAATGAGTGGCAGCAAAGCAAATTTAATTTTGAAAATATGCATATTTTATTAGGAAAATTAATAGTGTGGCCTATTATATAATTAGATATTTCCTATTTGACCCTAGTTCTGATATGACAACTGGGAGGAATGTTTGACCCATGGGTGCTATTCAACACAATTTTTAATTTAATTGACTAGTATGTTGTCTTGAATTAATTAATATTCAAGATCCATTTCCTCTTTGCATCCTCTTCTTCACTTGTCCAGGAAGGAAGGATCTCCAAGGACTGGATAGATCTGTGAACATTATTGGACTAAGAGTGGAGACACTCCGTATTAGGTGGTGAGAGGGGTAAGGAGGCCAGCTCTGATACCCAGCCCCCTCCTCACCTCCTGCCACCTCACCTCCTCCTCAGCATCCCACATGGCACCAGCCCTGACACAGGACTAGGTCAGCCTGGTGCCAGGCACTGGAGACTAGTGTTTTCTTTTTTCACTGCCAGTCCCTCTTGCCAGTCTTCTGGCTCTGGATGGAGGGGATGGGTCAGCCTTTCTTCTTTATATTAAAAACTGATCAGGCTTCCCTGGTAGTACAGTGGTTGAGAATCTGCCTGCTGATGCAGGGGACATGGGTTCGATCCCTGTTCTGGGAAGATCCTACATGCCTCGTGGTGACTACACTAGTGAGCCCACACGCAGCAGCTACTGAAGCCCATGCACCCAGGGTCCATGCTCCACAAGAGAAGCCACCAGAATGAGTAGCCCATGCATCACAGCTAGAGAGTAGTCCCTGCTTCCTGCAACTAGAGAAAGCCTGCACAAATCAATGAAGACCCAGTGCAGACAAAAATAAATAAATAGTTTTAAAAAAAAGAATTAAGCCTTCAGTCTTCACACTGAGGGACCACAGAGGCAAAGCAAGACCCACACTGCACTCCATTTCCACAGTGTCTGTGCGAAAGGGCTGGCCTGTGTTGTCCAGCTCAGCTTGCCAGAGTCCTCTGCATTGGGAGGTAGTGCCAGTTCCCATCTCATTGTTCATTTCCTCAGGGTTCCTGGTGGCTCTGACAGTAAGGAGTCTGCCTGCAATGCGGGCGACCTGAGTTCATTCCCTGGGTCGGGAAGGTCCCCTGGAGAAGAAAATGACAACCCACTCCAGTATTCTTGCCTGGAAAATTCCATGGATGAGCCTGGTGGGCTACAGTCCATAGGGTCACAGAGTCAGACACAACTGAGTGACTTCACTTCCACTTCACTTTTCTGCGGGGGAAAGAACAAGTGGAATTTGGGTTTTCTTGTCTTCTTGGCCAAACTTCACCTTCACACTATCTCTCATTAGGCTATATGACAGAATGAATAAACAGACGAGTATTTATACATTTATCACAGTGCCGACCTCAGGTAGCGTATCCTCTGACTTCGGGGGCACACCAGGCACTCTCCAGTGCTCTCTTTTCACTTAGAGACTGAGAGGACCGCAGGGTCCACGTGATGCAACTACAAGAAAGTGGTGACTCTGGCTCCCTGAGTGTCTGTGTGGAGGAGCCCCTTCCAGCCCACACGGCCCAGGGTTGGTTATTAACACAGCATAGCTCAGACCATCCGGACTCTGTGGCTCAGGTGTGAAAGCAACATGGCTTAATTTCAAAGACATGCTGCACGTTGAGTATCAGTAATCAGTATCAATCTCCTGAGAGTCAAACTGTCTAGTTTGTTTTAACTTCTTAACATATAGATATATGTATTTATTTGGCTGTGTTGGGTCTTAGTTGGGGCATGAGGGATCTTTCATCGTGGCGCTCGGGGGTCTCTCTAGTTGTGGGGCACAGGCTCCAGAGCTCGTGGCCTCAGTAGTTAAAGCAAGCAGGCTGACTTTCTCAGTGGCACGTGGGGATCTTGGTTCCCTGACCAGTGATCAAACTCTGCATTGGAAGGTGGGTTCTTAGCCACCAGGCCACCAGGGAAGTCCCAAGGCTGTCTTAATTTCTTAAATTACATTGTTCTAGGATCCTAGGGATCATGACTGCTGAAGAGATAGGTCCTAGCAATCAAAATATAGCAGCCAGGAGAGGGGGGAAAAAGTGGATGTCACCAAAAAAAAGAGAAGCAACAAAATAAAAATTGTATTCTTGGAATACATTTTTGTTGTAACATGACGATATATTGGAGGAGGTAGTGACTTGAAGGGCGGAGAACAAATAAGGCTAGGAATAAGAAAGATACAGGGGGAAGAGGCCATAAAATGGTGGCACTATGAGAATCACGGAAGATGATGGGAAGGGGGCCCTGGAGACTCCAGGCAGCCACGTGAACTTTGACCTTCCCTTTGCCCGTAGTCCTAGTGTCCCCAAATTGCTTAGCTTCTCTTTATATTCGCTTTCCTTGCCATCCCCACAAATGTAAGCAAGCCTAACCATTTTAAGCAAAGCACCACCTTTCTCAGCTGATAAAAAAAAAACAAAAACTTGTTACTCATCATAGATCCACCTAGTCTTGGATCCTATCTCCTCCTCTTTTATTAAAAAATATATATTAGTGCACACTTTTTTATTACATTAAAATCAAGTAATGGTCTGACAATAAAAAGATTGTTTATGGAATACTGTTATGTTCATCTTTACTTATAGGATGTTAAACCCTTAGAACTAAGGTTTTTTCCCAGAAAAAGATTCATGGAAACACCAATTGTTTTTCAGACTTGATAGTTGTTGCTTCAAAAGGTAATTTTACACAAATACTAAATTTAAAAAAAAAACCCTTAGAACACAACGAATCACTTTTATTTCGATATGCATCCACATTTTAGAATTTCACGGTCCTAAACAGAAAATTGAAAAACACAGCAATTTACCAGGAATTTCAGGGATCTGCCATGCACACTGGGTTCTTTTTTCATCTATGCTGAGGACCATGAGAAGCAGCAGCACCAAAACGAAAAAGTATGCACTGAATTCAAGGCTCTTTTTGTTCCAGTTGTCAGATTCCAAACTAAACCCAAATGGATTGCAAGTATGACCATACAAGAGCACTGTTTAAAACATCTTCAATTTTTAAAAGCAAAAGCCATTACTGGAAAAGAAAACAATGCATTCAGAGGGATCATGTGTGCTTACGAGTGTCTTCTGTGGCCTTTCTTCCAGTTTAACCACCAAGGACTTTGAGAGCTGGCAGGTCTGAGTAACCCTGGTGACTATTCTTCTCACTTTATCAAAACCTGAGCTAGAAAAACCTGCATCAGCGGATGATGACAGCAGAGGGTGGCAGGGCTGAGAACCTAACATTCATTTCCCAGGCTGGTGGAGAGTAAATAAGTGTGGTTCCAAAACTAAATAAGGGAGGTCAGAGACTCTTTCCAACCTTACCTGATGGTGTCCATCCAAAGCAAGGAGGTGTCATGGAAAGTGTTGGGTGGCGACATTGCCAAAAGGAAACTTGAGGAGGAGGAAGGAAAAGTCATCACCCCTCATAAAAGTTGGGGGAGGAGATATGGAGAAAGCTAGCACAACTGAGAGACTTCCCTTTCACTTTTCACTTCCATGCTTTGGAGAAGGAAATGGCAACCCACTCCAGTGTTCTTGCCTGGAGAATCCCAGGGACGGGGGAGCCTGGTGGGCTGCCGTCTATGGGGTTGCACAGAGTCGGACATGACTGAAGCGACTTAGCAGCAGGAATTCCTGAAGGGAGCAGAGGGGGTAACAGTCTATGCTTTGCCCAAGGGTGATAGTACAGAGTGGGGAAAAGGATGATGGCTCAGAAGGAGGAGCATCATTTAAGACAAAGAAAGAAACCAGGGGTGCAGAAGAAGCACACACACACACCCAGCAGCAGTCACACAGGCTATGACCTGAAATCTTCACCTCTACTCTAACAAGCCACCCCAAGCTGGAGGGCTGTTGCAGGGAGGGAAGGAAGTAGGGGAAGGGAAGGGAGAGAAGGCAGAGACCCTAGGCCAGGTAATCAACAGCAAGGGGATTATGTGATGTGTCTTTTCACGGTTGAGTCAGATGTGCCTCACCAGTTATAATGAGAATCAGTGTAAATATACCTTCTTGATCCCAGAAGTTCAACTATGTGGAAAGTGGTTACACTTGACAGGATGATACTTTATAGCACAACTTCAGTTCAGTTCAGTTCAGTCCAGTCGCTCAGTCGTGTCCGACTCTTTGTGACCCCATGAATTGCAGCATGCCAGCTTAGGTATTTCAAATCAACAAAAAATTAGCATCATTTGCAGTAACTTAAGACAAACTGCCTTTGAATGGGGGTTTCCTTTCCAGTGGACTTCCCTGGTGGCTCAGATGGTAAAGAATCTGCCTGCAGTGCAGGAGACCCAGGTTCAATCCCTGGGTCGGGAAGATCCCTGGAGAAGAAAATGGCAGCCCACTCCAGTATTCTTGCCTGGAGAATTCCATGGACAGAGGAATTCTTTCCAGTACTTTGAGGTCTGTAAGACTTATCTAGAAAATTTACTCCTATGGAAAATGTTTGCAACCCTATGAACTGTAGCCCACCAGGCTCTTCCGTCCATGGAATTTTCCAGGCAAGAATACTGGAATGGGTTGCCATTTCCTCCTTCATGGGTTGGGAATCTTCCCAACCCAGGGATCAAACCCGCATCTCTTGCACTCCTGCCTTGGCAGGTGGATTCTTTTCCACTAGCACCACTTGTGGAAAATGAAGACTGCTTCAATCAAATAGGGGTTATAGGGGAGGGCCTGTGGTTTTTCTTTTTGATTAATTGCTGTAACACTGTCCTTCAAGGGGCTGAGGGAGTTTCACATTTTCTTTAGACATCATTAGACGCTGAGGCTCTTGCAGGACAACTTTGATGCTCTATGAATTCTGCCATTTTGCTAGCAGGGATATGACTCTTGGGCCCACCACTCCATTAGAAATATTAACTCCATTCATATTTTTGCTATAAATTCATATTTTCCCTATAAAAAAAGGGATAGTGCTTTGGGTATTTATGTCCACATTCTATTTTAAGGGTGTATATTCACGTTTCATAGAGTCCGAGCTCATGGTGGCTGCCATCTTGCATTGCTGTTGCTCTCTCCTCCTCTTTACTGGAGATTCTGAGAGCTTTCAACTTTCTATTTTGACAGATTCTGCTAACAGAGGTGAATAATAGTAGCAAGGGAAAGCTCCCTTCTGAGAGGAAAAAAAATTTCCAACATAGAGAAATGCCTATCTTTTCCCTCAAACCATTTCTCCTGGTACCTGAGTGGGAATAATATATGGAGTCTGAATCATAGGTCCAGCTGACTTCAATAAAGACAGGAATACTTTTAGAATTGAAGCCACATGTTATAATGGTGGAGGAAAAGAGGGTAAGAAGTGACTCCCTCCTGACTTTGTGAAGCTTGCATATTTACCACCAGATTTAATTTACTGATACATGAGAAAGAAACTTCTATAATATCTCTTCAAAGTATTCTTATCTTCGGTTTTCAGTTATTCGTGGATAAGTCTAATTTTTATCAGTACCATGGGGCTTCCTACTTTCCCCACTCTTTATTGAAGACGGAAGTGAAATATATGAACTGACCTTTCATATCACACAGTTAATAGGAAGCAAAACAGCATAAACCCAGATCTCTCTGACTCTGAGCCTAAGCTCTTTCCACAGTACCACAGAGCTGCTCTGCCTAGCATTTTGATAAGCAAAGAACAGCACACCTGAGGTGAGCACAAAGTACCAAAAGCAGGGAAATCTCCTGGGGTTAGTGAGTAGCTTTTGTAAAGCTATAATCTATTATAAAAACAAAGGGAAAACTGCCCTAAATGAAATTCTTTCAGATATAAGTAAGAGAATTTCAACTCAAACTCTATTAAGCAAAAGGAAACTAATTACTCCAATGAACTGGTTAGTGTCGGGATTTGCCACCTTCATGCACATGTGAATCAAGGGACTTAATGCTCTGTCTTGCATCTTCTCTATCTTTATCTCTGTCTCTTTGTCCTTCACCTATCGGGCTGATTTCATTTGCTCCTACAGCAGTAAATCTTTCTCCATTAGGCAAAGGAAGATGGTCCTTAACAGTCCCAAATTTACATTCTCCCAGCCTAACACACTTAGACAAAAGAGCATCCCTTTGTCTCAGTATCTACATATCAGTCCCAAAGAAGACCATGATTGACATTATCTACCTCTGGAACAATCACTATTGCTGTGAAATGAGGTACCAAGACTGGCCAGCCAGGGTGGGTGAGTAGGAATGGAGTAAAGGGTAGAGAGGTATATTTCCATTAGAATGTAGTGGGGGGAGATGGTTTCCAAAAGAAAAAACATAAGAGCAGGAAAAACATCATATATTCACTCCAGGAGTCACTAAATATTTTTGAGCAAGGGAGTAACAAAATGAAACAAGAAATAAATAAATAAAAATAAACATGAATGCCCTGAACAGATGGGTTGGTGGGTAAAAAGAAGGAAGCTTTTAGAATAATCAGGAAGAGAGTAATGAAGGGCTTAGCCAGAGGAATGTGAAAGTGAAGTGAAGTGAAGTGAAGTCACTCAGTGTCCGACTCTTTGCGACCCCATGGACTGTAGCCTACCAGGCTCCTCCCTCCATGGGATTCTCCCGGCAAGAGTCCTGGAGTGGGTTGCCATTTCCTCCTCCAGGGGATCTTCCCGACCCAGGGATCGAGCCCAGGTCTCCCACATTGGAGGCGGACGCTTTAACCTCTGAGCCACCAGGGAAGCCCAACCAGAGGGATGGTAGTACACAATAAAAAATGTCAGCCCCATTTCTACTTGCAGTTGTGAGGGAATAACAGTCTAGACTAACCCCTCATCACAAACAATTGGGAAACTATACAAAATATATTTTCAGATATTGGACACAGGCAACAAAACACTGTGATCCCTGAGAGAAGGGAAATAAACAAGGTAAATTCCACGATCACCCTAACTTCCTGTCTGGAGTCAATTTCTGGATTGTGGTGAAGGGAAGGGGAACCTAAATAGAGAGAACAGAGGGTATTATTGAATTGAGGAGTCAAAGATCAGCATTTGAGGGAGCTGAGTTATCTAAAATTTGTAGGGCAGAATGTCAAAAAAGAGGAAACTATCACAAAATGAGGTCTAAATATCTGCACAGAGATTCCCTTGATTCTTTGTTCAAATAACAACCTATATATGGTGAAACTCGATAAAGCTGGGCAAAGGATAAACTCTGGGGAAAGAATAATCATTAAAGAGCTATAGGCTAAATAATTTGCAGAGCTCACTTTGGACCTGGAATCATTCAAGTTCTCACCAGCAATAGTGGAGAGACCTTACTGAATCACAGAATCTTTAGTAGAAGGCAAAAAAAAAAAAAGGTGTCTTAGTAGTGGAGCTAAACTAACCCTGGAGGAAAGGTCAGTGTTAAGTCACCCTTAAATAGTTCAAAAACAAGCATCAAAACAATCAAGCTAACCTGGAGTAACTTAACTGCCTTCCAGAAAAAAGTCCAAAACTCTTTAAGAGATTACAGAAAATGCACCACTCAATGCATAATATGCAACATCTAGCATTCAATAAAAAATTACTAGACATCTGTAGAAATGTGATCCATAAAGAAAGAAAAAAATCAATAAAAACATATGTATAAATGACAAAAATTACATATTTAACAAGTTCCTAAAACAATTCTTGAAAATACATTCAGAGTGCTTAAGTAGTTAAAGAAAAACATTAACATGGTGAGAACTGAGTGGAAATTATAAAAAAAGAATCAAACGGACCTACCAAACATGAAAACTACAAATCACAATAAGAAAAACTTCACTGGATGGAAATAAGTGCATACTAGACACTGCAGAAGAAAAGAACTATGAAGTTGAAATCATAATAATAGAAACAGAAATGGTAAATATTAAAGGCTTTTTTCTCATTTTTAAAATTTCTTTAAAGGTAATTGTTTGAACCAAAAATAACAATATATTTGGGGATTTATAACATATATAGAGGTAAAATATCTGTGCAAAGAATGGGAGGAGGAGAGGGAAGTATAGCGTTGTAAGATTCTTACATTGTACATAAGTCTGCAATGTTACTTTTGTTCATTTAATTTTAAATACTAAAACAACCACATAAAAAATATCTAAGGGACATCCCTGGTGGTCCAGTGGAAGCCCAGGTTCAATCCCTTGTTAAGGAACAAGATTCCACACGTACAACTAAGAGTTTGCATGCCATAACTAAAGATTCCACATGCCACAAGTCTAAAAAGATCCCATGTGTGCGTGTGTGCATGCTAAGTCACTTCAGTCATGTCTTTGCAACTCTTTGCAACCTATGGAGGTAGCCCACCAGGCTCCTCTGTCCATGGGATTCTCCAGGCAAGAATATTGGAATGGTTTGCCATTTCCCTCTGCAGCAGATCTTCCTGACCCAGTGATTGACCCCAGGTCTCCAGCACTGCAAGCAGATTATTTACCATCTGAGCTACCAGAGAAGCCCAAAAGATCCCACATGCTGCAACAAAGATCCAGGAAAGCCAAACGAATAAATAATTTTTTTTTAATATGTAAAAGATGTTTAGCTAATTAGCCAATACAGTGGAAGTGAGAAATAGATTTAAGGGCCTAGATCAAATAGATAGAGTTCCTGATGAGCTATGGCATGAGGTTCGTGACACTGTACAGGAGATAGGGATCAAAACTATTCCCATGGAAAAGAAATGCAAAAAAGCAAAATGGCTGTCTGGGGGGAGGCCTTACAAATAGCTATGAAAAGAAGAGAAGCGAAAAGCAAAGGAGAAAAGGAAAGATATAAACATCTGAATGCAGAGGTTCAAAGAATAGCAAGAAGAGATAAGAAAGCCTTCTTCACCGATCAATGCAAAGAAATAGAGGAAAACAACAGAATGGGAAAGACTAGGGATCTCTTCAAGAAAATCAGAAATACCAAAGGAAGATTTCATGCAAAGATGGGCTCGGTAAAGGACAGAAATGGTATGGACCTAAAAGAAGCAGAAGATATTAAGAAGAGATGGCAAGAATACACAGAAGAACTGTACAAAAAAGATCTTCATGACCCAGATAATCACGATGGTGTGATCACTGACCTAGAGCCAGACATCCTGGAATGTGAAGTCAAGGGGGCCTTAGAAAGTATCGCTACAAACAAAGCTAGTGGAGGTGATGGAATTCCAGTGGAGCTAGTCCAAATCCTGAAAAATGATGCTATGAAAGTGCTGCACTCAATATGCCAGCAAATTTGGAAAACACAGCAGTGGCCACAGGACTGGAAAAGGTCAGTTTTCATTCCAATCCCAAAGAAAGGCAATGCCAAAGAATGCTCAAACGACCACACAATTGCACTCATCCCACACGCTAGTAAAGTAATGCTCAAAATTCTCCAAGCCAGGCTTCAGCAATATGTGAACCGTGAACTTCCTGATGTTCAAGCTGGTTTTAGAAAAGGCAGAGGAACCAGAGATCAAATTGCCAACATCCGCTGGATCATGGAAAAAGCAAGAGAGTTCCAGAAAAAACATCTATTTCTGCTTTATTGACTATGCCAAAGCCTTTGACTGTGTGGATCACAATAAACTGTGGAAAATTCTGAAAGAGATGGGAATACCAGACCACTTAATCTGCCTCTTGAGAAATTTGTATGCAAGTCAGGAAGCAACAGTTAGAACTGGACATGGAACAACAGACTGGTTCCAAATAGGAAAAGGAGTACGTCAAGGCTGTATATTGTCACCCTGTTTATTTAACTTTTATGCAGAGTACATAATGAGAAACGCTGGATTGGAAGAAACACAAGCTGGAATCAAGATTGGCAGGAGAAATATCAATAACCTCAGATATGCAGATGACACAACCCTTATGGCAGAAAATGAAGAGGAACTAAAAAGCCTCTTGATGAAGGTGAAAGTCGAGAGTGAAAAAGTTGGCTTAAAGCTCAACATTCAGAAAACAAAGATCAAGGCATCCGGTCCCACTACTTCATGGGAAATAGATGGCGAAACAGTGGAAACAGTGTCAGACTTTATTTTTCTGGGCTCCAAAATCACTGCACATGGTGACTGCAGCCACGAAATTAAAAGACACTTACTCCTTGGAAGGAAAGTTATGACCAACCTAGATAGCATATTCAAAAGCAGACACATTACTTTGCCAACAAAGGTCTGTCTAGTCAAGGCTGTGGTTTTTCCAGTGGTCATGTATGGATGTGAGAGTTGGACTGTGAAGAAGGCTGAGCGCCGAAGAATTGATGCTTTTAAAGTGTGGTGTTGGAGAAGACTCTTGAGAGTCCCTTGGACTGCAAGGAGATCCAACCAGTCCATTCTGAAGGAGATCAGCCCTGAGATTTCTTTGGAAGGAATGATGCTAAAGCTGAAACTCCAGTACTCTGGCCACCTCATGCGAAGAGTTAACTCATTGGAAAGACTCTGATGCCGGGAGGGATTGGGGGCAAGAGGAGAAGTGGACGACAGAGGATGAGATGGCTGGATGGCATCACTGACTCGATGGATGTGAGTCTGAGTGAACTCTGGGAGTTGGTGATGGACAGGGAGGCCTGGCGTGCTGTGATTCATGGGGTCGAAAAGAGTCAGACATGACTGAGTGACTGATCTGATCTGATCTGAGAATAAAATGGAATGTTAGAAGACAATCCAAAAGAAGTCAAGAAAGGAGGGGAGAAGGAATAAAGAGTAGATGAGGGAAATAGAAAATAAATATCAAGCTGGTAGACTGAAATCCAGTTTTTTTAATTACTACATTAAATTGAAACAGTATAAGCATTTCAATTAAAGGCAGTTTGCCAAATTGGATTTAAAAAACAAAAACAAAGAAAAACATAATCCAACTATATGATGAATTCAAGAAACTCACTTTAAATACTAAAATACAAAGTGTAAGTGTAAAAAGTATAGTAAAATATATATAGTGTAAGCAATAATAATAATAAAAGTTAGAATGGCTTTGTTAATATCAAACAAAGTAAACATCAGATCAAAGACTATTCAGTTCAGTTCAGTTGCTCAGTCGTGTCCAACTCTTTGTGACCCCATGAATCACAGCACGCCAGGCTCCCTGTCCATCACCAACTCCTGGAGTTCACTCAGACTCACATCCATCGAGTCAGTGATGCCATCCAGCCATCTCATTCTCTGTCGTCCACTTCTCCTCCTGCCCCCAATCCCTCCCCGCATCAGAGTCTTTTCCAGTGAGTCAACTCTTCACATGAGGTGGCCAAAGTACTGGAGTTTCAGCTTTAGCATCATTCCTTCCAAAGAAATCCCAGGGCTGATCTCCTTCAGAATGGACTGGTTGGATCTCCTTGCAGTCCAAGGGACTCTCAAGAGTCTTCTCCAACACCACACTTCAAAGCATCAATTCTTCAGTGCTCAGCTTTCTTCACAGTCCAACTCTCACATCCATACATGACCACAGGAAAAACCATAGCCTTGACTAGACAGACTTTTGTTGGCAAAGTAACGTCTCTGCTTTTGAATATGCTATCTAGGTTGGCCATAACTTTTCTTCCAAGGAGTAAGCGTCTTTTAATTTCGTGGCTGCAGTCACCATCTGCAGTGATTTTGGAGCCCAGAAAAATAAAGTCTGACACTGTTTCCACTGTTTCCCCATCTATTTCCCATGAAATGTTGGGAACTTACCAGGGATTAAAAGGAATAGTTCATAATGATAGTCAATCTATCAAGAATATGTAACAATACTCAATTTAAGTACAAATTGATAATAGAGCTTCAAAATATATATAGCAATAACTAACAGAATTAAAAACAGAATAATCCATGATTACAACTGGGTATTTCAACACAGCTTTTCTCAGTAATTAATAGAACTGGACAGTAAATCAATAGGGCCACAGAACACTTAACACTTTCAATCAGCTTGACACAGTTGACATTTACAGGGGAAAACAATAGAATGGGGAAGACTAGAGATCTCTTCAAGGAAACTGGAGAGATCGAGGAAACAGTTCATGCAAAGATGGTCACAACAAAGGATAGAAATAACAAGGACCTAACAGAAGAGAAGAGATTAAAAAAGAGATGGCAAGAATACACATAAGAACTATACAAAAAAGATCTTCATGACCCAGATAAACACAATGGTGTGGTCACTCACGTAGAGACAGACATCCTGGAGTCTGAATTCAAGTGGGTCTTAGGAAACATTACTACGAACAAAGGTAGTGGAGGTGATGGAATTCCAGCTTAGCTATTTAAACCCTAAAAGATGATGCTATTAAAGCGCTGGACTCAATATGCCAGAAAACTTGGAAAATTCAGCAGTGGACACAAGACTGGAAAAGGTAAGTTTTCATTTCAATCTCAAAGAAGGGCAATGGCAAAGAATGTTCAAATTACCTCACAATTGTGTTCATTTCTCATGCTAGTAATGTTTAAAATCCTTCAAGCTAGCTAGGCTTCAGATTCATGAAACAGAACTTCCAGATGTACAAGCTGGGTTTAGAAAAAGCAGAAGAACCAGAGATCAAATTGCCAACATGTATTGGATCATAGAGAAAGCAAGGGAATTCCATAAAAATATCTACTTCTGCTTCTTTGACAACACCGAAGCCTTTGACTGTGTGGATCACAACAACCTGTGGGAAATTCTTAAAGAGATGGGACTACCAGACCACCTTACCTGTCTCCTGAGAAACCTGTATACAGGTCAAGAAGCAACAGAATCTTACATGGAACAACTGACTGGTTCAAAATTTGGAAAGGAGTATGACAAGACTGTATATTGTCACCCTGTGTATTTAATTTCTATGCAGACTTGTTGGTCAGTCACGTCCAACTCTGTGCGACTCCATGGACTGCAGTATGCCAGGCTTCCCAGTCTTTCACTATCTCCCAGAGTTTGTTCAAACTCACATCCTCTGAGTCAGTGATGCCATCCAACCATCTCATCCTCTGTCTCCCCTTTCTCCTCCTGCCTTCAATCTTTCCCAGCATCAGGATCTTTTCTAATGAATCAGCTCTTTGCATCAGGTGGCCAAAGTATAGGAGCTTTAGCTTCAGCATCAGTCCTTCCAATGAATGTTTAAGGTTGATTTCCTTTAAGATTAACTGGTTTGACTTCTGTGTGCAAAATGATGTCTCTGCTTTTTTAATATTCTATATAGATTTGTCATAGTTTTCCTTCCAAGAAGCAAGTGTCTTTTTAATTTCAAGGCTGTAGTCACTGTCCTCAGAGATTTGGGAGCCAAATAAAATAAAATCTACCACTGCATCCATGTTTTCCCTTTATATTTGCCATGAAGTGGTGGAACTGGATGCCAGTTTTTTGAATGTTAAGTTTTAAGCCAGCTTTTCACTCCCCTTTTTCACCCTCATCAAGAGAATCTTTGAGAATCTGGAGTGGTGGCTGTGCTGTGCTGGAGCAGCTGTGAGGAGATACCCCACATCCAAGGGCAAAGGAGAAGCCCCAGCAAGACAGTAGGAGGGGCAAAATCATGTTTAGAATCAAACCCCATACCTGCCAGAGACACTCAGAGGGCTCAAACAAACCTTGAGCACACCAGACCCAGAGACCACACAGAGACTAAGACAGAGCTGTATTTGTGCATCTCCTGTGGAGGTACGGGTCAGCAGTGGACTACCACAGGGTGGGGGCTCTGGGTGCAGCAGACCTGGGTATGGCATAAGCCCTCTTGGAGGAGGTCTCCATTAACCCCAACATAGAGCTGCCAAAACTTACACAGGACTGGGAAATAGACTCTTGGGGGGCACAAACAGAACCAGAACCCAGAATAAAGGAGCAATGACCCCACAAAAGACTGACCCAGACTTGCCCATGAGTGTCCAGGAGTCTCTGGTGGAGGCATAGGTCACTATGCCTATGTGCTGCAGCATGGTGGGGCACTGAGTGTAGCAGTGCGTGCTTGGGACCTTTTGAAGGTTGCCATTATCTTCATTACCTCCACCATAGTTTGGCCCCAGGTAAATAACAGGAAGGGAACACAGCCTCACCCATCAACAGAAAATTCGATTAAAGATTTACTGAACATCAGAACAAGAACTAGTTTCCCCCTCAGTTAGTCTCTCCCATAAAAAAGCTTCCATAAGCCTCTTATCCTTCTCCATCAGAGGGCAGAAAGACTGAAAACCACAATCACAGAAAACTAACCAATCTGATCACATGGACCACAGCCTTGTCTAACTCAATGAAACTATAAGCCATGCCGTGTAGTGCCATCCAAGATGGACGGGTCATGGTGGAGAGTTCTGACAAAACGTGGTCCACTGGAGAAGGGAATGGCAAATCACTTCAGTATTCTTGCCTTGAGAACCCCATGAACAGAATGAAAAGGCAAAAAGATAGGACCCTGAAAGATGAACACCCCAGATCAGTAGGTGCCCAGTATGCTACTGGAGATCAGAGGAGAAATAACTCCAGAAAGACTGAAGAGACGAAGCCAAA
Source organism: Bos indicus x Bos taurus (assembly GCF_003369695.1). Taxonomy (NCBI): domain Eukaryota; kingdom Metazoa; phylum Chordata; class Mammalia; order Artiodactyla; family Bovidae; genus Bos; species Bos indicus x Bos taurus. Next base: position 48,730,041 of record NC_040093.1, read on the forward strand.
GCAAAAACAACACCCAGCTGTGGATATGACTGGTGGTGGAAGTAAAGTCCAATGCTGTAAAGAGCAATATTGCATAGGAACCTGGAATGTTAGGTCCATTAATCAAGGCAAATTGGAAGCAGTCAAACAGATGTCAAGAGGGAATGTTGACATTTTAGGAATCAGCGAACTAAAATAGACTGCAATGGGTGAATTTAACTCAGCTGACCATTATATCTACTACTGTAGCCAAGAATCCCTTAGAAGAAATGAAGTAGCCATCATAATCAACAAAAGAGTCTGAAATGCAGTACTTGGAGGCAATCTCAAAAATGACAGAACGATCTCTGTTCCTTTCCAGGCAAGCCATTCAGTATCACAGTAATCCAGGTCTACACCCCAACCAGTAATACTGAAGAAGCTGAAGTTGAATGGTTCTATGAAGACCTACAAGACCTTCTAGAACTAACACCCAAAAGGGATGTCCTTTTCATTATAGGGGACTGGAATGCAAAAGTAGGAAGTCAAGAGATACCTGGAGTAACAGGAAAATTTGGCCTTGGAGTACAGAATTAAGCAGGGCAAAGGCTAATAGAGTTTTGCCAACAGAACACACTGGTCATAGCAAACACCCTCTTCCAACAACACAAGAAAAGACTACACATGGACATCACCAGATGGTCAATACCAAAATCAGATTGATTATATTCTTTGCAGCCAAAGATGGAGAAGCTCTATACAGTCAGGAAAAACAAGACCAGGAGCTGACTCTGGCTCAGATCATGAACTTCTTATTGTCAAATTCAGACTTAAGTTGAAGAAGGTAGGGAAAACCACTAGATCATTCAGGTATGACTAAAATCAAATCCCTTACGATTATACAGCAAAAGTGACAAATATATTCAAGGGATTAGATCTGATAGACAGAGTGCCTGAAGACTATGGATGGAGGTTAATGACACTGTACAGGAGACAGGGATCAAGACCATCCCAAAGAAAAAGAAATGCAGGGAGGCCCTAAGATGGCAGAGAAATAGGACTAGGAGATCACTTTCTCCACCACAAATTCATCAAAAGATCAAGTGAACACTGAGAAAATTCCACAAAACATCTCTGAATGCTGACAGAAGACACCAGGCACCCAGAAAGGCAACCCATTCTCTTTGAAAGGAGGTAGGACAAAATATAAAAGATAAAAAGAGAGACTAAAGAGTTAGGTAGCAATACAGGCATACCTCAAGAAACAAGAAAAAAGTCAAATAAATAACCTAACTCTACACCTAAAGCAACTAGAAAAGTAAGAAATGAAGAACCCCAGGGTTAGTAGAAGGAAAGAAATCTTAAAAATTAGGGCAGAAATAAATGCAAAAGAAACAAAGGAGACCATAGCAAAAATCAACAAAGCCAAAAGCTGGTTCTTTGAAAGGATAAATAAAATTGACAAACCATTAGCCAGACTCATCAAGAAACAAAGGGAGAAAAATCAAATCAATAAAACTAGAAATGAAAACGGAGAGATCACAACAGACAACACACAAATACAAAGGATCATAAGAGACTACTATCAGCAATTATATGCTAATAAAATGGACAACGTGGAAGAAATGGACAAATTCTTCGAAAAGTACAACTTTCCAAAACTGAACCAGGAAGAAATAGAAAATCTTAACAGACCCATCACAAGCACGGAAATTGAAACTGTAATCAGAAATCTTTCAGCAAACAAAAGCCCAGGTCCAGACGGCTTCACAGCTGAATTCTACCAAAAATTTAGAGAAGAGCCAACACATATCCTACTCAAACTCTTCCAGAAAATTGCAGAGGAAGGTAAACTTCCAAACTCATTCTATGAGGCCACCATCACCCTAATACCAAAACCAGACAAAGATGCCACAAAAAAAAGAAAACTACAGGCCAATATCACTGATGAACATAGATGCAAGAATCCTTAACAAAATTCTAGCAATCAGAATCCAACAACACATTAAAAAGATCATACACCATGACCAAGTGGGCTTTATCCCAAGGATGCAAGGATTCTTCAATATCCACAAATCAATCAATGTAATACACCACATCAACAAATTGAAAAATAAAAACCATATGATTATCTCAATAGATGCAGAGAAAGCCTTTGACAAAATTCAACATCCATTTATGATAAAAACTCTCCAGAAAGCAGGAATAGAAGGAACATACCTCAACATAATAAAAGCCATATATAACAAACCCACAGCAAACATTATCCTCAATGGTGAAAAACTGAAAGCATTTTCCCTAAAGTCAGGAACAAGACAAGAGTGCCCACTTTCACCACTACTATTCAACATAGTTTTGGAAGTTTTGGCCACAGCAATCAGAGCAGATAAAGAAATAAAAGGAATCCAGATTGGAAAAGAAAAAGTAAAACTCTCACTGTTTGCAGATGACATGATCCTCTACATAGAAAACCCTAAAGACTCCACCAGAAAATTACTAGAGCTAATCAATGACTATAGTAAAGTTGCAGGATATAAAAATCAACACACAGAAATCCCTTGCATTCCTATACACTAATAATGAGAAAACAGAAAGAGGAATTCAGGAAATAATCCCATTCACCATTGCAACTAAAAGAATAAAATACTTAGGAATATATCTACCTAAAGAAACTAAAGACCTATATATAGAAAACTATAAACACTGGTGAAAGAAATCAAAGAGGACACTAATTGATGGAGAAATATACTATGTTCATGGATTGGAAGAATCAATATAGTGAAAATGAGTATACTACCCAAAGCAATCTATAGATTCAACGCAATCCCTATCAAGCTACCAACGGTATTTTTCACAGAGCTAGAACAAATAATTTCACAATTTGTATGGAAATACAAAAAAATTCAAATAGCCAAAGCAATCTTGAGAAAGAAGAATGGAACTGGAGGAATCAACCTGCCTGACTTCAAGCTCTACTACAAAGCCACAGTCATGAAGACAGTATGGTACTGACACAAAGACAGAATATAAATCAATGGAAGAAAATAGAAAGCCCAGAGATGAACCCATACACCTATGGATACCTTATCTTTGACAAAGGAGGCAAGAATATACAATGGAGAAAAGACAATCTCTTCAACAAGTGCTGCTGGGGAAACTGGTCAACTACTTGTAAAAGAATGAAATTAGAACACTTTCTAACACCATACACAAAAATAAACTCAAAATAGATTAAAGATCTAAACATAAGACCAGAAACTATAAAACCCTTAGAGGAGAACATAGGCAAAACACTCTCCGACATAAATCACAGCAGGATCCTCTATGACCCACCTCCCAGAATATTGTAAACAAAAGCAAAAATAAACAAATGGGACCTAGTTAAAATTAAAAGCTTCTGCACAACAAAAGAAACTATAAGCAAGGTGAAAAGACAGCCTTCAGAATGGGAGAAAATAATAGCAAATGAAGCAACTGACAAACAACTAATCTCAAAAATATACAAGCAACTCCTACAGCTCAATTCCAAAAAAATAAACGACCCAATCAATAAATGGGCCAAAGAACTAAATAGACATTTCTCCAAAGAAGACATACAGATGGCTAACAAACACATGAAAAGATGTTCAACATCACTCATTATCAGAGAAATGCAAATCAAAACCACTATGAGGTACCATTTCACGCCAGTCAGAATGGCTGCAATCCAAAAGTCTACAAGCAATAAATGCTTGAGAGGATGTGGAGAAAAGGGAACCCTCTTATACTGTTGGTGGGAATGCAAATTAGTACAGCCACTATGGAGAACAGTGTGGAGATTCCTTAAAAAACTGGAAATAGAACTGCCTTATGATCCAGCAATCCCACTGCTGGGCATACACACCAAGGAAACCAGAATTGAAAGAGACACGTGTACCCCAATGTTCATCGCAGCACTGTTTATAATAGCCAGGACATGGAAGCAACCTAGATGTCCATCAGCAGATGAATGGATAAGAAAGCTGTGGTACATATACACAATGGAGTATTACTCAGCCATTAAAAAGAATACATTTGAATCAGTTCTAATGAGGTGGATGAAACTGGAACCGATTATACAGAGTGAAGTAAGCCAGAAAGAAAAACACCAATACAGTATACTAACGCATATATATATATGGAATTTAGAAAGATGGTAATGATAACCCTGTATGCGAGACAGCAAAAGAGACACAGATGTATAGAACAGTCTTTTGGACTCTGTGGGAGAGGGAGGCGGGGGAGATGATTTGGGAGAATGGCATTGAAACATGTATAATATCATATAAGAAACGAATCGCCAGTCCAGGTTTGATGCAGGATACAGGATGCTTGGGGCTGGTGCACTGGGATGACCCAGAGGGATGGTATGGGGAGGGAGGTAGGAGCGGGGTTCAGGATTGGGAACACGTGTATACCCGTGGCAGATTCATGCTGATGTATGGAAAAACCAATACAATATTGTAAAGTAATTAGCCTCTAAATAAATAAATTTAAATTTTAAAAAAATAAATAAAGAGTTAGGGATGGAGGCCTGTCCCGGGGAGGGAGTCGTGAAGGAGGAGAAGTTTCCAATCACCGGGAAACCCTCTCACCAGCAGGTCTGTGAGGAGTTTCAGAATCTCAGAAGGCAACATAACTGGGAGGGAAAAACAAAAATCCCACAGAATACGCGCTTAACTACAACTTCCAGTGGAGAAGTAGCCCAGACGCTCACGTCTGCCAGCAGCAAGCAGGGGCTGAACAGGGGCTGAACAGGGAAGCGCGGGCTGCATGCTTAGGGTAAGGACTGGGCCTGAATACCCTGAGGACAATCTGAGGGAGCTAATGTGAAATAGCAACCCGAACTGTGGGACAGCCAGAGAGAGAGGAGGAAAAAAAAGGAAAGAATTTTCCTGTGAAAAGCTCTAACCTAAGGCACTTCGGGGCCTGCTCACAGAACAAAGGACTGAGCAAATACCAGAGGAGAGCTAGCTGACTTTGGACTGGCCCCTCCCCCTGCAGGAGGCAGAGAGGCAGGCAGCGGCAGAACCGGAAGGCAAGGGGTCCTCTCCGCCCCAGAGATGGCATCCTCAACCAAACTGCGAGCAAGCTCCCAGTTGCTAACCAAGTCTTCTTGGGACCCTGGATGGTTGACATCTGCCAGGAGGGTCACAGTCAGAGATGAGCTTCCCAGAAGAGACACATGGCACAAGTGAGACAGCGCTCTTGCTGCGCACCAGGAAACCGAGCGGCCGGGACCCGGGAGGTGATAAGAGGCACTGCACGCCTGGGAGAGTGCGCTCACCAACCACCTGGTCGGATGAGCTGCTCGGACCTGGGAAGGGCACAAAACACAGACCCAACCGAGTCTGTGCCTTTGTGGAGTACCCAAGAACCTGAATCTCAGCAGTTTAGACCTGGGAAGTGCATGAAACACAGGGCCTGCTTTGGACAGTTCCCCTGCAGAGCAACCTGGAAGCCTGAGCAGTGTAGACCGGGAAAGCACACACATCATGAGCAGGGGCAAACCCAGTGTGGCCCAGACACTGCAAGCACTCCCCACACATGCCATGATATTAGTTTGCAGTGTTCCTCTCCCTACCCCTCCACAGCACAACTGAACAAGTGAGCCTAAATAAGTGACCACTTTTGTCCCCTTGTGTCAGGGTGGATATTAGACATTGAAGAGACTTGCGAAACAGAAGAAGCCAAAATAAACAAAGAAGAGGGAACCGCTTTAGAAGTGACAGGTGCAACAGATGAAAACCCTGTAATTAGCACTGACTACATTGTAAGGAGCCTATAGAGCTTGAGAAGAAGTATAAGCTGGAACAAGGAACTATCTGAAACTGAACTGACCTCACACTGTCCGCAACAGCTCAAGAGAAATTCCTGGGTTATATTTTGCTATTATCATTTAAAAAAAATTTTTTTTAAGTTCTTTATTACTCCTTTAATTTTCATTTTTATAACCTACTATTACCTTTCCCAAAAAAAGACCCTATTTTTAAAGCAAATTTCATATATATATTTTTTATAATTATGTGATTTTGCTTTTTTTTTAATATTGTATTTTCAAGAGTCTAACCTCTACTGTAGATTTTAAATCTTTGCTTTGTGGTATTTGTTAGAATTCTGTACCTTTAAGAATCCAATCTTCAGTACCCATTTTTACTTAGGAGTGTGATTACTGGCTTGATTGCTCTCTCCCCTTTTGACTCTCCTTTTTCTCCCTCAGATCACCTCTATCTCCTCCCTCCCCCTTCTCTTTTCCACCTACCTCTGTGAATCTCTTTGGGTGTTCCGGGCTGTGAAGAACACTTAGGGAATGGATTGCTGGCTAGATTTGTCTCCTTTTGACTCGCCCTCTTCTCCTCCTATGATTTTTCCAGTGGTCATGTATGGATGCGAGAGTTGGACTGTGAAGAAAGCTGAGCGCTGAAGAATTGATGCTTTTGAACTGTGGTGTTGGAGAAGACTCTTGAGAGTCCCTTGGACTGCAAGGAGATCCAACCAGTCCATTCTAAAGGAGATAAGCCCTGGGTGTCCTTTGGAAGAAATGATGCTAAAGCTGAAACTCCAGTACTTTGGCCACCTCATGCGAAGAGTTGACTCATTGGAAAAGACTCTGATACTGGGAGGGATTGGGGGCAGGAGGAACAGGGGACGACAGAAGATGAGATGGCTGGCATCACTGACTCGATGGACGTGAGTTTGAGTGAACTCCGGGAGATGGTGATGTACAGGGAGGCCTGGCATGCTGCGATTCATGGGGTTGCAAAGAGTCAGACACGACTGAGTGACTGAACTGAACTGAACTTCTCCTCCTGGTAACCTCTATCTCCTTCATCCCTCTTCTCTTCTCTGTGTAACGCCGTGAACCTCTCTGAGTGTTCCAGACTGTGGAGAGTACACAGGGAATTGATTACTGGCCAGATTTCTCTCTCCCCTTTTGATTCCACCTCTTCTTCTCCTGGTCACCTCTATCTCCCTCCTCCCTCTTCTCTTCTCCATGTAACTCTGTGAAACTCTCTGGGTGTCCCTCACTGTGGAGAATCTTTTCACCATTAACCTAGATGTTTTATCATTGGTGCTGTATGAATGGAGAAGTCTTGAGGCTACTGTAAGAATAAGAATAAGACAGAGGCAGGAGGCTTACCTCCAAAACTTGAGAACATCAGAGAACTCCTGATTTCACGGAATATTAATCGAAAAGAGCTCATCCAAAAGCTTCCATACCTACACTGAAACCAAGCTCCAAGAGCCAAGAAGTTTCAGAGCAAGACATACCAAGCTAATTCTCCAACAATGCAGGAAGATAACCCTGAGCATTAAAATACAGGCGGCCAAAAGTCACACCAAAGACATACACACATAGACACCGCAAAACTCACTACTGGACACTTCATTGCACTCCAGAGAGAAGAGATCCAGCTCCACCCACCAGAACATTGACACAAGCTTCCCTAACCAGGAAATCTTGACAAGTCACTCATTCAACCCCACCCACAGGGAGGAACCTCCACAATAAAGAAGAACCACAAACTTCCAGCATATAGAAATGCCACCCCAAACACAGCAATCTAAACAAGATGAAAAGGCAGAGAAATATTCATCAGGTAAAGGAACATGATAAATGCCCACCAAATCTAACAAAAGAGGAGGAGATAGGGAGTCTACCTGAAAAAGAATTCAGAATAATGATATGAAAGATGATCCAAACCTTGAAAACAAAATGGAGTTACAGATAAATAGTCTGGAGACAAGGACTGAGAAGATGCAAGAAATGTTTAACAAGGACCTAGAAGAAATAAAAAAGAGAGTCAATCAATAATGAATAATGCAGTAATTGAGATCAAAAGCATTCTGGAGGGAACCAACAGAAGAATAACTGAGGCAGAAGATAGGATAAGTGAGGTGGAAGATAGAATGGTGGAAATAAATGGAGCAGAGAGAAAAAAAGAAAAAAGAATTAAATGAGCACAACCTCAGAGACTTCTGAGACAATGTTAAATGCCCCAACATTCGAATCATAGGAGTCCCAGAAGAAGAAGACAAAAAGAAAGGTCATGAGAAAATACTTGAGGAGATAATAGTTGAAAACTTCCCTAAAATGGGGAAGGAAATAGCCACCCAAGTCCAAGAAACCCAGAGAGTCCCAAACAGGATAAACACAAGGCAAAACACCCTAAGACACATTTTAATCAAATTAATGAAGATCAAACACAAAGAGCAAATTTTAAAAGCAGCAAGGGAAAAGCAACAAATAACACACAAGGGGATTCCCATAAGGATAACAGCTGATCTTTCAATAGAAACTCTTTAGTCCAGAAGGGAATGGCAGGACATACTTAAAGTGGTGAAAGAGAAAAACCTACAACCCAGATTACTATACCCAGCAAGGATCTCATTCAAATATTAAGGAGAAATCAAAAGCTTTACCAACAAGCAAAAGCTGAAAAAATTCAGCACCACCAAACCAGCTCTTCAACAGATGCTAAAGGATCTTCTCTAGACAGGAAACACAGAAAAGGTTTATAAACTCAAACCAAAAACAACAAAGTAAATGGCAACAGGATCATACTTATCAATAATTACCTTAAATGTAAATGGGTTGAATGCCCCAACCAAAAGACAAAGACTGGCTGAAAGGATACAAAAACAAGATCCCTATATATGCTGTCAACAAGAGTCCCACCTCAAACCCAGGGACACATACAGACTGAAAGTGAAGGGCTGGAAAAAGATACTTCATGCAAATGGAGACGGAAAGAAAGCAGGAGTAGCAATACTCATATCAGATAAAATAGACTTTGAAATAAAGGCTGTGAAGAGAGACAAAGGAGGACACTACATAATGATCAAAGGATCAATCCAAGAAGAAGATATAACAATTATAAATATATATGCACCCTACACAGAAGCATCATAATATGTAAGGCAAATGCTAAGAAGTATGAAAGGGGAAATTAACAGTAACACATTAATAGTGGGAGACCCCACTCACACCTATGGATAGATCAATTAAACAGAAAATTAGCAAGGAAACACAAACTTTAAATTATACAATGGACAAGTTAGACCTAATTGGTATCTGTAGGACATTTAACTCCAAAACAATGTATTTCACCTTTTTCCAAGTGCACACAAAACATTCTCCAGGATAGATCACATCCTGGGCCATAAATTTAGCCTTGGTAAATTCAAAAAATTGAAGTCATTTCAAGCTTCTTTTCTGATCACAATGCAGTAAGATTAGATGTCAACTACAGGGGAAAAAAAACTATTAAAAATACAAACATATGCAAGCTAAAAACATGCTTCTGAATATCCAACAAATCACAGAAGAAATCAAAGAATAAATCAAAATATGCATAGAAACGAATGAAAATGAAAACACAACAACCCAAAACCTATGGGATTCAGTAAAAACAGTGCTAAGGGGAAGGTTCATAGCAATACAAGCTTACCTCAAGAAACAAGAGAAAAATCAAATAAACAATCTAACCCTACACCTAAAGCAACTAGAAAAAGAAGAAATGAAGAACCCCAGGGATAGTAGAAGGAAAGAAATCATAACAATTAGAGCAAAATAAATGAAAAAGAAACAAAGGAGACTATAGCAAAAATCAACAAAACTAAAAGCTGGTTCTTTGAGAAGATAAATAAAATAGACAAACCATTAGCCATACTCATCAAGAAAAAAAGGGAGAAGAATCAAATCAACAAAAGTAGAAATGAAAATGGAGAAATCACAACAGACAACACAGAAATACAAAGGATCATAAGAGACTACTATCAGCAACTATATGCCAATAAAATGGACAACTTAGAAGAAATGGACGAATTCTTAGAAAAGTATACATTTCAAAACTGAACCAGGAAGAAATAGAAAATCTTAATAGACCTATCACAACCACGGAAATGAAAACTATAATCAGAAACCTTCCAAAAATAAAAGCCCAGGACCAGATGGCTTCACAGCTGAATTCTACCAAAAATTTAGAGAAGAGCTAACACTATCCTACTCAAACTTTTCCAGAAAATTGCAGAGGAAGGTAAATTTCCAAACTTGTTCTATGAGGCCACCATCAGCCTAATACCAAAACCAGACAAAGATGTCAAAAAAAAGAAAACTATGGGCCAATATCACTGATGAACATAGATGCAAAAATCCTTAACAAAATTCTAGCAAACAGAATCCAACAACATATTAAAAAGGTCATACATCATGACTAAGTGGGCTTCATCCCAGGGATGCAAGATTTCTTCAATATTTGCAAATCAATCAAAGTAATACACCACAATAACAAATTGAAAGAGAAAAACCATATGATTATCTCAATAGATGCAGAGAAAACCTTGACAAAATTCAACATCCATTTATGATAAAAACCCTCCAGAAAACAGGAATAGAAGGAACATACCTCAACATAATAAAAGCTATATATGACAAACCCACAGCAAACATTATCCTCAATGGTGAAAAATTGAAAGCAATTCCCTTAAAGTCAGGAATGAGACAAGGGTGCCCACTCTCACACTACTATTCAACATAGTTTTGGAAGTTTTGGCCACAGCAATCAGAGCAGAAAAAGAAATAAGAGGAATTCAGATTGGAAAAGAAGAAGTAAAACTCTCACTATTTGCAGATGACATGATCCTCTACATAGAAAACCCTAAAGACTCCACCAGAAAAATACTAGAGCTAATCAATGAATATAGTAAAGTTGCAGGATATAAAATTAACACACAGAAATCCCTTGTATTCCTATACACTAACAATGAGAAAACAGAAAGAGAAATTAAGGAAACAATTCCATTCACCATTGCAACAAAAAGAAAAAATACTTAGGAATATATCTACCTAAAGAAACAAAAGACCTATATATAGAAAACTATAAAACACTGATAAAGGAAATCAAAGAGGACACTAATAGATGGAGAAATATACAATGTTCATGGAAGAATCAATATAGTAAAAATGAGTATACTATCCAAAGCAATCTATAGATTCAACGCAATCCCTATCAAGCTACCAACAGTATTTTTCTCCAAACTAGAACAAAGAATTTCACAATTTGTAGGGAAATACAAAAAATCTTGAATAGCCAAAGCAATCTTGAGAAAGAAGAATGGAACTGGAGGAATCAACCTGCCTGACTTCAGACTATACTACAAAGCTACAGTCATCAAGACAGTATGGTACTGGCACAAAGACAGAAATATAGATCAATGGAACAAAATAGAAAGCCCAGAGATAAATCCATGCACCTATGGACAGCTTATCTTTGACAAAGGAGGCAAGAATATACAATGGAGAAAAGACAATCTCTTTAACAAGTGCTGCTGGGAAAACTGGTCAACCATCTGTAAAAGAATGAAATTAGAACACTTTCTAACACCATACACAAAAATAAACTCAAAATGGATTAAAGATCTAAACATAAGACCAGAAACTATAAAACTCCTAGAGGAAAACATAGGCAAAACACTCTCTGACATAAATCACAGCAGGATCCTCTATGGCCCACCTCCCAGAGTAATGGAAATAAAAGCAAAAATAAGCAAAGGGAACCTAATTAAACTTAAAAGCTTTTGCACAATGAAGAAAACTATAAGCAAGATAAAAAGATAGCCTTTAGAATGGGTGAAAATAATAGCAAATTAAGCAACTGACAAAGAATTAATCTCAAAAATATACAAGCAGCTCATGCAGCTTAATTTCAGAAAAATAAATGACCCAATCCAAAAATGGTCCAAAGAACTAAATAGACATTTCTCCAAAGAAGACATACAGATGGCTAACAAACACATGAAAAGATGCTCAACTTCACTCATTATCAGAGAAATGCAAATCAAAACCACAATGAGGTACCATTTCACGCCAGTCAGAATGGCTGCTATCAAAGTCTACAAACAATAAATGCTGGAGAGGGTGCGGAGAAAAGGGAACCCTCTTACACTGTTGGTGGGAATGCATACTAGTACAGCCACTATGGAGAACAGTGTGGCGATTCCTTAAAAAACTGGAAATAGAACTACCATATGACCCAGCAATCCCACTGCTGGGCATACACACCAAGGAAAATAGAATTGAAAGAGACACACATACCCCACTGTTCATCACAGCACTGTTTACAAATAGCCAGGACATGGAAGCAACCTAGACGTCTATCAGCAGACAAATGGATAGGAAAGCTGTGGTACATATACAGAATGGACTGTTACTCAGCTATAAAAAAGAATGCATTTGAATCTAATGTTCTAATGAGGTGGATAAAACTGGAGCCTTTTATACAGAGTGAAGTAAGTCAGAAAGAAAAACACCAACACAGTATATTAATGCATATATATAGAATTTAGAAAGATGGTAATGATAACCCTATATGGGAGACAGCAAAAGAGACACAGAAGTAAAGAACATTCTTTTGGACTCTGTGGGAGAAGGCAAAGGTGGGATGATTTGAGAGAATAGCATTGAAACATGTATATTATCATATGTGAAATAGATCACCAGTCCAGGTTCAATGCATGAGACAGGGTGCTCAGGGCTGGTGCACTGGGATGACCCAGGGGGATGGGATGGGGAGGGAGGTGGGAGGGGGTTCAGGATGGGGAACACATGTATACCCAAGGCTGATTCATGTCAATGTATGGCAAAAAAAAAAACACTACAATATTGTAAAGCAATTATCCCTCAATTAAAATAAATTAATTTTGTAAAAAACTTTACATTCAGAAAACGAAGATCATGGCATCTGGCCTCATCACTTCATGGCAAATAGAAGGGGAAACAGTGAAAAGAGTGACAACTTTATTTTTGGAGGCTCCAAAATCACTGTAGATGGTGACTGTAGCCATGAAATTAAAAGATGCTTGCTCCTTGGAAGAAAAGTTATGACCAACCTAGACAGCATATTAAAAAGCAGAGACATCACTTTGCCAACAAAGGTCCATCTAGTCAAAGCTATGGCTTTTCCAGTAGTCAGGTATGGATGTGAGAGTTGGACTATAAAGAAAGCTGAGTGCTGAAGAATTGATGCTTTTGAACTGTGGTGTTGGAGAAGACTCTTGAGAGTCCCTTCTACTGCAAGGACATCAAACCAATCAATCCTAAAGGAAATCAACCCTGGTTATTCATTGGAAGGACTGATGTTGAAGCTGAAGTGCCAATACTTTGGCCACCTGATGTGAAGAGCCGAATGACTGGAAAAGACACTAATGCTGGGAAAGATTGAAGGCAAAGGAGAAGAGAGTGGCAGAGGATGAGATGGTTAGATAGCATCAGTGACTCCGTGGACATGAATTTGAGCAAACTTTGAGAGATAGTGAAGGACAGGAAAGCATGGCATGCTGCAATCCATTGGGTCACAAAGAGTCAGGACTGAGCCACTGAACAACAATCACCCAACAGCTGTGGAATACAGTCTTTTCAAGGGTATATGGAATTTGCAACAAGATAACATGTACTAGTTTGAGCATTCTTTGGCATTGCCTTTCTTTGGGATTGGAATGAAAACTGACCTCTTCCAGTCCTGTGGCCACTGCTGAGTTTTCCAAATTTGCTGGCATACAATTGCACTCATCTCACACGCTAGTGTGAAAAAGTAATGCTCAAAATTCTCTAAGCCAGGCTTCAGCAATATGTGAACCGTGAACTTCCTGATGTTCAAGCTAGTTTTAGAAAAGGCAGAGGAACCAGAGATCAAATTGCCAACATCCGCTGGATCATCAAAAAAGCAAGAGAGTTCCAGAAAAGCATCTATTTCTGCTTTACTGACTATGCCAAAGCCTTTGACTGTGTGGATCACAATAAACTGTGGAAAATTCTGAAAGAGATGGGGATACCAGACCACCTGATCTGCCTCTTGAGAAATTTGTATGCAGGTCAGGAAGCAACAGTTAGAACTGGACATGGAACAACAGACTGATTTCAAATAGGAAAAGGAGTTCATCAAGGCTGCATATTGTCACCCTGTTTATTTAACTTATATGCAGAGTACATCATGAGAAACGCTGGACTGGAAGAAGCACAAACTGGAATCGAGATTGCCGGGAGAAATATCAATAACCTCAGATATGCAGATGACACCACCCTTATGGCAGAAAGTGAAGAGGAACTAAAAAGCCTCTTGATGAAAGTGAAAGTGGAGAGTGAAAAAGTTGGCTTAAAGCTCAACGTTCAGAAAACGAAGATCATGGCATCCAGTCCCATCACTTCATGGGAAATAGATGGGGAAACAGTGGAAACAGTGTCAGACTTTATTTTTCTGAGCTCCAAAATCACTGCAGGTGGTGACTGCAGCCATGAAATTAAAAGATGCTTACTCCTTGGAAGGAAAGTTATGACCAACCTAGATAGCATATTCAAAAGCAGAGACATTACTTTGCCAAAAAAGGTTCGTCTAGTCAAGGCTATGGTTTTTCCTGTGGTCATGTATGGATGTGAGAGTTGGACTGTGAAGAAAGCTGAGCGCCGAAGAATTGATGCCTTTGAAGTGTGGTGTTGGAGAAGACTCTTGAGAGTCCCTTGGACTGCAAGGAGATCCAACCAGTCCATTCTGAAGGAGATCAGCCCTGGGTGTTCTTTGGAAGGAATGATGCTAAAGCTGAAACTCCAGTACTTTGGCCACCTCATGCGAAGAGTTGACTCACTGGAAAAGACTCTGATGCTGGGAGGGATTGAGGGCAAGAGGAGAAGGGGACGGCAGAGGATGAGATGGCTGGATGGCATCACTGACTTGATGGACGTGAGTCTCAGTGAACTCAGGGAGTTGGTGATGAACAGGGAGGCCTGGCGTGCTGCAATTCATGGGGTCGCAGAGAGTCGGACACGACTGAGCAACTGATCTGATCTGATCTGAACATGTACTAGGGGCTATCCTGGTAGCTCAGCCGGTAAAGAATACACCTGCAATGCAAGAGACTCTGGTTCAATTCCTGGGTCAGGAAGATCTTCTGGAGAAGGGATAGGCTACCCACTCCAGTATTCTTGAGCTTTCCTGTTGTCTCAGATAGTGAAGAACCCACCTGCAATGAGGGAGACCTGGTTTTGATCCCTGGGTTTGGCAGATCCCCTGAAGGAAGGCATGGCAACCCACTCCAGTATTTCTGCCTGGAGAATCCCCATGGACAGAGAAGCCTGGTGGGTTACAGCCCATGAGGTCACAAAGAGTTGGACATGACTGAGCAACTAAGCACAGCACAAAAGCAACATGTACTAGGTCATAAAACAAATTTCACGAAGTTTAAATGTATTGACATTATACAAAATATGTTCTCTAATCACAATGAAATTAAATCAGAAATCAATAACAATATGTGGAAAATTCCCAAAATGTTTTAAAATTAAAGAACAGATTTCTCAATAACATATGAGTAAAAAAAGAAATAAAAATAGTAATAAAATTTTGGATCTAATGAAAATAAAACCACAACATATGAAAATGTGGAGGGTACAGCTAAGACAATACTGAGAAGGAAATTTATGGTTTTAAATGCTTTAAAGTTAACTATCTAAGATTCTACTTTAAGAATTTGGAACCCCACTTCTTATTTGCTACAGGACTTAAAAGACAAATGCATTAAAAAATTATAAATATATGTGATGGGTACACAATATACAAAGATATAATCTGTGACATTAATAATATATAAAGTAGCAGGCAAAACTGTAAGGAAGTAGTCTTTGTATGCAACTGAAATTAAATCTGTACCAATTTAAAATCGATTGTTATAAATTTAGGATGTTATTTGTAATCTCCACAGTAATTCAAAGAATGTATCTATAGAATATACACAAAGGAAATAAAATAAAATGTTTCATTATAAAAAAAATAAACTAGGGGCTTCCTTGGTGGTTCAATGGTTAACACACCATGCTTCCACTACAGGGGCACAAGTTTGATCCCTGGTCAGGGAATTAAGATCCCACATGCCATGCACTGTGGCCAGAAAACAGAAAAAAATAAAAAGCAAATAAACTAAACACAAAAGAAAACAATAATGAAAAAAAGAGGGATGGAAAGTCATAAGACATACAGAAAGCATAACAAAGTGGCAAAAGTAAGTCCTTTCCTATCAGCAATTACTTTAAATGTAGATGAATTACACTCCTCAGCCAAAAGTCATAGAATGAATAACTGATTGAAAAATGATCCAATTACATGATATCTACAAGAGACTCACTTTAGACATAATGAATACATAGAATGAAGGTAAAAAAGATAGAAAAAGATAATTCATACAAATAATAACTAAAGGAGAATAGTGATAACCACATTAATATCAGACAAAATAGACTTTAAGTCTAAATATTGTTACAAGAATCAAGGAAGGACATCATTGACAGATAAAAGGGTCAATTTCCCAAGAAGATATAACAATTACCAAATATAAGAGCTCAAAAATATAGGAAGCAAATGTTCAGTTCAAATGAACTGAAAGGAGAAATAGACATTCTACAATAGAAGAGATTTCAATACCCCCACTTTTAATAATGGATATAACAGCTGACAGAAAATGAAAAAAGAAATAGAGGACTTAATCAGCACTATAAACCAATGGAACCTAATAGTCATATACAGAATACTCCACCCAATAGTGGAAGAATATATATTTTTCTCAAGTATACATGGAGCATTCTCCACAATAGATAATATATTATGGCCAAAAAGTCTTAAAATTTAAAAGATTGAAATACTACCAGATATTTTTACCAATTACAGAGGAATGAATCTAGAAATCAATAGCAAAGAAAAAACCAAACAATTCACAAATATGTGGAAATTAAATAACACATTCTTGATGGCACCCCACTCCAGTACTCTTGCCTGGAAAATCCCATGGACGGAGGAGCCTGAAAGGCTGCAGTCCATGGGGTCGCGAAGAGTCAGACATGACTGAGCAACTTCCCTTTCACTTTTCACTTTCATGCATTGGAGAAGGAAACGGCAACCCACTCCAGTGTTCTTGCCTGGAGAATCCCAGGGATGGGGGAGGCTGGTGGGTTGCTGTCTATGGGATCACAGAGTCAGACATGACTGAAGGGACTTAGCAGTAGCAAACAACCAATGGCCTAAAGAGGAAATCAAAAGGCAAATTAGAAAATATCTCAATTCAAATGAAAGTGAAAACACAACATACCAAAACACAGGATGTGATGAAACCAGTGTTAAGGGGAATCTTTATGGCTGTACAAAAGACAAAAGGATCTCAAATCAAGAATACAAGTTATACCTTGAGGAATGAATAAAGAAAAGAGCAAATTAAGCCAAAAGAAGCAGAAAGGAAATAATAAGGATAAACAATACCGAGATAAATAAAATAGAGAACAGGAAAACAACAAGAAAATTAATGGTACCAAAAGCTGGTTCTTCAAAAATATCAACAAAATTGACAACTCTTTAGCTAGATTAAACAGAAACAAAGAGAGAGGTCTCAAATTACTAAAATCATAAGTAAAAATGGAGTCATTACTATCAATTCTACAGAAACAAAAAGGACTATAAAAGAGTAACATGAAAAATTGTATACCAGGGAATTCCCTGGTGGTCCAGTAGTTAGGGGAGCCTGGCAGGCTACACCCATAGGGTCGCACAGAGTCAGACACGACTGAAGCAACTTAGTACACTCATACACAAGTAGTTCACACTCCATGCTCTTACTGCAGAGGGCTTGGGTTTGATCCCTAATCAGGGAACTAAGATCCCACACGCCACACAGTATGACGAAAAAGCAAAAAACTGTATACCAAGGAAATGAATAATCTCAATGTAAAGGACAAAGGCCTAGCAACACACGCACTACCAAAGCTGAATATTAAAGAACAAGAAAATCTAAACAGATCTACACCTACTAAGGAACCTGAATGTATAATTTAAAACTTGAAGGCGATGGCACCCCACTCCAGTACTCTTGCCTGGAAAACCCCATGGACAGAGGGTCCTGGTGGTCTGCAGTCCATGGGGTCGCTAGGAGTCGGACACGACTGAGAGACTTCACTTTATTTTTTCATTTTCATGCATTGGAGAAGGAAATGGCAACCCACTCCAGTGTTCTTGCCTGGAGAATCCCAGGGACAGGGGAGCCTGGTAGGCTGCTGTCTATGGGGTCGCACAGAGTCAGACACAACTGAAGGGACTTAGCAGCAGCAGAAGCAGCAAATAAAACCCCTGAGCCAAGTGGCTTTAATGGTGAGTTCTATGAAATATTTAAAGAACTAACAACTGTTTTCAAATTCTACCAAAAAATTTAACAGAAGGGAACACTTCCTCAATCATTCTATGAGGCCAGCATTACCATGATATCAAAGCCAAAGACACTACCAGAAAAAATAAATAAATAGTATCTTTTATAAATACTGATATAAAAATCCCCCGCAATACGTAAACCGTGAACTTCCAGTTGTTCAAGCTGGTTTTAGAAAAGGCAGAGGAACCAGAGACCAAATTGCCAACATCCGCTGGATCATCAAAAAAGCAAGAGAGTTCAAGAAAAACATCTATCTCTGCTTTATTAACTATGCCAAAGCTTGTGACTGTGTGGATCACAATAAACTGTGAAAAATACTGAAAGAGATGGGAATACTAGACCACCTGACCTGCCTCTTGAGAAATTTGTATGCAGGTCAGGAAGCAACAGTTAGAACTGGACATGGAACAAAAGACTGGTTCCAAATAGGAAAAGGAGTACGTCAAGGCTATATATTGTCACCCTGCTTATTTAACTTATATGCAGAGTACATCATGAGAAACGCTGGGCTGGAAGAAGCACAAGCTGGAATCAAGATTGCTGGGAGAAATACCAATAACCTCAGATATGCAGATGACATCACCCTTATGGCAGAAAGTGAAGAGGAACTAAAAAGCCTCTTGATGAAAGTGAAAGAGGAGAGTGAAAAAGTTGGCTTAAAGCTCAACATTCAGAAAATGAAGATCATGGCATCTGGTCCCATCACTTCATGGGAAATAGATGGGGAAACAGTGGAAACAGTGTCAGACTTTATTTTTGGGGGCTCTAAAATCACTGCAGATGGTGACTGCAGCCATGAAATTAAAAGACAATTACTCCTTGGAAGGAAAGTTATGACCAACCTAGATAGCATATTCAAAAGCAGAGACATTACTTTGCCAACAAAGGTCCGTCTAGTCAAGGCTATGGTTTTTCCAGTAGTCATGTATGGATGTGAGAGTTGGACTGTGAAGAAAGCTGAGCACCGAAGAATTGATGCTTTTGAAGTGTGGTGTTGGAGAAGACTCTTGAGAGTCCCTTGGACTGCAAGGAGATCCAACCAGTCCATTCTGAAGGAGATCAGCCCTGGGTGTTCTTTGGAAGGAATGATGCTAAAGCTGAAACTCCAGGACTTTGGCCACCTCATGCAAAGAGCTGACTCATTGGAAAAGACTCTGATGCTGGGAGGGATTGGGGGCGGGAGGAGAAGGGGATGACAGAGGATGAGATGGCTGGATGGCATCACTGACTCGATGGACGTGAGTCTGAGTGAACTCTGGGCGTTGGTGATGGACAGGGAGGCCTGGCATGCTGTGATTCATGGGGTCACAAAGAGTTGGACACAACTGAGTGACTGAAATGAATTGAACTGAAAAATCCTCAACAAAACACTAGCAAACCAAATTCATCAACATGTTAAAATGATTAGAAAAAATTATAAAACATGACCAAGTGGGATTTATTCCTGAAATGCATAGATGGTTTAACATATGCAAAACAATGAATGAAGTGGGGAAACTATCACACAACAATCCTCTCAATAGTGACAGATAAAGCATTTGGCAAATCCAGTACCCTTGTATGGAAAAAAAAATAATTCAGCAAACTCAGAATAGAAGAAAATTACCTCAGTATCAAAAAGGTCATATACATACAGCTAATGTCATATGCAGAGTACATCATGAGAAACGCTGGGCTGGAAGAAGCACAAGCTGGAATCAAGATGGCTGAGAGAAATATCAATAACCTCAGATATGCAGATGATACAACTCTTATGGCAGAAAGTGAAGAGGAACTAAAAAGCCTCTTGATGAAAGTGAAAGAGGAGAGTGAAAAAGTTGGCTTAAAGCTCAACATTCAGAAAACGAAGATCATGGCATCTGGTCCCATCACTTCATGGGAAATAGATGGGGAAACAGTGGAAACAGTGTCAGACTTTATTTTGGGGGGCTCCAAAATCACTGCAGGTGGTGACTGCAGCCATGAAATTAAAAGATGCTTACTCCTTAGAAGGAAAGTTATGACCAACCTAGATAGCATATTCAAAAGCAGAGACATTACTTTGCCAACAAAGGTCCGTCTAGTCAAGGCTATGGTTTTTCCAGTGGTCATGTATGGATGTGAGAGTTGGACTGTGAAGAAAACTGAGCACTGAATAATTGATGCTTTTGAAGTGTGGTGTTGGAGAAGACTCTTGAGAGTCCCTTGGACTGCAAGGAGATCCAACCAGTCCATTCTGAAGGAGATCAGCCCTGGGTGTTCTTTGGAAGGAATGATGCTAAAGCTGAAACTCCAGGACTTTGGCCACCTCATGCAAAGAGTTGACTCATTGGAAAAGACTCTGATGCTGGGAGGGATTGGGGGCAGGAGGAGAAGGGGACGACAGAGGATGAGACGGCTGGATGGCAT
This sequence comes from Bos indicus x Bos taurus, assembly GCF_003369695.1. Taxonomy (NCBI): domain Eukaryota; kingdom Metazoa; phylum Chordata; class Mammalia; order Artiodactyla; family Bovidae; genus Bos; species Bos indicus x Bos taurus. Next base: position 48,750,642 of record NC_040093.1, read on the forward strand.
CACCGACTTGATGAACGTGAGTTTGAGTAAACTCCAGGAGTTGGTGATGGACAGGGAGGCCTGGCATGCTGCAATTCATGGGGTCGCAGAGAGTCGGACACGACTGAGCAACTGAACTGAACTGAATGTCATACTCAATGGTGAAGGATGAAAAGATTTTCCTCTAAGATACAGAAACAAAGCAAAGATTCCCACTTTCATAGCTTCTATTCAACATAGTATTGGAAATACTATAGAAGTATTGGAAATATTAACCAGAGCAATCACATAAGGAAATGAAATACAAGGCATCTAAAGGAAGTAGGGGAAAAGTACATTTATCTCTGTTCACAGATGACATAATCTTATAGTTCAGTTCAGTTCAGTTCAGTCGCACAGTCGTGTCCGACTCTTTGTGACCCCATGAATCACAGCACGCCAGGCCTCCCTGTCCATCACCAACGCCCAGAGTTCACTCAGACTCACGTCCATCGAGTCAGTGATGCCATCCAGCCATCTCATCCTCTGTCATCCCCTTCTCCTCCTGCCCCCAATCCCTCCCAGCATCAGAGTCTTTTCCAATGAGTCAACTCTTTGCATGAGGTGGCCAAAGTCCTGGAGTTTCAGCTTTAGCATCATTCCTTCCAAAGAACACCCAGGGCTGATCTCATTCAGAATGGACTGGTTGGATCTCCTTGCAGTCCAAGGGACTCTCAAGAGTCTTCTCCAACACCACACTTCAAAAGCATCAATTCTTCGGTGCTCAGCTTTCTTCACAGTCCAACTCTCACATCCATACATGACTACTGGAAAAACCATAGCCTTGACTAGACGGACCTTTGTTGGCAAAGTAATGTCTCTGCTTTTGAATATGCTATCTAGGTTGGTCATAACTTTCCTTCCAAGGAGTAATTGTCTTTTAATTTCATGGCTGCAGTCACCATCTGCAGTGATTTTAGAGCCCCCAAAAATAAAGTCTGACACTGTTTCCACTGTTTCCCCATCTATTTCCCATGAAGTGATGGGACCAGATGCCATGATCTTCGTTTTCTGAATGTTGAGCTTTAAGCCAACTTTTTCACTCTCCTCTTTCACTTTCATCAAGAGGCTTTTTAGTTCCTCTTCACTTTCTGCCATAAGGGTGATGTCATCTGCATATCTGAGGTTACTGGTATTTCTCCCAGCAATCTTGATTCCAGCTTGTGCTTCTTCCAGCCCAGCGTTTCTCATGATGTACTCTGCATATAAGTTAAATAAGCAGGGTGACAATATATAGCCTTGACGTACTCCTTTTCCTATTTGGAACCAGTCTTTTGTTCCATGTCCAGTTCTAACTGTTGCTTCCTGACCTGCATACAAATTTCTCAAGAGGCAGGTCAGGTGGTCTGGTTTTCCCATCTCTTGAAGAATTTTCCATAGTTTGTTGTTATCCACACAGTCAAAGGCTTTGGCATAGTCAATAAAGCAGAAATAGATGTTTTTCTGGAAAATTCTAAATATTACGCACTAATACTACTTCTAAGTATTACTAATACCTAATACTTAATATTACGCTGTTTGAACTTATACACAGATTCAACAGAGCTGCAGGACACAAAATCAATATACAAAATCAGTTGCATTTCTATAGACTAACAATGGGCAATATGAAAGGAAAATTAATAAAACAATCTCTTTTAAAATAGCACCAAAATGGTTGCCCAGCTAGCTCAGTCGGTAGAGCATGAGACTCTTAAAATAGCACCAAAAAGAATAAAATAACTAGGAATAAACTTAACAAAAAAGGTGAATTATTTACACACTGAAAACTACAAAACACTGCTGAAAGAAATTAAATATTTAAACAAATGAAAATGCATGTTCAAAGATTGGAAAACTTAATATTGTTAAAATATCCTTACCACTCAAAGAAATCTACAGATTCAATGCAAAGTCTATCAAAATCTTAACAATTTTTTTGCAAAAACGGAAATGTCTATCCAAAATCTCAAGGAACTCCAAGTAGTCAAAACAATCTTTTAAAAATTCTTTAAAAAAAGAATAAAGTTATAAACCTCACACTTCCTGATTGCAATACATATTACAACTATAGTATTCAAAACTGTAGTACTGGCATAATAGCAGACCAACGGAATATAACAGAGATCCCAGAAATAAACCCTCATACGTGTGGTCAAATTAATTTCAAAAAGGGAGCCAGGACTACACAATGGGGAAATAACTGCATCTTCAATAAATGGTCCTGGGAAATCCAAATATCCACATGCAAAAGAACAATGATGGACGCGTCCGTACCTTACACAATAGACAAAAATGAACTCAATGTGAATCAAACTTTAAGAGCTAAAACTATAAAACCCCTATTAGAGTTTTTACATAAGAGTAAAGTGTCATGACATTTGGCAATGATTTCTTGGCTATAAGCACTGACAACAAAAGAAAAAATACATATGGTGGACTTCATCAAAATTAAAAACTTTGTGCATCAGAGGGCACTACCCACAGAGTGGAAAAGCAACTCATGGAATGAGAGGAAATATGTGCAAATCATATACCTTATAAGAGGTTAGAATCCAGAACACATAAAGAAGTACAACTCAAAAACAACCACAAAATATCCCACTAAAAATTGGAGAAAGGAGACTTCCAGTGTTCATGAAAAACTTCAATTAATTTCAGTGCTAATTGAAAAATTAGCATCTCTCTTTGGATCCATAAGAGAGGTGGGTTCAAAGCTAAACTCTGTCCCCAAAATTAGAGAGATAGGCAGATAAAAAGAATCAAAGTGTACTGCAGCAGAAACTCACAAACGGAAACTGTGGTGAGAACCAGTGTGAAGAAGTGCAGGGACAGGAACAAAAACCTTTGCTATAATTAGTTAATTGCTAGAGACTTGGTGTGGACAACTCTAGAGTTAAAAACTTCAGGGGGATCCAGTCATAGGGGGGCTCCCACACTTGTGAGTTTTACCTCCAGGAGAACCACCAGGTTCTTACAGTAAATAATGGAGAGAAATTCTTTCATGCTTCCAGCAGGGGATGCCTTAATAAAACCTTCCCTCAGGAGAAACAAGTTAGCCGGAGTTGAACCTGCTGGGGTTTAGCAGAGCTCAAGGGACCTGGAGGAAGAGAAACACCCAACTCCAGACCATTTGAGCCATTCTTTCCCAAATAAGGGGTGAAGATGGTGGGGAGAATTCAGAAACATTTGTGAATTCATAGTCCAGGTACTGGAGAAGGCAATGGCACCCCAATCCAGTACTCTTGCTTGGAAAATCCCATGGGCAGAGGAGCCTGGTAGACCGCAGTCTGTGGGGTTGCTAAGAGTCAGACATGACCGAGCGACTTCACTTTCACTTTTCACTTTCATGCTTTGGAGAAGGAAATGGCAACCCACTCCACTGTTCTTGCCTGGAGAATCCCAGGGATGGGGGAGCCTGGTGGGCTGCAGTCTATGGGGTCGCACAGAGTCGGACACGACTGAAGTGACTTAGCAGCAGTAGTCCAGGTACATAGTCTCACTAAAACACTGGAACATAATTGTAGGACTACAGAATGTTTTCCCTCCTCCTCTTATACCTTACCACCGTATTACTAAAGACCTACCACAGCAGTTTTTTTATCCAGTACATCATGTCTGGCCATCAAGAAAAGGTTAAGGTATACTCAAAGGTAAAATACACAATTTGAAGAGACAGTGCAAGTATGATAACCAGACATAACAGGGTTGTCAGAATTATCAGACTGGAAATTTTAATCAACTATAACTAATATGCTAAGGGCTATAATTGATAAAGTAGACAGCATGCAAGAAAAGATGGGCATGTAAACAAAAAGACGAAAATTCTAAGAAAAAAATTTTAAATGCTAGATACTAAAAACACTAACAGAAACTAACAAAAATGCCTTTGGTGGGCTGGATCCAGATGAGGTAAGAATCTCTGAGCTTGAGGATATATCAATAGAAATCCTCAAAACTGAAAAGTAAAGAGAACAAAGATTGAAAAGAACAGAATATCCAGGGACTGTGGGACAACTACAAAAGTTGTAGCATGACATATAATGAGAATACCAGAAGAAGGAGAAAGAGAAAAAAAGAACAAAAGAAATATTTGAAAGAACAGTAATTGAGACTTTCTTAAAATTAGTGTCAGACAGCAAACCATAGATCCAGAGAGCTCTGAGAACACCAAACAGGGTACATGCCCAAAACAAAAACAACAAACAAAAAACTACACATGAGTATATCATTTTCAAACTACAGAAAATCAAAGAAAGAACCTAGGGGTGAGGGGGAATCTTACCTTATGAAGATAATCATTACATCCAACTTCTCAGAAAGCAGGCAACCAAGAAAAGAGTGAAGTGAAATACTAAGTGTTGACAGAAAAAAAAAAAATCTAGACCTAGAATTTTGTACACTGCAAAACTATTCTTCAAAAGTGAAGGGAAAATAAAGACTTTCTCAGACAGACAAACAAAAATTAAGAGGATTTGTTGACAGTCAACATGCTTTCCAAGAAATATTAAAAGAAATTCTCTTGAGAAAAAGGAAATACTATATGTCAGAAACTCAAATCTGCATAAAGTAAGAAAGAGCATCAAAAAAGGGATTAGTGAAGGTAATTTTTAAATCATTTTTCTTATTTAATTGATTTATGAAAAAAATTCAAAATAATAATAGCAAAAATGCATTCAATTATGGATGCTTACATATATTTAACATATACATGCTATGTATGCTTAGTCACAAGTGAAATGAATGAAAGCAATAATACAAGGAAGGGAAGGGGGAAATTAAGATTAATTTATTATTATTTTAAGTACTTACACTACCTGTGAGGTGATAAATTGTTATTTGAAAGTAAAGTTGGATTGACTATAAATGTATATTGCAAACTCTAGGGTAATCACTACAAATTATTGAAAAATAAGTATAACTAATATGCTAAGAAAGCAGAATCACATGATCATCTCAACAGATGCACAAAAACTATTTGATGAAATTCAATATCCATTTATGATATTAAAAAAACTCAACAAACTGAGTACAGATGGAATGAACATGCCTTAACATATTAAAGGCCAATATGATAAGCCCATAGCTAACATCACACTCAATAATGAAAATGTTCAAAATGTTACCTCTAAAATCAAGAATAAAATGGGGTTGCCCACTCTCACCACTTTTATTCAACATAGTACTGTAAGTCCTAGCCAGAACAAGTAGGCTATAAAAAATAAAAATAAATAAATAAAAGGCATCAAAATGAAAAAGGAAGAAATAAAACTGTCTTTATTTGCAGATGATATGACACAGAAAACCCTAAAGACTTCACTTAAAAATTGTTGGAGTTAATAAATGAATTCAGTAAAGTTGCATGATACAAAATTAATATTAAAAAATCAGTTGTCTTTCTATATACTAACAACAAACCATCAGAAAGAGGAATTAAGAAAATAATCCCATTTATAATTTCATCAAAGAATAAATATTTGGAATAAATTTAATCAAGGATGTGAAAGACCTATACACTGAAAACTGTAAGACATTAATAAAAGAAACTGAAGAAGACACAATAAATAGAAAAATATTCTATGTTCATGAATTGGAAGAATTAATATTGATAAAATGTCCATACCACCCAAAGCAATCTACAGTCAATGCAATCTCTATCAAAATTCCAAGGGCATTTTTCACACACACACACAAATCCCCAAATGCATGAGAAAACCATAAAAGACCCTGAGTAGACAAAGCAATCTATAGAAAGCAGAACAAACCTGAAAGTATCACACAGCCTGATTTCAAAACTATATTACAAAGCTATACTAATCAAAACAGTGTGGTACTCGCATAAAAGTAGTCACACAAATCAGTGAAACAAAATAGAGAGCCCAGAAATAAACTCACACATATATGGTCAACAAATTTATGACCAAGGGGCCAAGAACAACAATAGGGGAAATAGTCTATGCAGTAAATGATGTTAAAAAAAAAAAAAAAACTAGATACCCACATGCAAAAGAATGCAATTGGACCCTTATAATACACAAAAAGTAATCCAAAATAATTTAAAGCCTTAAATGTAAGACCTGAAACCACAAAACTCCTAGAAGAATACAGGGGAAAATCTCCTTGATATGGGTCTTATCAATGATTTATTGGATATGGCACCAAATGCACAGCAAACAAAAGCAAAAATAAACAAGTGGAACTACATCAAACTAAAAAGTTCCTGTAAACAAAAGAAACAATCAACAAAATGAAAAGGCAACCACACAAAATTCACAAAAAATTAACCTGAAATAGATCATTAGCTCTAAAAGAAGACGTGGATAATTTTGAAATAAGCTGGCAAAATTTTTTTCAATAGGATACAAAATGCACAAATCTTAAAAAAAAAAAGATAAAATTAAACTTCATCAAAATTAAAAACTCCTCCAGGGTTATGCAAAAATTCCTTAGATGTGCCTTCCCTTTCCATTTCTGAAGTTCTTTGGAATTACTTGAGATTAACCCACCCAGAATGTCTAAGTCTCAGCCCTGTGCACTTGATGTGAAATTTGAGGCTGACATTTGCACTGTAACAGATGGCAATAAATTTTAAGGAAGTTTATAATACAGGCAAGGACTGCTGTTTAATTGGTTGCTTTGAAAAGAATGAATAATCCTTTTGGAATTTGTACATATAGTCATCCATGCTTAAATTTATTTTCTTCGCAAATGAATTTGTCTACTGGTGGGTCTTTGAGGTCTTCCTCACATCTTATAGCTGGAAAGAGGGAAGCAAGGAGTTGCTGCAGGCAGGAAAAGACCCCAGAAGAAAGACGAAAAGAAGAGTGGAGACAGAGGACGGGGAAAGAGCAAATAAGTGTGATGAGACCCTTCATCACCTAACAGACCAGCAGGGGATCCACAAGGGGAAAAGGGGAAAGATGAAAATCAGTAAAGGACCCCAGGCACATGGCCAAGAGGTGGGGTTCTCCCTGACTCCTGCTTATAAATGACAAGCATGTGTGCCCTGGTCTAAGGACAGAGAAAAACGAGGGACCCTTCTCAGTCATAAGTCAGAACTCCTTGTGGACTTTGAGAAGGGGAACTCTCAGCCTGCTTACCACAGTGCTAGGCAAGTAGGGCTGTGAAACTCACTACTATTCTGCAAATTCTTGGACGTTAAAACAGACAAAGAGGACTTCCCTGGTTGTCCAGTGTCTAAGACTTTGCACTCCCAATGCAGGGGGCCAGAGTTTGATCCCTGGTCAGAGAACTAGATCCCACATGCTGCACTAGAGAGTCCATATACCACAATGAAGAGAGAAGATCCCACATGTTTCAACTAAGACCTGGTACAGCCAAATAAATAAAAATAAAAATAGACAAGGTCCCTGCCCTCAGAGACAGTCAAGCAGGGAAAGACAGATACACAAACCCGCCAAGATAAGATCACAAAATCAGCACAAGGGCCAGGAGAAAAAGAAGAGGATGTTTCTATTTTGATTCACAGTGTCAGATGTTGCAAAGGTAGGGCCCCAGCAGGGAAGGAGCCTACCCTGCTGACCCAGGACTCATCTTTGGTCCCTCTCCTCTGCAGCCAAGATGTCTGGGCCAAGGCACTTCCTAGCTGGCATTACTGACCGGGAGAGAGTCAGGGGGACAGATGGCTCCCTCCCACACAGTGCCGTGAAACACTTACAGCAAAGGGGACTTGGCCAGAGGAAGACTGGGGACCAGGGCATGTTGTGTGACAAAATAAATAGCCTTCCCGCTTCTTAAACACCACAAGAAAATGTGAAAATAAAATCTTGAGAATCCACTTGGCAAAAGAAAAGAAATATTTTCACTCCTGCTCTTCTAAAGATATTTTTTTAAATGAAAGTGCAAGCCACAGAGTGAGAGAAAATACAGTATATATATTTGAAAAAGGATTAGTGTCCAGATAATGTTTTAAAGATCATGGCATCTGGTCCCATCACTTCATGGGAAATAGATGGGGCGACAGTGGAAACAGTGTCAGACTTTATTTTTGGGGGCTCCAGAATCACTGCAGATGGTGATTGCAGCCATGAAATTAAAAGACGCTTACTCCTTGGAAGGAAAGTTATGACCAACCTAGATAGCATATTGAAAAGCAGAGACATTACTTTGCCAACAAAGGTCCGTCTAGTCAAGGCTATGGTTTTTCCAGTGGTCATGTATGGATAAGGAGTTGGACTGTGAAGAAAGCTGAGTGCCGAAGAATGGATGCTTTTGAACTGCGGTGTTGGAGAAGACTCTTGAGAATCCCTTGGACTGCAAGGGGATCCAACCAGTCCATTCTAAAGGAGATCAGTTCTGGGTGTTCATTGGAAGGACTGATGCTAAAGCTGAAACTCCAATACTTTGGCCATCTGATACGAAGAGCTGACTCATTGGAAAAGACCCTGATGCTGGGAAAGATTGAGGGCAGGAGGAGAAGGGGACGACAGAGGATGAGATGGTTGGATGGCATCACCAACTGACTCAATGGACATGGGTTTGGGTGGACTCCGGGAGTTGGTGATGGACAGGGAGGCCTGGCATGCTGCGATTCATGGGGTCGCAGAGAGACAGACACGACAGAGTGACTGAACTGAATATTTTTTAAAATTCCTACAACTCAATAAAAAAAACAATGCCCAATAAAAACTGAGCCAAAAAAAAAAAAAAAATGTGAGTAGACACACCACAAAAGAAGACATAAAAATAACCAATAAGCCCACAAAAAGATACTCAGTATCATTAGTCATCAAGAAAGTCCAAATTAAAATCAAAGATATCAGTGCACATTCAATAAAATAGCTAATACTAAAAAGACTGGGGACTTCTGAACTTCCACTGGCAGGGGATGGGCAGGGCGGGGGGCCGGGGTGCTGGGGCCGGGGGGCGGGGAGAGGTGGAGGTAGGGGCAGGGTCAATTCCTGGTCTGGGAACTAAGATGTCTGGCCATGCCAGTGCAGCATGGCCAAAACCAAATAAATAAAAGCAGGGCGGAATGGGGGGAGGGAAGACCGACATTACGCATCAACAGTATGGATATGGAGCAACCCAAGATTCTTATACATTGCTAATGGAAATGCAAAAAAATCTCCTTGGAATGTAGTTTGGCATTTTCCTTAAAGGCTACCTGTTATCATATGTCTCCTCGGTACCTACCTAAGAGAAATGGAAGTGCGTGCCCACGCAAAATCTTAAACACGGAATGTTCATGACAGCTTCACTCATATTGTCTAAAAACCGGAAACAACCTAAATGCCTACCAAGAAATAAATGAATAAACAAATTAGAAAAACACAACGGAATCCAGTCAGAAACAAAATGAACACACAGGATCTATATGAGTCTCAAAACATGCTGGGAGAGGAAAGCCAGCCATGAAAGAGTACGTTATGCAGGATTCTCCTTACAGAAGCTCTAAAAATGGCAAATCACATCTTCAGTAGCGGAAAGGAGATCCGTGAACACAAGGAGGTGTGGGGTGATGTCAGTGTTCTATATCTGAGTATGGTGGCAGTGAACGCCTGGGTGTAAACAGCGGCCAACGCCCGTGGAACTGCACACAGAGAAGGGATGCATGTTATTGTACAAATACTATACCTCAATAAAGCTGGCTTTAAAAATATCTCAGGCCTGGAGACTTAAAGCATGACGCCACTGAAATAAGGAAGTCAGGAGAATTTCCTTGCTGAGATAAGAGACTTGAAACTTGCCTCTGGCCCTACCTTCTCCTGCCAGCTCCACCCTCTGCTGGCCTTTTCTCCCAATGAGTCCAGATTTTCCAGACACCCAGAGGAGTGTCTCATCCATATGATAGTCCTGCAGCCAATTCTCTAACAGTCCAGTGGTTAGGACTCTGTACTTTCACAACTGAGGGCATGGGTTCAATCCCTGGAGTTAAAGTCATATAATTCCAGTGGCACAGCCAAAAAAAAGAAAAAAAAATAGTCTTGCAAATATGTAAAGAAAGGAAAATACTAGGTTGTAACAAGACCTAGAGTGAGGAACCAAAAGCCCCTCAGCATTAACCACCCACCACCCACCCCAAGCTGGGCAGCCTTAGTCAAGGAAGGCACTTGACTCTGTGGCCCTTGGCTTCTCGTCTGTAAAAGCCCTGGTGACTTGGAGAGGGCAGCTTGCTGGAGTGACGAGGCTGGAGCTGGACCAAGGGGACTGAGAAGGGAGGTGCAGGAGAGCACAGTGCTCTGTGTTCCCATCTCATCCAGCTTAACCACAGAACTCACAGTTCTTAATTCAGGGGATTAATACCGATGAATCCAGTCAAGAAAACAGGCCTGGGACCTCTGTGATGGGCCAGTGGCTATGACTGTTCGCTCCCAATGCAGGGGGCTGGGGTTTGATCCCTGGTCAGAGAATTGGATTCCACATGCTTCAGTTAAGACCTGGCACAATCAAATAAATTAAATAAATAAGTCAATTCTTTTAAAAAATAAAGAAAACAGACCTGTGGGCCCTTTGTCAATTGTGAAGAGCCTAGTGGCTCGAATGGTACAGAATCTGCTTGCAATGCGGGAGATCCAAGTTCAGTCTCTGGGTCAGGAAGATTCCCTGGAGACGGGAATGGTGACCTGCTACAGTATTCTTGCCTGGAGAATCCCGTGGACAGAGGAGCCTGGTGGGCTGCAGTCCATGGGGTCCCAAAGAGTCAGACATGACTAAGCGACTAGCACAAGCAATTGTAAGAGATTGGCATTTTGCCCCACTCCTCCTGCATTTTCTCTTAGCTTATTTCCTCAACGGATCTTGACAGGACAGTTTTCTCCTCCCTCGATGCATGTGCCTGCACATGGAGCAGGCACCTTATTTCACAGGAATTCCCTTTCTAACACTCCAAGTCCTTTTCTTTGGCCCTGTTTCCTCTTTTCTGTACAATCCAGTCTATGGTGGAATTGGCAGTTTGAAGCAGCTTCGATACATTCATTGTATTCAATCATTTTAATATTCAATTTCATTCAGACCCATAAGCAGAGATGTAGCCCTTTGTGGGGGAGGGCACAACTTGACACTAAGCCTCTCAAACAGCCAGTCCTCAGCTCAGCGTTTCCCCGGCGGCAGTCATGTGAATATACCTTCCTTATCCTGCTGAACTGCTATTGCATATTCCCTTGTATTGCACTTAGTCGCTCAGTCCTTTGCGACGCCATGGACTGCAGCACGCCAGGCTTCCCTGTCCTTCACCATCTCCCAGAGCTTGCTCAAACTTGTCCATTGAGTTGGTGATACCATCCAACCATCTCATCCTCTGTTGTCCCCTTCTCCTCCTGCCTTCAATCTTTCCCAGCATCAGGGTCTTTTCTAATGAGTCAGCTCTTCGCATCAGGTGGCCAAAGTATGGAGCTTCAACATTAGCATCAGTCCTTCCAAAGAATATTCAGGGTTGATTTCCTTTAGCATTCACTGGTTTGATCTCCTTGCAGTCCAAAGGACTCTCAAGAGTCTTCTCCAACACCACACTTCAAAAGCATCAACTCTTTGGCATTCAGCCTTCTTTAGGGTCCAACTCTCACATCCATACATGACCACTGGAAAAACCATAGCTTTGACTAGATGGACATTTGTTGGCAAAGGAATGGCTCTACTTTGTAATATGCTGTCTAGGTTTGTCATAGCTTTTCTTCCAAGGAGTAAGCATCTTTTAATTTCATGGCTATAGTCACTATCTGCACTGATTTTGGAGCCCAAGAAAATAAAGTCTGCCACTGTTTCCATGGTTTCCCCATTTATTTGCCATGAAGTGATGGGACCAGATGCCATGAACTTAGTTTTCTGAATGCTGAGTTTTAAGCCAATTTTTTCACTCTCCTCTTTCACCTTCATCAAGAGGCTCTTTAGTTCCTCTTTGCTTTCTGCCATAAGGGTGGTCAGTCAGTTCAGTCACTCAGTCATGTACAACTCTTTGCGACCCCCATGAACTGCAGCACGCCAGGCCTCCCTGTCCACCACCAACTCCCGGAGTTCGCTCAAACTCATGTCCATCGAGTCAGTGATGCCATCCAGCCATCTCATCCTCTGTCATCCCCTTCTCCTCCTGCCCCCAATCCCTCCCAGCATCAGAGTCTTTTCCAGTGAGTCAACTCTTCGCATGAGGTGGCCAAAGTATTGGAGTTTCAGCTTTAGTATCAATCCTTCCAAAGAACACCCAGGACTGATCTCCTTTAGAATAGACTGGCTGGATCTCCTTGCAGTCCAAGGGACTCTCAAGAGTCTTCTCCAACACCACAATTCAAAAGCATCAATTCTTCGGCGCTCAGATTTCTTCACAGTCCAACTCTCACATCCATACATGACCACTGGAAAAACCATAGCCTTGACTAGATGGGTGGTATCATCTGCATATCTGAGGTTATTGATATTTTTCCTGGCAATCTTGATTCCAGCTTGTGCTTCATCCAGCCTTGCATTTTGCATGATGTACTCTGCATATAAGTTAAATAGGCAGGATGACAAGATACAGCTTTGACATACTCCTTTCCCAATTTCGAACCAGTCCATTGTTCCATAAACAGTTCTAACTGTTGTTTTTTGACCTGCATACAGATTTCTCAGGAGGCAGTTAAGGTGGTCTGGTATTCCCATCTCTTGAAGAATTTTCCACAGTTGGTTGTGATCCACACAGTCAAAGGTTTTAGTGTAGTTAATGAAGCAGAAGCAGATGTTTTTCTGGAATTCTCTTGCTTTTTCTGTGATCCAACGGAGGTTGGCAATTGAATCTCTGGTTCCTCTGCCTTTTCTAAATCCAGCTTAAACATCTGGAAGTTCTTGGTTCACGTACTGTGGAAGCCTAGCTTGGAGAATTTTGAGCATTGCTTTGCTGGCATGTGAAATAAGTGCAATTGTGTGGTAGTTTGAACACTCTTTGGCACTACCTTTCTTTGGGATTGGAATGAAAACTGACCTTTTCCAGTCCTGCAGCCACTGCTAGAACAAAGTGAAGTTGCTCAGTCACGTCTCAGTCCTTGCAACCCCATGGACTGTAGCCCACCAGGCTCCTCTATCCATGGGATTTTCCAGGCAAGAATACTGGAGTGGGTTGCCACTTCCTTCTCCAGAGGATCTTCCCAACCCAGGAATCAAACCCCAGTCTCCCACATTGCAAGCAGACTCTTTACTGTCTGAGCCACCAAATTTGCTGATATATTGAATGCAGCACTTTTACATCATCATCTTTTAGGATGAGAAATAGCTCAGCTGGAATGCTATCACCTCCACTAGCTTTGTTCATAGTGGTGCTTCATAAGACCCACTTGACTTTGGACTCCAACTAACCTAATTTTCTTTAAATCAACTTCATATCAATTTATTATTTTTTAAATATCGATTTATTTGACCACACCAGGTCTTAGTTGCAGCATGCAAGGATCTTTAGTTGCAGCATGTGTGATTTAATTCTCTGACCAGGAGTCAAACCCAGGCCATCTGCCTTGGGAGCACAGAGTCTTAGCCATTTGGACAGAGAAGTCTCCAGTTTATTAGTTTTTAACTTAGTGTACTCTAAACAATAATAACCACGAAATCATGGGTATATGTGTTAATAACACATTTTCTCATTTTTCAAATAGAGCTTACACTGTACATGCTCTGTCTAGACTGAGGTTTTTGCTTTGGGGGCTTATATTAGTCTGCTAGGGCTGCCATAACCAATTACCACAGCCTGGAAGGCTTAAACAACAGACGTGCATTTCCTCACAGTTCTGTAAGTCTGAGATCAAGTTGTTGGCAGTGCTGATTTCTCCCGAGGCCTCTCGCCTTGGTGTGTGGATGCCGCCTTCCTGTGGAACAGGGAGAGATTCTATGAGGTCAACAGCTCAAATAGTATTACCCACTGTCCTACAAACTCAGAAAGATCAGGTGAATGACTTGCCTGCGACTCCCTGGGTAGGAGAGAAGGGCACGCATGCCAGAACCCAGGTCTCTGACTCCTGGCCCAGTGCTCATGGTATGGCTCCAGTAAATAGAATAGCACAGGTCTAACAACAGTCTAAAATGTGGGGGTCTACACCGGAAAGGCCTCCTTCTCTTGCTACAGAGGGAATATATCAAAAACTGTTAGAACTGGGGACTTCCCTAGGGGTCCAGAGGCTAAGATTCCATGCTACCACTGCAGGGGGCCAGGGTTCAATCCCTGGCCAGAGAACTTGATCCCACATGTCTCAGCTAAAGATCATGTGTGACAACTGAAGGAAAAAAAAAAAAAAAAAAGATCCTGCATGCTGCAAAGAAGATTGAAGATCCTGTGTGCCACAACCAAGACCCCACACAAATAAATACATAAGCATTCAAAAAAAACAAACAAACAACTGTAAGAATTGTTTGCTCTGGAGCCAGGCTACCCTGAGTTCCCTCCTAGATCCGCCCTTCACCTCTCAGGCAGCCTGAGCAAATCGCTTCATCCCTCTTCATCTCTGCTCCCGCAGCCCTGCAACATTACCTGCTGCAACAGTACCTGCTTCAAATAAGCTAATCCATGAGGAGGACTTGGCGCAGAGTATGAGGTATAGGAAAGGCTCAGTAGGATGTAGCTATCAACTATCCTGTTATCACAGACCGACTTCATTCTCCCCAGTGGCATTCTGAGCGGTAATGCCAGGCTCTTGCCACAGGGTGGCACTCTTGTCTCTGGCCTCCGTTCTTTCCTGAGTCACAGTTAAAGCTTCATTTCTCAAAATGCCAGATTGGGCAAGGATGAAAGACACACAGAAAAAGATGAAAAAGTCTGGGTACTACAGCCAAAAGTGAAGAATCTGCTCACATCAAAAATGAAGAAACTGCTTCATTCATTTATCTCTGCTGGCTCTTACAACTATGTTCCCAAAACTGGCTGGTCCCCAAGCTTCAGAAAAGGCTGAAGGAGCTGGTAAAACTAGATGGTCCAGCCATCCCCGCCAAACACACACACCCCGTGGTGAGGGGTCAGGAGTCTGGCCTGGAAGGAGTCTGAGGGAAAAGGGTGACCGAAAGGGTGGCTGAAAAGGGCGACTGAAAGACTGCCGCAGAGCAGACTCTCAGACTTTTCTTCTTCTTTTTTCCTTTTAATATTTATCTTTATTTATTTATTTGGCTGCACCAGGTTGAGTCTTAGCCATGGCACATGGATCTTTGTTGTGCCATGCAAGATCTTCCTTGTGGAATCTTTAGTTGCGGCATATGACTTAGTTCAGCATGCAGGATCTATTCCTTGACCAGGGATCGGACTCAGGTCCCCTACATCCGGAGCAGGTCCCCACTGGACCAGGAGGGAAGCCCCTCTCACAAACATTAATGCATATGCAAATCTCCTGGGGACCTTGCTAAAATGCAGGTTCTGATTCAGCTAGTCTGGGAATGGGGACCTGGAATTCTGCATTTCTAACAAGCCCATCAGTGACAGACTATTTTCCTGGGCTCCAAAGTCACTGCAGATAGTGACTGCAGCCATGAAATTAAAAGACACTTGCTCCTTGGAAGAAAAGCAATGACAAATCTAGACAGCATATTAAAAAGCAGAGCCATTCCTTTGCCAACAAAGGTCCATCTAGTCAAAGCTATGGTTTTTCCAATAGTCATGTATGCATGTGAGAGTTGGACCCTAAAGAAGGCTGAGTGCTGAGGAATTGATGCTTTTGAACTGTGATGTTGGAGAAAACTCTTGAGAGTCCCTTGGACTTCAGGGAGATCAAACCAGTCCATCCTAAAGGAGATCAGTCCTGAATATTCTTTGGAAGGACTGATGCTGATGCTGAAACTCCAATACTTTGGCCTCCTGATGTGAAGAGCTGACTCATTAGAAAAGACCCTGATGCTGGGAAAGATTGAGGGCAGGAGGAGAAGGGGATGACAGAGGATGAGATGGTTGGATGGCATCACCGACTCAATGGACATGAGTTTGAGCAAGCGTCGGGAGACGCAGAAGGACAGGGAGGCCTCGTGTGCTGCAGTCCACGGGGTCGTAAAGAGTCAGACACGACTGAGCAACTGAACAACAACAAGCTCTCAGGGAATGCCTACGTTGCTGGTCCTTGCACTGCTGAACCTTGAGTACCAAGACCCTAAAGGACCTGGCCCTTTGCCTGGAGAAGAGAGCAGCATACACTCTGAGCACTTACTGTGTGTAAGCTCTTGATGGGTACTGATTCTTCAAGGCCTCACAGTAGCACCATGCAATCAGTACTACTGTCCCTCCATTATGGATGAGAAACAAAAATGGTAACTCTCCCAGAGTCATAACAGCTAATTAGCCCCAGATCCGAGGCTCGCAATACACTTTTGCTAAAGCAAAGTTTAAACATGGCCCAGCTTTCCTCCTTCACTTGCCAGGACAAACAGGAGAGGCCACAGAGGCAGCAGAGCAGTGAAGAGCATGGATTCCGGAGCCAAACTCCCCAGACTCACAACCTCAGCTCTACCACTTAGGAGCTGGGTGGCTTTGCCAGGCGGCCTGACCTCTCTGTGCCTCATTTTCTTCATTTCAAAACTGAGGCTAACGATAGCACCTATTTCAGGGAGTTGTTACAAGGACAAAGTGAGGCACTTGAATAAGGTGCTGAGCAGGCGCCTGGGACGTGATCAGGGCTCAATGTTGCCTGTGCCCAGGTGGTTCCTCCAAAGCTGAGAGAACAGCAGGGACAACAGTCTCCACTTCAGGTCTTTAGGAGCTCACAGTTCAGTGGGAGCAGTGGAAGAAAGTGCTAGTGGAAGGGCCATCAGAGCACTCATGGAGTGACCCCATGTGGCACTGAAAGAGGTGGCACCCCAGCACGTCTGCGAGCAGTGTATATGAATTCACTTGTGTGCATCCTCCCCCTACAAAAACCTGTAATACCTTGGGTGACTCCATCCACCACCCCACCCAGCTGATCTCTGGCAGCTTTGGCCTGCAGTGGCTTAAAGCAGGATTCGATTCCTGGCCAGAGATTGAAGTCAGGCCAAGGCAGGGAGAGCACTGCATCCTAACCACGAGAACACCAGGATCCACGGCCACGGACAAGACCATGACCCATCAGCTGTGTAGAGATGAATTTCCACGTAGAGATGGAAAGTAGTGAAACAAGTGTTTATTAGGAGGAAAAAGCGTACCCGTGGGTAGACTCACAGGGGTGGGCTCAGAGAAAGAGACTTGCCGCACCCTTGTGATAGTTTGAATCACTTGTATGGGCATTTCTTCCAGTTTCCTCTGGCCAATCATCTTGCTTTGCCTGGTTCTGAGCCTGTATTTGGTCTATCCCTGGTGGTTCAGACTGTAAGGAATCTGCCCACAATGCAGAAGACCCAGGTTCGATTCCTGGTTCGGGAAGATCTCCTGGAGAAGGGAATAGCAACCCACTCCAGTATTCTTGCCTGGAGAATCCCAAGGACAGAGGAGCCTGATGGACTATACAATCCATGGGGTTGCAAAGAGTCAGACACAACTGAGCGACTAACACACGCAGGCTCCTCCCATGTGTGCATGGGCATCTCTTGGCCAAGACAGATTCTAGGAAAGAGGCCTATGAGTAGATTGGCATCACCTACTATGGGGTGGCACCTCCTCCCTTTTTGATCTTCAAGGAGCCTTTCTGCACTTTTGTGGTCAGGAAGGTCTCCTTGACTTTGAGAATGAAGAATATGTGGTCTTTTACCTCTTATCTGGGCAGGGCTGAGCTTTTCCTCCCTCCTGCTATTTTAGACAATCTGTCCACAGGGGATGAATTCTGGTGCGCAGCCTAGGACCCATCTAGTTCCTGCCTCACAACAAGCCCAGAGAGAGCCTGAGATGGGGCCTGTGAATCTGCAGGAGCCTCTGTGGCATAAGCCTCTCATGGTGTGGGGTGACTGCACCGTGTGAAGACACTTGGTTTGGACCACAAGGTCCCTAAAGGCACAGCTGATACCCTATATCACGTGATCCATTCCAGTACTGGAGGAAAACCAACCTGGGATTTACTGAGGGAAGGGATCAAGGCTTGAACGTGGGCCTGTCCATTTTCAAGGGTGAGTCTAAACAGTACATTTTATTCTGATGTCATGGTTTAAACTCTGGGTAAGCTGAATGGGCTCCTTTGGGTTATTAGTTTCTTGTGTCTTCAAGAAACTGGAAATAACCTTAACGCCCATCGGTAGGGGAGTGGTGAGTGCAACCATTGTACAGTGAGCAACTCTGAGCAGCTAACAAAGGCAAGGAGGCGCGGCATTATTTATTATACAATAGCCAAGATGTGGAAACCACTCAGGTGTCCATGGATGAATGGATAAAGGAGATGTGAATTTGTATGTACACAATGGAACACTATTCAGTCATTGAAAAAAAAGAAGGAAATCCTGCCATTTGACGTGGGTGGACCTTGAGGGTATTAGGCTAAGGGAAGTAAGTCAGAAAGACAAACATCATATGATCTCACTTATATGTGAAATCTAACACAGAAACAAAAACCACACCCATATCTGCAGAGCAGGGAGTGGGAGGGTGGAAAATACAGGCAGAGGGGGTTAAAAGGTACAAACTTCCAGTTATAAAATAGATGTCGTGGGGATATGGGGCTTCCCTGGTAGCTCAGACAGTATCTGCCTGTAATGCGGAATTCCCGGGTTTGATTACTGGGTCAGGAAGATCCCCTGGAGAAGGGAATGGCAACCCACTCCAGTTTTCTTGTCTGGAGAATCCCAGGTGGGCTACAGTCCTTGGGGTCAAAAAGAATCAGCACAACTGAACATTTAACGCTTTCACTTTTCACAGGGGTATAATGTACAGCATGGCAACTCTAGTTAATACTGTACTGAACATATATGAAAGTTGCTAAGAGAATTAATATTAAAAGTCTTCATCACAAGAAATCTCTGTAAGGTGACGGATCTTAACTAGACTTATTGTAACTAACTTACAGACTTATTGTAGTTAATGTATACAGATGTTGAATCATTATGTTGTACACCTGAAGCTAATATAATATGTTGGTTATACCTTAATTTAAAATTTTTCATTATTAATTAATTTTAAAAAGGAATGAAGGGCCTTGCTGTTCTGATTTACAAAGATCTCCAAGACATAGTGTCCCAGGACAATAACAAGATGCAGATTGGTATGTATAGTTTGTTATTCTTTGTGCAAAAAGGAAAGGAATAGGGTGTATTTGTATTTACTCCTGTGTGCTTTAAAAAGGAAAGATTTATATGAAACTGACAGCAATGCTTACCCATGGTGAGGGGTCACTAGACAACAGGGGACAAGGGCAAGAGAGAATCCTTCCACAGAATACTTCTTTTTAAAAATTGTGGTTTTAAAAAAAAACACATATTAAAAAATAAATACATAAAAAGGAATAGATAAAAACACACATATAAAATTCACCATCTTAAAATTTCCAAGCACAGTGGTTAGGACTGTTAAGTGTACTGACATTGCTTTGCAATGTGCTGAATACGTTTTAGTATTAATGCTTCAGAAAATTGCTGACGGCTTCCCTGGTGGCTCAGTGGTTAAAATCCTCCTGCCAGTGCAGGCGGCATGGGTTCGATCCCCGGTCTCAGAAGACCCCACAAGCCTGGGAGCAAGTAAGCCTGAGTGCCACAACTACTGAGCCTGCGCTCTAGAGCCCCAGGAGCTGCAGCCACTGAGGCCCATGCACCCTAGAGCCCGTGCTCCGCAACAAACGAGAAGCCCGCACACAACTAGCGAGCAGCCTGAGTAGGCCTCTCACTGCAACCAGAGAAAAGCCGGTGCAGCACTGAAAACTCAGCACGGCCATAGACACACGAATAAATAAATCTTTTAAAACATTGTTGAACCACATACCTGTATTGCCTGTTTTAAAAACTAACTTTAAAATCATTATACCCAAATAATATGAATAAAGAAAATCACTGTATTGGGACAAGTTGAGGGAAAAGAACATGTGCCTTGAAATTAAAATGAACTGAATTCCAAGCCTCCCCCTGCCATTTACTAGTCTGGGGCAAATCAAGTAATCCTCTAAGCTTTAGATCTCCTCTTTCTTTAAAATGTACAGAAAGAAGGTGCCCACATAAAGGGCAGTTGTTGTTTAGTTACTAAGCCGTGTCAGACTCTTTTGTGACCCCGTGGACTGCAGCCCACCAGGCTCCTCTGTCCATGGGGAATCTCTAAGCAAGAATATTGAAGTGGGTTGACATTTCCTTCTCCAGGGGATCTTCCCCACACAGGAGTCAAACACGCATCTCCTGCACTGACAGGCGGATTCTTTATCACCGAGCCACCTGGGAAGCCCCTTCAAAGGGCAGTGGTGAGTTTTAAATGAAAATTATCATAATGTCCTGGTGTACTACCTCGTAGGAAGTTACCCATCCACAATCAGTTATTTTTTCACCATACCTGGAAGAAGCCTGGACAAAGAGGTGCCTTTCAGGCCAGTGCAGTGGTGTGCAAACTTTGGAGGACACTGCAAAGAATCATTGCAGGGGTGACTTCCGGGACCCAAACCCACTGCCCCATAATCTACGGGTGAGACCAGAACACTCCAATTCTAACGTCCGCTGCCCCCCACCCTCATTCCATCGAAATGCCAAACCCTCCCATCCCCACCACAACTCAGACCAAAGCGAGAGAACGCCTAAGGTGGAAAGCCCGTGCTCCTGGGGGCATCCCGGCCTACAGCTGCAAAACCTAACTGGACTTTGAGCTGTTTGCTCAAGTTACCACTAAGTGGAGGTGGTGGGGTGCTGGGAGTGGGGTTGGGGGGAGGGGGGCAAGAGGTGGGAGGCCCAGGCGGACTGAAATGGAGATGTCACTCTGGATGCAGAGAAGTTCCAGCCTGCTAGCTGAGGCTGCTAAGAAAGAGAGCTTTGGGGAACGATTTCAGTGCGTGTTGCCGGGGTGGGGGTGGGGGGTGGAGAGGGGGGTTGCCATTTCTGTAATGCATCGCCTTCCTCTCCACTTAAAGTAGCAAAAGAATGCACTGTCCCAATTAAATTCATTCATCATCCACTTACTGAGCCTCTGGTGCAGCTCCCCAGCTTCTCTCTCCACACGGTGGATGTGGTGGGGAACAGACCCAGTGCCCCCTTGCTTGCCTGCGGGTGCCAGGTGTAAGCGTTTATGTCAGAGAAAAGTACGGCGGGACGGGGCTGCTGCTGCTGCTGCTGCCGCCCACTTTTCTTCGGTTCCCTCCGAGGCCCGTCCCGCCGTGGGAGGCTTTTTTGCCTATCACCCGGATCTGTTTACTTTGCATTCCCTTTCGGCCTTGCCACCTGCTCCCAAAAGATCTGCGCCTCGGAATTTCCCTGGGATTTTCATCCTCTGCCTCCGCAGGAAGGGCGCTCGAAATTGGCGGTTGCACTGCGCCATAGAGACAGCAGGTGGCGCCCTGGGCTTTAGAAGACCTTGAGTACCAGCCTTTCCTAGAGAGAGCAGAGTTGCCCGGTGCGGAGGGACCTTATAAAGGAAGCCAGTGTGCATGTGAACCGTGAAGTCGGTTCCCGTAACACCGTCTCCTGGTCTAAGCTCTAGAGCTGGCAGGAGAGGGAAAGAAGGAGGCGTCGGCTGGAAGGGCGCCAACCTCCTCATTGCAGAAAAGGGGAACTCAGCACAGGGCAGGGAGGCTCAGCTGGGCCCCCAAGAGGAAGGGCAGAGCCCAGATTCCAGTTCTGGAGCTGGCTATACGACCCACCGACTGGGCTCAAAGATTTCCACTATTCGCCCATCTCTGCTTACCGGAAGGTGTGCTGGGTTCTGAACTAAGATGAGCATTTCCCACATCCAGCCCTTTACATCCCTCTTCGTGATTCTGGTCGTTATCTCCACATCACCCAAGTTATTATCTGGTTATCATCCGTCTTAAAATCAACTCACTTTTTAAAGTTAAATATAATTATACAGGAAACATTTTATTGCTATAATAACTAGAAGCCCAATATTTCTTGCCAAAACAGGACTGTAAAAATAAATACTTAACAATTATGATTACTTAGAGGTCTGGCTGTTCCCCAATGAAAATTTTTTGCCATAGCAGCAGCATCATGTTTTCCACACTTTAGGAAAAACTGAGATTCCAGCACAAGCTCTCCCAGGAATTCTGAATGAGAGGAGACAAAAGTAGGGATGGGGGAGAAGGAGGCAGGGGGAGCTGGAGAGAGAGGAAGCTACACTTTTTACCCGGATGCAGAACAAAGAGAGCCTTGATGGATAGCCCATGTCCTTCCTGCAGTGCACACATATTTCCAGAAACTGCAAGTTATTTTTTACTCTGGAAAGCTGGAGGAAAAGGGTGGAGGCCTGGCTTCCTGTGAGCCTGCCCCACCCTGGAGTTCTTATGGAAAGCAAGATAACATCTCAGGGTAAGGAGATCCTTAGAGTCGCCCAGCCAGAGTGTTAGAGTGGAATGAAGGCAGGCCTCCACCCTTCTGCTTCTGCAGAGAAGTCTCCAATATTCCAGACCTGCTCTGCCAGTTCTGTCTCTATCCCTTCCTCATGATGGAAACCAGACAAGTTCCTTCACCTAACTAAGTCTCAGATTCCTCATCTGTAAAATGGGCATGATGCCTGATTCTTAGAGTTGTTTGTGGGGGCTAAATAGAATTGTTTGTGTAGAGTCAGCCAATCAACAATTTCCAGAACACCTACTATTTTAAGTGCTGAGTGCACAGCTCAGTTCCTCATGTAGGGTTAAGCATGCAAGAAATATTTGGAAAAATAGCATATATAATATACACATAAGTTTGTGTAGTGTATCTTCCACGCCACAGCAATTTCGGCCAATCCCCTCCTCATATGTGGTCTGCATCCTCTGAGCGCCCCTCAGCACTCCCTCATGGTGGTGACAGCATCCTCCCTTCCACTACGGAGACATCAACTTCCCTCTCCTTCTCCAGGAAGACAAGCAGAGCCCACTTTAGTTATCGCTGCCTCCTCCCTCCCACCCTGTAGAACACCCTGAACATTACAGGCACTCATGTGAAGTTTGTTGTCCGAAATTCCACTGCCCATATAGCTCAGACCAGAGGTCCCACAGAGCGAACACCTTTTGTTGGGCCATTTTGTTCCGAAAGCCTAATCAGCCAGGTGTTAAACCTGATTAAGGTTGAGCACCCAGAGGCTCCCCATCCAACCCCCAACTTGGTGGCCTCCCCAGCACTTGAACCCTACAGCCCCTCCTACCTCCCACTTCCCGGGCTCAACCATGGCTCCCACAAATGGAAAATCTAATTACCAGGATGCTGAAGCCCTTGCCTCTGTGATTTGGAGACCTCATTTATCAAGGAATATTAATCATTCTCCGAAGACTTTCCATCTCATGTAAAATAAAATCCAACATCCTTCCCCGGTTCACTTGGCCCCCCATGCACCAGCCACCGCCCACCTTCTCTTCTCACATTTACTCCCCAGCTTCAGGCACGCGGGTCTTCTTGTTGCTCTGCAAACACACTAACCACTATCTCTGTCTAGAAGATAGATATCTGAAGCTCTTCTCCAGATGTCCCCATGGCACCCCCATCCATATTTCTGCTCAAATGTCAGCCTCTCCAAGAGGCCTTCCCTGTCCAGCCTGTGTGTTGTTGTTGTTCTGTCACCAAGTCATGTCCAACTCTTTGCGACCCCATGAACTGCAACACACCAGTCTTCCCTGTCCTTCGCTTTCTCCCTGAGTTTGCTCAAACTCATGTCCATTGAGTCGGTGATGCTATCCAACCATCTCATCCTCTGTTGTCCCCTCCTCCTCCTGCCTTCGATCTTTCCCACCATCAGGGTCTTTTCCAATGAGTGGGTTCTTCACATCAGATGGCCAAAGTAGTGGAGCTTCAGCTTCAGCATCAGTCCTTCCAATGAATATTCAGGACTGATTTCCTTTAGGATTGACTGATTTGATCTCATTGCTATCCAAGGGACTCTCAAGAGTATTCTTTAGCATCACAGTTCAAAAGTATCAATTCTTTGGCACTCAGCCTTCTTTATGGTCCAAATCTCACATCCGTACATGACTACTAGAAAAACCATAGCTGTGTAAATAGCACAAACACAGCTTCTCCTTTGCAGAATCCTTGTCACTGTCGGGAAACTCTTTTTCTCCATTTTTTATACTTCCATGTGGAGGGAGACCAGCAGACTATCTCTCTTGGCTTGTCGCCCTACCCGTCACTCCCTGTTCCCCACGGAAGGATTGAGTTGCCTGACGGATGAGTTTGGGGGAAGACACTGAGGAGGCCCGGCTCTGCCCCCTTCTTGGGGAGCCAGCCTTTCTGCAGGAAGCAAGCCCTCTTCTCTGGTCTCAGTCTCACAAAAGAGGCTTCCCACCTGCCCTGGATGGAGGGAGAAGAGTAGGCTAGAGGGCATCCAGCCGCGCCAGCCACTGGACTCTGTAGTTCATGAGTAAAGCAACATCTAGACATAGCCTTCAGTCAACATTGCTAGTTATAAGCTTAAGTATCTATTGCTTTTATGTTGACCTGCCAATTGGTTATGGATTTAGATGTGTTTGTTTTACCTCTCACTGCACAACAAATCACCCCAAACTCAGGAGCTTAAATTAAGAATGTACTATTTTTCATGAGTCTGTGGGTTGACCAGATAGTTCTTTTGCTTCCCAGGTTGTCAGTTGGAATGATGGACCAACTGGTAAGTCCAAAATTGCCTCACTTGCATGGTTGGTATTTGGCACTAGCCACTAGCTGGGAACTCATCTGGAGCTGTCTGCTGGGCCTGGAAGCGGGGCTGTGGGGGAGGGTCTTGGCTTTCCTCCATATAGCTGCTTGGGCTTCCTCTCAGCATGGTAACCAAGTTCTAAGAAGGGCTGTTCCACAAGCAAGTGTTCAAATAGGAAGGAAGTAGAAGTCGACAATCTTTTTTTTTTTTTTTAATTTATGTATTTATTTGTTTTTAGTTTTGGTTACACTGTGTCTTTGTGGCTCTAAGCGGGCTTTCTCTAGTTGCAGTGAGTAGGGGCTCTTCTTCCTTGCAGTGCTTGAGCTTCCTATTGTGGTGGCTTCTCTTGTTGCGGTGCATGGGCTTAGTTGTCCCACAGCATGTGGAATCTTCCTGGCCCAGGGATCAAACCTGTGCCCCCTTCATTTGCAGGCAGATTCCTATCCACTGCGCCACCAAGGAAGTCTGCCAACACTCTTCTTAAGAACTGGTCCTAGAAGCCCTGGATTATCACTCCTACTGAATTCTATGGGTCAGTGCAGTCACAGAGCCAGCCCAGAGTCTTGATGTGAAGAGCAGTCTATACACACAGTGAGGGAAGAGCCAGAATTGAAGACTGCTTACCACAGATGGGAGATGGAATATTGAGCCCGCTAAACTCCTACAGTTACTTCCCCACACAGTATCATTCAATAATTCATTCCTTCATTGTCTCTTCCCTTCTACTAAGTTCATGAGAGCAGACATGTTGCTTTGTTGATTGCTGTAATCCCAGGACTCAGAACAATGCCTGACACATTGTAGGAGCTCAGTAAATATTTGCGGAATGAATGAATTAAACAGTCATTCAACTGCCCTCACCAACTACAGGAAGTTGAACAGGCCAATAAGAATTCACGAAAGAAGTGCGATTTAAGCTTGTATTTAAAGGCAGGTAGTCCTGGCAAGAACATGTTCTACAGACAGGTTGAGGAGATGCAATGATAGGAGCTGAGTTGCTCAGCCACTTGCCTGGTGGACACATGACTGACCAGAACTCTCTTGAACTCTGCTGTTCCACATTTGATACAGACAGGAGACCAAATTAAAAGGAACTCAGCGAGCTTTCATTACACTCGATGTGTGTGTGTGTGTGTGTGTGTGTGTGTGTGTGTGTGTGTCCCACAGGGAGTATGCAGAAGGCAGGAGGAGATGGAATCTGAATTTCCATTAGCTCAGCCCCAGAGACAGGGCTTTCCCTGAACTTGTTGTATAGCCCAGTCATTCTCATTAGAGGTACTTATGGGATTAGCACTCCCCCCCACCCCCCAACACACACACACTTCCTCAGGCAATATATCTGGAGACACTTTTGTTGTGGTCACAAGTGAGGTGGGATGGTGCTACTGGCATCCAGTGAGTGAGGCCAGGGATGCTACCAAACATCTAATAATTCAAAGGATAGGCCCCCGCAACAAAGAATTAACTGCCCCAAATATTGACTGTGTCATTGTTGAGAAACCCTGCTGTAAAGAATGATGGGAAAATACTGTGAATTAGGAGAATCTGGGAGCTGGCAGGCAATATTTGTAGTAGCATATGGTCCAGAAATTGTGTTCCCACTTAAGATGACTGAGTTTTATAAATAACTCCTCCTCAATATTGTAGCAGTTGTAGCACATTAAATTGATGTTAAGGGAGCTTCAATAGCATAGAAAATAAAAATGCAAAGGAGTTATAGAGGCAGAAAAGTACATGATGAGAAGTAGCAGAAGCAGGAAAGAGCCCCTTGCACTTTAAAAAAATATTTATTTTTATCTATTTATTGGAAGGATTGATGCTGAAGCTGAAGCTTTGGCCACCTGATGCGATGAACTGACTCATTGGAAAAGACCCTGATGCTGGGAAAGACTGAAGGCAGGAGAAGGGGACAACAGAGGATGAGATGGTTGGATGGCATCACCGACTCAGTGGACATGAGTTTGGGCAAGCTCTGGGAGTTGGTGATGGACAAGGAAGACTGGTGTGCTGCAGTCCATGGGGTTGCAAAGAGTCAGACATGACTGAGCAACTGAACTGAACTGATTTATTTATTTGGTTGCACTGGGTCTTAGATTTGGCACAGGGGATCTTCGATCTTTATTGTGGCACTTGGAATCTTTTGGGAACTTCCCTTGTGGCTCAGCCAGTAAAGAATCTGCCTGCAATGCGGGAGACCTGGGTTCGATCCCTGGGTTGGGAAGATCCCCTGGAGAAGGAAAAGGCTACCCACTCCAGTATCCTGGGCTGGACAATTCCATGGACTGTATAACCCATGGGGTCGCAAAGAGTTGGACACGACTGAGCGAGCTTCACTTCACTTTTGGAATCCTCTGGCTTTGGCATACAAACTCTCAGTTGCGGCATGTGGGATCTAGTTCCATGATCAGGGATCAAACACAGGCCCCTGCATTGGGAACTGGAGTCTTAGCCCCTGGACAACCAGGGAAGTCCTGAAATCCTTTCATTTTAATGCCAAGATTCCACCACCAAAATCCCACTCAATTTCCCCTTCTCTGTCTCCATTCCAGTGTTCCTGGTCCAAGCCACTGTCATCTCCCTCCTAAACCCATGGCTTCCCCGCTGGCTCAGCAATAAGGAATCCGCTTGCAATGCAGGAGCCACAGGAGACATGGGTTTGATCCCTAGGAAGATCCCCTGGAGGAGGGCATTGGCAACCCACTCCAGTATTCTTGCCTGGAGAATCCCATGGACAGAGGAGCCTGGTGGGCTACAGTCCATGCGGTCACAAAGAGTTGGATGCAAATGAATGACTCAGCGACTAAGCACAGCATAGCACAGCCTTATTTTACCTGTGGGTGCCCCCTGCCTCACAGCACACTCCAGCCATGAAGGGCTACTCACCATTCCTGGACTACCTCCAGCTCAATCCAGTCTCAAGTCACTGCCCCCAAGAAACTGAAGGTCTGATGACACCTGGAGATGGGCATGGGCCAATCATGTCACACAAATACATGTAAAAACTGGTCCTAGTGCTGTGAGAGGGCCACAGTGACCCGGGAGCCTGGGACCAGGGGACTTGACTCATCAGAGAGACCAGTGAATGAATTATGGAACAAATCACTCCAGAACTGAGATCTGATGGATGGGCAGGAGTTAACTTGGTGGGAAAAAATGCTGGAGGAAGTAATGGCTTGTGCAAATACCCCCAGGAAGTGTAAGCTAGGCCAAGTGGAGAGAGGAGCAGAGGAGCAAGCAGATGGATCTTGCAAGTGCTGCAAATCAAGGTAAAAAATTTGAATTTCACTCTGAGCATATTGCAAAGCTCTTGTAAGGTCTTAAGCATGAGATTAACTGACGAAATTTGCTATTCGAGAAGAGAACTCTAGACACAGCATCAATACTTGTAAATAATTTCTCCCAATCTTATAACAGTCATCGCTCCTGAAATTTAGAGACAGGCCAGGAAGAATTGTGAAGGAGACCCTACAACTGTCAATGGGAGAGATGACATGACTTGAACTAGCGACAAGGGAAATCAGAAACACTGAGCAATTTGCCAATGTATTAAAATTTGTGTGTGGCTAAGCACAGTTGTATTCCTGTTTCTTACTCTCAAGTCCTGGGTGTTATTACACCAAAGTAAAGAACCCAGCAAGACCTGTCATCTTGAGTCTGTTTATCAGATTAGTGGGTGAACCAAGCAATATGACAGGTGTAAGTCTGTCTATTTTGACAGCATCCCGACGTAAGAAGGATCGAAACATTAAGGGGTTGGTGGGCTTCCCTGGTAGCTCAGACAGTAGAGAATCTGCCTGCAATGCAGAGACCCAAGTTCAATCCTTGGGTTGGGATGATCCCCTGGAGAAGGGAATGGCATCCCACTTCAATATTCTTGCTTGGAGAATTCCATGGACAGGGGAGCCTGCCAGGCTACAGTCAGTGGGGTCACAAAGAATCAGACATGACTGAGCAACTAACACACACACATGAGATTCTATTGTCTTCTCATGCTTACTGTCAAAGTGAAAAATATTTACAACCTAAAAGCTGAGGGTTAAGTTTCATTTGGCAGGAATATTTAGGACAGGCAGCATCTCAAGTAGCCCTGAGAGAACTGCTCTGAGGAGGCGAAGGCAGGAACCAAGATATATAGAAGTTCTGCAACAAAGGGCAGGTAATGTGAACATCTAAAGATTGTTAATTAAAGGAAGATGCAAGAGTCGAGGCTCACTGGAATCATTTCTTTGACATGCACCTCACCTATCTGGGGTCAGTATCCTGTTTTCACATCCTGAATTTCCTCAGGGCTCACTGTAGGTCTGATGGCTTCTAGGTGGCAGGTATTCTTTCCTTCTTGAGTTCCCTCAGGGCTCACCATCAGTGGTGGCTGCAATCACTGAAGACGGTGATATCCTTGTCTACTGATATGGCAGGAAATACTTCATTTCTCATTACTTTTGCATAAGGGCAGAAAAGGGGGCCCATTGCACATAACAGCACACAGTACAGAGTCAGACTGCCTAGATTCAAATGCCTATTCCTACCACTTCACTTACCAGCTCTGTGGAACATTCCAGAATCTCTCTAGCTTTTCTTTCCTCATCTTTAAAATAAGCACGATAAAAATAGCAACCACTGCTGGAGTTTTTGGAAACCAATAAACACTCTTTCTGCCCCTCTTGCGTTCAGAACTGAGAAATAAAAGCAGGTGTCAGGTAGAGATCAAAGAGTCGTCTTTACTACTGACAAAGCTGGACTGGAGGATGTGGCTGAGGTGACAATACTTCACCCAGTCACTGACATAGTGAGCAACCACAGACAGCAGACACACCCTCTCTGGGAGCCGAGATCCTTCTCGGAAAGTTGGCCATTGGTGGGGTCTGACAAGTTCTGCTCCTGCCCTGGTGGAGCATGGGCAAGCGGCACTGCGTCTGTTCTTCCACAGTCAACCCTGCTGGAGAAAAGTGGAATACACTGCCTCCCCTCCCGTGATAAGTGGCAAAGGGAAAGAAGTGATTCCCTCAACACCCTCTCATTGGTTGCTATGGAAACTAGAGAAAAACTGCTACAGCATCTGTAATGTAGAATAGAGGCTCCATGAAGGTCTCTTCCCTGGTGCCAGTTGTCATGGGTGAGAGAAACCAGCCAGGTAGTCGAGGCTGACCAAGAGATGGAAGTTGTGGTTCAGAAACTGCAGGAAGCAAGGGAGTTTCTTAAAAGGGGATTTCTCTCTCTCCTTGTTCCCTATACTCAGGAAACCTTGAGAGTTCCCTAAAGGGAAATGCTGACCAGGATGGGAACTGCAAGTCTTCTAACCAGGGGGAAAAAAAAAAAACAAAAACCAAAGCTGTATCTCTGCTGATACACGAACCGAATGACTTCTGAACGGAGTCCAAATGCCCAACTTTCTTTTATGGTTGTGTGTATGCACTACTTAAGCTGTTTCAGGGTGAGTTTTGGTGGGGGAAAGGGAAGAAGCTGTAGTATGCTTTTCAAAGCAATGTCTCTCTCAGTCCTAACAAGCAATTAAGACTCACCAGCAGGGAAGTCGTTGGGAGCAAACAGGAACCACCCGGGGAAAGCCCTTTCAGATCACTGAACAATAGCAACTCCATTTAAGGTGAGGACACTGAGAAGACAGGAAATAACACGCTGTGCTGACTCCAGCTCTGAGTGCAGTCTATTTGGGAGGCCACTGCTCTCCACCTGACCTGCCTCAGCCAATCTCAGGTCATCCACCTGATGGATGAAGGTGGCGGGCTGTGCGGATACCTAGGGAAAGCCCAGGGGAGCAGGAAGTTGTGCGTCTGTTAAGCCTAGTGGCTCTCCTCCCTGTGCTGAGTCATCCTTCGGTGGGGTACCAGGGGGCCACACCTGTCTGAACTTCTGAGGCATATGGAAAACCCCAGCAGCCAGGATTCTTGAGAGGTTTTACCTTGGGTAATCCCTCTCACCAAGATCTTTCCCCTTTGGCCTTTCCAACGGCAACATGTTTAGATCCCCTTCTTTCTCCTCAAGGGGTAATCCATACAGAGCAAGGGGGCCCCCAGGCTCACTAATTCAATATGGCTGCATAATCCACACAAAGCTTTTCTGTGAAAATAGAGCCCTAAATATATTGCTAATTTAACAATAATAATAGCTAATAATGCATGCTCACTTAGGTACTATATTGATTTTCGTAACAGCAGGAAGTACTGTTGCTATGCACATTGACAAATGAGAAAATGTGGGGTTAGACAAGCAATACGCTCACAGTCCCGAAGTCTCTATTATATGACAACATTTAGGACAGAGAAAGGAAACCACTTTATCTTCCACCTGGGAGCAACCCAGGTATCTAAAGCCCAAGAGGGTTTAGACTGTCCTTGCCCACGTCCCACATTAAAAAATCACACAGGAGCCCCTAATCCCCCAGGTCTTGTACCTCTCCTTATAACACTTCCTCCTCCCCTCCCAAAAGAAAACACTGTTTTGACTTTTCCTTAATCATTCCTTTTTCAATTCTCCATACACATCATCCCCACTTTCTTCTCTTCCTGTTACCATTTTTACTGAAATAACAACGGAAAGAGGGAAAACAAAGGAAGCGGGGAGGAGGGGGAAGGAGAGGAGGAGAGAGGAGAGTGAGAGGAGGAGGGAGGAAGAGAGAACCATCTATCAACTCATGAGAAGCTGGATAACTCAATTTGCTAGAGCCCTAGGTTGGGCTTCAAAATGTCTGAAAGCAAGCCAAATCCCTAGCGTGACACTGGGTCAGTCTCCCGTACTGTCTCGGGGCTCCAATTTCCCCATCTGAGAAACCATTAATTCACCAGCCACCAGGCCACTCAAAAGCCTCAGTGCTCTCACCAAAGACCACCCGGGGCCCTCTCGAGCGCCATCCTTATGCCAACAACAAACATGGCGACTGAGCGTGACGTCCACTTCTATCGCCTCCGCCCCCACGCCCACCCCCACCCCCAGGGGGTGGCGACTCTCAATGACGGCGGCGGGCGGGGCGCATGCGCGGCGGCGGGGCCCGGCCCGCGGCGGCGGCGGCGGCGGCGGCGGCGGCGAAGGGGCTATCTGCCCTCAGTTGCCCAGTTGCGG
This sequence comes from Bos indicus x Bos taurus, assembly GCF_003369695.1. Taxonomy (NCBI): domain Eukaryota; kingdom Metazoa; phylum Chordata; class Mammalia; order Artiodactyla; family Bovidae; genus Bos; species Bos indicus x Bos taurus. The sequence goes on from NC_040093.1 coordinate 48,782,293, forward strand.
CGGCCGCAGCGGGATGGTGTAGCTGGCCTTTCGGCCAGGCGGCGGGGCGCGGGCCGGGGCTAGGCGGCCGAAACGGCCGACGCCGCCTGACGGGCTCGGGTGCAGCGGCAGCACGCTGAGGGGGCGTCGCCGCCGCCGGCCCCCGGCGCCGCCGCGGGAGGCCGCGCCCGCCATGGCGGCCCGGGCCGTGCTGGACGAGTTCACGGCGCCGGCCGAGAAGGCGGCGCTGCTGGAGAGGAGCCGGGGCCGCATCGAGGGCCTCTTCGGCGTGAGCCTGGCCGTGCTCGGCGCGCTCGGAGCTGAGGAACCGCTGCCCGCGCGCATCTGGCTGCAGCTCCGCGGGGCGCAGGAGGCGGTGCACAGCGCCAAGGTGAGTCCGGCCGCCGCCCCCGCGAGATCGCCTTCCCGGGCCCGGCCCCCTGCCGCGCGCGCGGCCTTGGATTAATCGGGGGTCCCTTGGGCGCCCCACCCCCTTCTTCCCCGCGCGACCGTAGCCAGGCGCTGTTCTGAGAGCGCCGTTCCGAGCTTCGGCTCTCGAACCATGTGACCTTGGCTAGCGGTTTCATCCCAGGCGCCTCAGTTTCCCTGTGTGTAAACTGGCGTTGACGAAAGCACCTGACTCGAAGGGCTGTGGCGAGGATTCGCCTAGGCGATGTGCAGAGGCTGGCCCGGAGTGAAGGCGTCGAGAGTGTTGCCTGTTGTTCAGCCCGCGGGCTGGTGCGTAGGGCCTGCTGGCTGGGCGCGCGACCTCCGGGCCCACCACCTCAGCCACTTTTCTCTTCCCAGGCCTCCGCTACAGGGATTCTGACCCTTCGAGGGATGTCAGTCCCTTTGAGAATCTGACAAAACCATCGTAGTAGTGCAGTACTCAGAGAACATCAAAAAGAGAAGGGAATGTTTAATAATGGTGCTAAAAATAGCATGATTCCTCGTATTTTGTGTGCCACTAACATTTGTCGAATGGTTATAGCACATCAGACGTTATGTGTAATACCTCAGAAGGATTATCAGTTGCAGCCCTTAAAAAAAAAATCCAGTGAGGTAGATTTTATTATCTTCCTGTCTGTAACAGCTGGGGAAACTGAAACTTTCGGAGAGGTGACTCACCTTCTCTCTAAATCAGCATTTCAGACTTATACCTACTTTAGACATCTTCAGCTACTCCCTTCCCTCCGCAAGCCAAAATACTGCGAGAGTACATCCTCCCCTCACCCTTACCCCACCCCCACCAGCCAAGTTTCTCCAGTTTTTCCCATCAAGTAAGTGGGAGAGTCACAACTCGGACAGAGGCAGTTTGTTTCCAGAGACCTTGTTCTTGATACCATCTTCGAAATGATGAGCACTGGGGGTGGGGGGATCCTTTGTTCATGTCCTCCTTCAGAAATTTCACAATGCCCTTGAAGAATCTGATTAGCTGTAACTCTTGACTTTTCTTAGCTTAAAGAAAAAAAAAAAAACCTGGTTGCTTGCTTTTAATGTGTTTAGAGAAGATAGGACGTTTAACTGTGTGATTCTTCTCCAAGCTTAAAGCAGTGCAGATGTTGAATCAAGTTTACTTTGCTGTTCTTGATTTTTTTTAAATTACTTTACTGATTTCAGACAGCTGGTTTAACTTCTTCCCAGTCCTCTCCTGATTTTCTCCTCCAGCTACTCAGTTTCTTCCCACTCACCAGGGCTGAAAGGTTTGACATGACTAAGTCCTGTAATGACTTCTGAAGTCTCTTCCATGCATTCATTCCTTTCTTTTCCATTACTTTTGCAGCAATTAAGACCTTCTTTCTTGGTATGTGCCCTTTCTATTTCATTGCCTTCCCTCTCTCCCCGCTACAACTTGCATGAGACTAATCTTCCCACAAGAAGTCTCCTATTGCCTAGCTCATTTCACTCTAAACTTTTCTGATTTACAAAACACTTATTAATCCAAGCCTACTTTATTTTTGCAGTTTTCTGCCTTAGCATCTCTCAGCTTAAAACTCAGCTGTAGTTTGACTGCTACACTGCTTTTATTGTGTACTCTGCCTGCTCCAAGTTCAGCTTCACTCATGGCTCACTGGAAAGTACTGCTTTTGCTCTGCAGAAAAACCCTGCCAGACCCTCCCAGCTCCAGTCCTCTTGCCTGTCCCTGCTGTGCAACTCAGCATAAGCTAATTGGAAAAGGTGTGTCTTACCTTATCTTGGTAGTATGTGTCACCTGCCCGTTTATCTTTGTTATATGTGTTGTGCATAATCCAGCCTTCCCACTTGTAAGAAATACTTTTTTTTTTCCCCCTTGAGAGTTATGGGTAAGAGTTGAATGCCGTTCTGAAAGGCTTTGTTCTCGTTAATTCGTTTTGGAGTTTGCTTTACCTTCTTTTGAGAAGAGAAGATTTGATTTTTAAAAAATTTACTTCATTTCTAAAAACTAAGAACGAGGGACTTCCCTGGCGTCTCAGTAGTTAGCACTGTGTGTCCACTGCAGGCAGGGGCATGGGCTCATTCCTTGCCAGGGAGCTAAGATACTGCATGTTATGCAGTGCAGCCAAAAAAATTTAAGAATAGGAGAACAAACTTCAACATCTACAATATTTTAAGTTAAGCTGTGGAGGAAAAGATTTAGGGGAAGGCAGATTCAGGGGAAGGACTTTTTGAAGCTTTTTTAGCTGATATGTGTATGTGCTTAGTTCTGTCTGTCTCTTTGAGACTGTATGGACTGTAGTCTACCAGGCTCCTCTGTCCATGGGATTCTCCAGGCAAGAATACTGGAGTGGGTTGCCATTTCCTTCTCCTTGGGGCTTTTCCCGACCCAGGGCTTAGAACCCATGTCTCCTGCATCTCCTTGCATTTGCAAGCAGATTTTTTTTTTTACCACTGAGCCACCAGGGAAGTAGAGTCTCTGATTAATTGCAACTTTCTGGGTCTCATCAAATGGTTCATGTTGTTTTCCTGCTTTAAAAATGTTAATTCACTACTCTTCAGCAAATGCTCAGGTAGAGGAGAATGTGGAGGTTTAGTTAGGGCTCCATGAAGAGGTGAGGTGTGGCCTCTGGTAGAAAGTGATAATGTTCTGGGAAGTTTTTTTTTTTTAATAAAGGCACATGCTCTAGGAGTGACCACTTTTGTCAAAGGGGAATTTGTTGGAGGAAGTAGCACTTGAGCTGGTCTTTGAAGAACCAGGACATTCCCAGGTAGAAATGGTTGCATGCAAGGACCTAGAAGCCAGAAAAACATGGAGTGTTTGGTTAGGAAGTGTCAAGGTGAGAGGTGAACCCTCCAGGGACCCAAATGCAGGCCAGTTGGGCCTTATCAGTAGGGAGTCAGTGAGGATTTAGGGAAAGGAAGGATTTGCTTGAAACTCTGTATTTGAAGACAGTTAAGACCCAACTGTGGAGGGAACATTGTTCCAATTTAGAACTAGGCATGAATAGGTGAGGAGGTTTCACTAGGACTGGCAACTAAGTGTATGTAGGGACTGAGGGAGAGATTTGAAGCCCCAGTGCAGAAAGGATGGATGGCAGATACATTGTTTGATCTGTAGGTTGGTGGGATCAGCTTTCCCATACTTAAAACTTCTGTGCCAAGAAGTATGTTAGGTTGCCTCTTGACCTCAAGGAACCCACAGCCTAATAAGCCTAATATGGGAGATAAAGTTGGAAACATTATTAAAGAGTTGATGTGCAGTGTGTTACATTAATAGGGGAAAGGAAGGTTGCTCTGCCCAAGGCGGTGTGAGGCGTCAGATTTACATTTCTAAGCATTGCCTGCATCGTCAGTGTTTGTACCACTTGTTTTATGCTGCTTAGTACCACTTGCTGGTGGACAAGTGTTTAGCAGCTTTTATAGCAGTGTGACAGTACTACAGGGGCTAGAGAAGCAGTGTCTGAAAGTGAGAGGGAAACCAGAAGGGGCATTGTGCATAAGGGACCAGTGGGAGGGGACTGAGGTCCAAGGTGGCAGACATCATGGAAACAAAGGAGATTGACTTTCAGAGAGGAAGTGGAGGCACCGATATGAGCTGCCCAATTTACAAAGAAATCAAAGATGCAAAGCAGGGATGGGATCCTTGGAGTCTGGCATTGGTGGGGAGCGATGAGGCTGAAGAGATCTCAGCTCCCGAGAGTGCAAAGAGTTAGATCCTTCCTTTAGATCAAAGAGCCCCTGGGACCAGGTGAGGAGACTGCATGGGGAAGTGGCTGGTTGGTAGGAAGGAACTGGTGAACCAGGGTGCTCGTGCACAGTGTGGGCCTGGTGATGTCTGATCTGCTCACCCAAAGGAAGCCAGATGTCTGCATTTCATAATGGGAAGTCTGTTTTAAGAGACAACTAATCTATGTTTTGAAAACCATACATGCTGTGAATTACAGCTCAATAAAAGTTCTACACCACTATATTTTTAAAGTACATATTCTGAAAAATAAAAATAAAAATCAATCTTGGATAACATGTCAGTGGACCAGGTTCAGCTTTTGGATTACATTTTTAGGACCTCTGCTTTAGATAGTAGGAGACAAGATGAATAAAGATACACATTTTTTTCCATTTGAGAAAGAGGGCATTTGAAGGCTTAGACTTCACTTTCATTTTTCACTTTCATGCATTGGAGGAGGAAATGGCAGCTCACTCCAGTGTTCTTGCCTGGAGAATCCCAGGGACAGAGGAGCCTGGTGGGCTGCCGTCTATGGGGTCACACAGAGTCGGACACGACTGAAGTGACTTAGCAGCAGCAGCAGCAGTACTGTCTTAGTAAAATAGGGTGCCAGTTTACACCCAAAGAGGGAGGGTAAGAACCTGAAGGCAGTGCAGTAAGTTAGCGTAGATGCAGTGGGACTGTTGGAAGTGCATTGGAAAGGAACAAAAAAGTACTGCAATTGAAGTAAGGACCAGGGAAAATTAGATGGTTTGAATTTATCGTATCACTTGATCTAGAAATTCTCAAGTAGGTGATGATTTCTGGCACTCAGAATGTTGATGAAGCCAGCACATAAAGACTGCAGGAGTCTAAGGTGCAATTGAGGAAGGCTAAATGGGGCCCAGGAGAAGGCAATGGCACCCCACTCCAGTACTCTTGCCTGGAAAATCCCATGGATGGAGGAGCCTGGTGGGCTGCAGTCCATGGTGTCGCTAAGAGTCGGACACGACTGAGCGACTTCACTTTCACTTTTCACTTTCATGTATTGGAGAAGGAAATGGCAGCCCACTCCTGTGTTCTTGCCTGGAGAATCCCAGGGACGGGGGAGCCTGGTGGGCTGCCGTCTATCGGGTCGCACAGAGTCGGACACAACTGAAGTGACTTAGCATAGCATAGCAAATGGGGGCCCAAGAAGTGTTTCTGAATGATCATCTAGGACAGTCCAAGAATAATGTAAGACTTATCTTCTACTATCAGTGGACTAATAGCTTGAGACATTCAGACCAGAAAGGGGGGAGGTGAAGGCAGAAAGGACATAAAGAACTGTAAGAATCAAGGAAGGGACGGGACCTTCGACTGAGTCCCCTCCTAGACTCAGGGGATCCTGCAGGCAGAGGACAAGTTCAGTCAATGTCGAAGAATTCTAGAGGTGGTCGTTAGAGAGGCAGCTCAGAGATCAGAATCTTGGATATGGAAGATTTCTGAGGATGATTCTGAGGACCAAGCGGTGGTGCCTCAGTGGCCACGGGTAAAGCGAAAGCATTCTTTTTAACTTAGAGAAAGAAATGAAAGGCTAAAGGATGATAGAGTGTGACATCTAGAGAGAATGCAGTGCTGAGGTCACTGAGGTCCATAGCAGGGAGTTGGGTGCTAGAGTTAGTTCGTGAGCTTAGGAGCCTGTCCTGGAGGTTAACACAGCAGTGATTGGAAGTAAACAGCATGGCTGCTTGTTGTATGACTTCTCCATGAGCCTTTATGGTACTGAATTTGCTACCTACAGCTGCCCATCAGTTGGTGTTATTTTAGGCATTACTTCATGGCAATGAATAGCCACCATGAAGCATAGCCAGTGACCTACCAAAACCATCAATCTGGAGGACTTATAAGGAGGGTAATTTGGAGGACTTATCAATCTTAAACACTGAAATTATTACTCAATACACCTGAGAAGCTGTGGTAAAATAAGCTTAACATCCAACCTGCTTTTAATTTGGGAGGAAAAAAAGAGAGAGTCTTATGAAGAGTTGGTGATTGTCTTCACCTGAGTTTTTGCTCACATATTTGTGGAGTAAGAGAGGAGAAAGATAAGGGTAAAGAAAATGCAATTCCAGTAGAAGTGGTGTATATTACTTCACTGACTTCAGAGCGTTAAAATGCACCCTGTGTTGTTTAATTTCCTTTTTTGTTAGAAGAATTTGGTATCTGGTTTCATGAACAGATTCTTGAACAGTAGATTTGTTCATGGAGGAAATAATCCATAGATGTAATAGTGGGTATGACAGATTTTGTTTCGATTTTACCAGAAAAGGAGGCCTTTTTGCATTTCCTGGAATGATAATTTTTAACTGACTATGGTTGTGAAAATCATCTTCTTAAGAAAAAGTGATTTGTTCATTCTCTTTTTAATGGTTAATATTTTGGGGTTATACCAGAATGTTGAAATAAGGGATACTCTCACTGCTCGTACTAGGGTCAAAGTGATTGCTTATGACTGTAGTTTCCTCTTCCTGATTTGTTTACCAGCTAGAGTATTGTAGGGTTTTAATTAAATCAGGGATATTTTGTTCGGTGAAGTTAGAAATCTTGCATTTCAAAAACAGTTATGGGGGAAGATCCTTACAGTAATTAAAGATCTGCTTTTTAAAAAATCAGTTATGTCTTATGGAAACAACATAGGAAAATCCTTTTGTTTAAAGAAACCAAATTATTTCTCTTTTTTTGGCTGCACTGGGTCTTGGTTACTTTGTATGCGCTTTCTCTAGTTGCAGTGAGTGGTGGCTTCTCTTCCTTGTCGCTGTGATGTGCCGGCTTCTCATTGCGGTGGCTTCTCTTGTGGAATACAGACTCTGGGTGCTCAGGCTTCAGTATTTGTGACTCGCTGGCTTAGTGGTGCACAGGCTTAGTTGCTTCTTGGCATGTGGAATCTTCCCAGACCAGGGATCAAACCTGTGTCCTCTGCCTTGGAGGAGATTCCTATCCACTGCACCACCAGGGAAGTCCAGAATAATTTCTTTTGTTAATTTAAGAGTTTCCTTTCAACTTAGAGAAAATTGTGTTCAGTTTTAGTGCTAATAGAATTAGTTACCTTAATTGATGAGTAAGAGCTGTGTGGATTCACATCTGAATTTTCTGTGTAAAAGTCAGTTGTGATTATGGCACCTTTTCTTCGAAGCTGTCTACCAGTCACCTAGGATCCATATCCATTCTTGAACCTGCGTGTTTAGTTCACAATGTGTTTCATTATTAACCCTATTTTTAGGGCATTTTTAAAATTAAGATAGTTTAGGTTAATGCTGATGGTATTATCTCTAATAGGCTGATAGATAGATCAAGATTTGGCTGAAGTGACAGAAATCTATACAAAATGGTTTAGTTTTCTTTCACACAACAAGAAACCTTAAACAATAGTTCAAGCTGAGTAGTAGTTAGGAGCTATCAGGGTCAAGGCCTCTGCAGTTCTTTTGGCCTTTCCCTTATGGTCACAAAATAACTGTGCAGCTCCAGCCACCACGTCTCTGTTTCAAGAAGGAAGAAAGAAGACACAATAGCTTTCAACAACAGCCCAGCAGACTTTTCCTTATGTCTTTTAGCCAGGATGATGTCATATGGCCAATATGGAAAAGGAGCTAGGAAATGTTCAGTTTTAACTAGATACATTACTGCCCTGAACAAAATCTGGATTCTGTTGTTAAAGAAGCAGAACATGGATAGTGGTAGACAATAGGAAGGACTGCTGCATCATGTCATCTACTTCTTAAAATATGCCCTGAATCCCCAATGTGTTTTTTAGTTTTGTTTTCATGAATAGGAATTTTTTAAGTGAGCACTTTAGTTTCATTTTTTTTAAGTGTAATTTCTAAAGATACAAAGTGAGCACACATCAAACATTTATTTAACTTGTCTGTGAGGTAGCTAGCTGCATAGGAGAACTGGTTCAAGAATCAGAAGATATGATCAGAGGTACTGAAAAAAGAATGTTGGAATAAGACTGCTAGACTGGATACAAAACTTGTTCATATCGTACAGGATAGTGAAACTGTGATTTTGGAGGTTATCTCAGAAATCATCTGTGCCTTTATTGGACAAAAATCTGCAAGTTAATGTGTTCTTGCTTTTTTCAATATGATAGTATGTCAAAAAAACACATACTCCTAGAGCATACATACATGGGCAAACTTTTTCCATAAAGAGCCAGATAATAAATTTTCAGACTTTGTGAACCAGACAGGGTCTCTGTCTCATATTTTTCTTTGTTTTTGCTTTTTACAACCCTTTAAAAGTTAGAAACAATTCTTTGGGCCTGTACAAAAATACTTTGAAGTCTGGATTTACACTGTCCAATATGTGGCCGTTACCACATCTGGCTGTTTAATGAATGAAGTTAAATATTCATTTCCTCATTGTATTTCAGGTGCTCAATGGCCATACATAGCTAGTGGAATACCGATGTGGACAGTGCAGGTACAGAACATATGTCACTACAGGAAGTTCTGTTGGATGGTGCTGCTCCAGCTATTAAATGACCCTTGACTGGACAGAACTGCTAGATAGTTCTCTAGTATGACATTGAAAGAGCTTGCAGCTATTCTTTTATCTTAATTCCAGAGTTTCTGTAATTTGTGTTATTTGTGCCCCTTTTAGTCATAAATAGCCTCAAGGATTACTTTTAATCACACACGTGAATGCATATACTTACAGACTAGCCTGATTGTATGTAGAGTATGGCAGGAGATATTGGCAACAGCTAAGACTAGAGAATTATCCTCTCTGGAAATTTCATAAGGAACCTTAGGTTGCCTTTTCAGTAGCCGAGTACTTATCATTTGTTTTTGTTTTTAATTGCCCCTTTTGGCTCTTCTGTTTTAAAACTAGGAAGCAAACCTTACCAAAAAAAAAAATCAAGAAAATCGTTTCTGCGTATTTCACCTGTAGCATTTATACATTTGGATGAATTCTTCTCTCCTCAAGATTCCCAAAATATGCTAGAATTTCTGGCTTACCAGGAAGGGATTTTTGTTTTTATATTGCATGTATGCCACAGTCTTGTGTTTTAATGGTAACCTTGCCATACCTGATTAAATGAAATTTATTCTTAAATATGACCTTGTAGTTATGGCCTGGGTTGCATGATGAATTTGTCTGATTTTGCCCTAGTAGAAGGAAGGACAGATTCTTCACAGTCCTGTGCAAATAACTACATTGCCATGAAAGGTGAGGAGACTCAGTAAAAGTGGACCAAGTTTCCCTTTTGATTTGACACAGTTAATAAATGTTCGCAATTTAAGAAATTCCGAGTGCCCCAAAGAAAGGAATGGTTTTAGCATCCTTATGAGGTGAAAGAGAAATCTCTGTGATTGATTGCCTAGTGACCTTTGCGAAACAGCAAAGATAGTTTAGGTGTAGAAGACTTTCAGAGTGGTGTGCTACGAAGTCACAGAAAGAACAAATTACTCAGACATTCAGTAACATGCATGAATCTCCGAAATATTGTGCCAAATGAGAACAGTCTCACACAAAACAAGTGCATACTAATTCTACATGTGTGACGTACTAGGCAAGGCAAGACTTAATTGTGTAATTATGGTGGGAAAAAATCAGACTAATTAGAGCAGAACAACTGGAAAAAGACATTAAATACAGACTGGGTATTAGATGATACTAAGGAATTATTATTCATTTTGTTGGGTACAATAATGACATTGTGCTTATATTAAAAAGAAAACATGTAGTGTGTGTGTTTAAACTATGCTTGGCGTCTCTCACTTGGAAATTAGCCATGTATCCAAAGAATGTCCATTAGGGAACCATTTACTGTTAGTCCAACCAGGGACTTAAAGTTAAGTAAGGATATTGGAAAGTATGCTTAAACTGACAAGTACTGAGCAACATATAACTTCTGATATATATAAAAAAGTTATAATTCAGTGTAGTTGAATATGTACATTTTTCTTGTGCATAATCAGTCTTTTCATGAAAGGAAAACCTTAAAAAGAAAATCTTATGCATGCATTGTACTCTGCACTGGTAAAATCAGAGAAAGGACATCTGTTTTTAAGTTAGCATTAAAATGATCAAATCAGATAGATTTGTATAAGGATTTTTTTTTAGCCATGCCGTATGACCTGGATTATCTTAGTTTTCTTCCAGGGACTGAACCCAGACCGTGGCAGTGAAAGTGCTGAGTCCTAATCACTGGACCACCAGGGTTTGTTTTTCTTAAACATGAATTTATATTCTAAAAACAAATGCCTTTGGAGTTTCAGCTTCTGTGCATTTTAGGTTGTTTTTGTCGTTAAGAAGTTAACTCATTATAAGTTCAGATGTTTAGTTTCTTTATTTTCTAGGAGTAATATAGATTTATGTGAAAGCTTGTTGTTTTCTATAAACCAACTTGAACAGAAGTTCTTTAGGAATCTTTATTATCTACTTTATTAATAACTCCTGGAGATAGGAATATATTTCACATTCACACCATGAAGAAATAAGTGCTTTTTCTCGTTTCAGTTCAGTTCAGTCGCTAAGTCGTGTCTGACTCTTTGCGACCCCATGAATCGCAGCATGCCAGGCCTCCCTGTCCATCACCTACTCCCGGAGTTCGCTCAGACTCACGTCCATCGAGTCAGTGATGCCATCCAGCTATCTCATCCTCTGTCGTCCCCTTCTCCTCCTGCCTCCAATCCCTCCCAGCATCAGAGTCTTTTCCAATGAGTCAGCTCTTTGCATGAGGTGGCCAAAGTACTGGAGTTTCAGCTTTAGCATCATTCCTTCCAAAGAACACCCAGGGCTGATCTCCTTCAGAATGGACTGGTTGGATCTCCTTGCAGTCCAAGGGACTCTCAAGAGTCTTCTCCAACACCACAGTTCAAAAGCATCAACTCTTTGGCGCTCAGCCTTCTTCACAGTCCAACTCTCACATCCATACGTGACCAATGGAAAAACCATAGCCTTGACTAGACAAACCTTTGTTGGCAAAGTAATGTCTCTGCTTTTGAATATGCTATCTAGGTTGGACATAACTTTTCTTCCAAGGAGTAAGCGTCTTTTAATTTCATGGCTGCAGTCACCATCTGCAGTGATTTTGGAGCCCAAAAAAATAAAGTCTGACACTGTTTACTGTTTCCCCATCTATTTCCCATGAAGTGATGGGACCAGATGCCATGATCTTCGTTTTCTGAATGTTGAGCTTTAAGCCAACTTTTTCACTCTCCTCTTTCACTTCCATCAAGAGGCTTTTGAGTTCCTCTTCACTTTCTGACATAAGGGTGGTGTCATCTGCATATCTGAGGTGATTGATATTTCTCCCGGCAATCTTGATTCCAGCTTGTTTAGAGACACAGAAAACTTTTAGCTTTGGTTCCCTGATCTTAGCCACAGGTCGCAAAGTAATCCAAAACCACAAAACTGGTGCAGGTTTCATAAGAGCTATTCTGTCAGTGGGCCTGAAACATGTTCTTGCACAAACAGAAGAACAAAAAGCTAAAACCAGATATTCCTGTAGTCTGTCATGCCACAAAAAGTGGCTCCCTGTTACCTCCTGACAGGTTGCCACATGATCAGATTGTAAAATCAGATTCCTACAGACTAGATTCATGTGTGAAACTGAATAGGTAGAAATGCCCAGGGGATAGTCTGCAGCCTGACAGTATTAAAGGCTAGAGATGGACATTTGGAGTTACTGCCAGAGAAGTAAAAGTTATCTTTGGAACATAAAAGAGCCTATTAGAGTATAATTGAGGGAGAGGCCCAAGACAGAACCTTATGTAATATCTGCATTTAAGGTACAGTAGGGAAAGGCAGCAAAGGATTTGGGGGGATAGTCAGAATGATAGGCTTTAGTCATTCAGGAAAGTGGTTTCAGTTTGAATGGGGGCAGAATCCAGATTTCAAGGGGTTGATGGGGAATGGGGTTTGGGATACTTTTTCAGAAAGTGTGAAGAGGAAAAGACAGAGTGGTTCTATGTATGCGCAGTTGGGCTGAAGGAAGTGGGTTTTTTTTAGGATCAAGGAGACCCACGCTGGTTTGTAGACAGAGGGACATGGGTGGGTAGATGAAGGGGGAGTGATGAATCAAGGTCTAAGAAAATGGCATGACTTTGAAGGAGAAAAAAGGAGAAGGGTTTATGAAAGGTAGAATGTTTAGATGAAAGCAGAGAGGCAGTCAAAGGAATTCATACATTCCCGGCTCATTTACTAAGAGTAAGGAGAGTGACAGAAATGACATTGGAGACCCAAAGAGCTTACTTGGTTAAGAGTGAAGATTAAATTGCTCAGGAGAACTGACAGTTTTGGAAGCTGTAGCATTTGAGAGACTTACAGTTGTAATGCGGGTGAGCACTAGGGTGAATGTGGCTCCTAGCACTGTCCCTAGAAGTACACTCAGAGTGAGCATGCAAGGAAGTCTTTGCAGGGCAATTCAGGTGCTCCTCCTGGGGAAGAACTTGTAGACATTTCAGAAATCAAATTGAGAAGAAAGATGGAACAGAAAGCAAATGTTGGAAATGCACTGGGAAAAATGGTTAAAATGGTTATTTTAATTCTCTAGCAGTATTATTAATGTTGCTCATCAGATAGAGACATGTTATCTTAACAGGTTAAAATGTTACCTTAACCTGTTACAGATTTGTCAGTCAGTTCAGTTGTTCAGTCGTGTTTGGACTCTTTGCTACCCATGGATTGTAGCACACCAGGCTTCCCTGTCCATCACCACTTTGCAGAGCTTGATTAAACTCATGTCCATCGAGTCCTGATGCCATCCAACCATCTCATCCTCTCTCGTCCCCTTCTCCTCCTGCCTTCAATCTTTCCCAGCATCAGGGTCTTTTCCAGTGAGTCAGCTCTTCCTATCAGGTGGCCGAAGTATTGGAGCCTCAGCTTCAGCATCAGTCCTTCTAATGAATATTCAGGATTGATTTCCTTTAGGATTGACTGGTTTGATCTCCTTGCAGTCCGAGGGACTCTTGAGTCTTCTCCAACACCATAGTTCAAAAGCATCAGTTCTTCAGTGCTAAGCTTTCTTTATGGTCCAACTCTCACATCCATACATGACTACTGGAAAAACCATAGCTTTGGCTAACTAGATGGACTGCGCTGTCTAGGTTTGTCATAGCTTTTCTTCCACGGAGCAAGTATCTTTTAATTTCATGGCTGCAGTCACCATCTGCAATGATTTTGGAGCCCAAGAAAATAAAGTCTCACTGTTTCCATTATTTCCCCAATTGTTTGCCATAAAGTGATGGGACTGGATGCCATGATCCTAGTTTTTTGAGTTGAGTTTTAAGGCGACTTTTTCACTCCTCTTTAACTTTCATCAAGAGGCTCTTTAGTTCCTCTTTGCTTTCTGCCGTAAGGGTGGTGTCATCTGCATATCTGAGGTTATTGATGATTCTCCCGGCAATCTTGATTCCAGCTTGTGCTTCTTCCACCCCGGCATTTTGCATGATGTACTCTGCATATAGGTTGAATAAGCAGGGTGACAGTATACAGCCTTGACGTACACCTTTCCCAGTTTTGAGCCAGTCCATTGTGCATGTCCAGTTCTAACTTGTTTCTGGACCTGTGTGCAGATTTCTCAGGAGGTAGGTAAAGTAGTCTGGTATTCCTATCTCTTTAAGAGTTTTCCACAGTTTGTTGTGATGCACACAGTCAGAAGCTTTGGCGTAGTCAATAAAGCAGAAGTAGATGTTTTTCTGGAACTCTCTTGCTTTTTCAGTGATCCAGCAGATCAGTTTGATCTCTGGCAATTTGATCTCTGGTTCCTCTGCCTTTTCTAAATCCAGCTTGAACATCTGGAAGTTCGCGGTTAACATACTGTTGAAGCCTCGCTTGGAGAATTGTGAGCATTACTTTGCTAGCGTGTGAGATGAATGCAGTTGTGTGGTAGTTTGAACATTCTTTGGCATTGACTTTCTTTGGGATTGGAATGAAAACTGAACTTTTCCAGTCCTGTGACCACTGCTGAGTTTTCCAAATTTGTTGGCATACTGAGTACAGCACTTTAACAGCATCATCTTTTAGGACTTGAAATACCTCAGCTAGAATTCCATCTAGCTTTGTTTGTAATGATGCTTCCTAAGGCCCACTTGACTACAGACTCCAGGATATCTGGCTCTAGATGAGTGATCACACCATCTTGGTGATCACACCGTCTTGGTTATCTGGGTCATTAAGATCTTTTTTGTATAGTTCTTCTGTGTATTCTTGCCACCTTTTCTTAATGTCTTCTGCTTCTGTTAGGTTCATACCTTTTCTGTCCTTTATTGTGCCCATCTTTGCATGAAATGTTCCCTTGGTATCTCTGCTTTTCTTGAAGAGATCTCTAGTCTTTCCCATTCTATTGTTTTCCTCTATTTCTTTGCATCGATCACTCAGGAAGGCTTTCTTATCTCTCCTTGCTATTTTTTGGAACTGTGCATTCAGATGGGTATAGCTTTCCTTTCTCTTTTGCTTTTACCTTCTCTTCTTTTCTCAGCTGTTTGTAAGGCCTCCTCAGACAACCATTTTGCCTCTTTGCATTTCTTTTTCTTGGGGTCTTGATCACTGCCTCCTGTACGGTGTCACGAACCTCTGTCCACAGTTCTTCAAGCACTCTATCAGATCTAATCCCTTGAATCTATTTGTCACTTTCACTGTATAATTATATGGGATTTGATTTAGCTCATACCTGAATGGTCTGATGTTTTTCCCTGCTTTCTTCAGTTTAAGTCTGAATTTTGCAATAAGGAGTTTATGATCTGAGCCACAATCAGCTCCTGGTCTTATGTTTGCTGACTGTATAGGGCTTCTCCATCTTCGACTGCAAAGAATATAATCAGTCTGATTTTGATATTGACCATCTGGTGGTGTCCATGTGTAGAATTGTCTCTTGTGTTGTTAGAAGAAAGTGAAAGTCAGTCAGTCGTGTCCAACTTTTTGTGACCCCATGGACTATACAGTCCATGGAATTTTCCAGGCCAGAATGCTGAAATAGTTTGCCATTCCCTTCTCCAGTGGACCACATTTTGTCAGAACTCTCCATCATGACCCATTAGAGATTTGTACGTATTTATATTAAATGTTTGTTTTCCTCAAGGCATTTTAATGCTTCTAATTTACATATATTCTGTAGGAATCATGTGTCAGTGTCTAAAAATATTACTCTTCCTCCCTTCTTTTCTCTTACAGATAACATACAGCACCATTTATGCAGGAGCATCCTGAGTTACAAGAAATCTTTAGAATCCTTAAGTGTACAGCCAAAGTAGAGAACTGCTGATTAGAACGATTTTAGAGCTCTGCCTGTAGTATATTAAAGCTTCGTTGCCTGCATAGTTTCTCCTTCCTCACTGATGTGTGGTTGACTTGTGTATCTTCTGTTATATTGTGCCAGGGTACAGTTACACTCCTGGCACCTGCCAGAGTGTGTCAGCTCTGCACTCATGACAGATGATCCCACGTTGCTACGTTTTTCAACCGTTGTGTCTTCCTTATTTTTGCACCTGTGCTGTCAGTTATTCGCTGTTGCATGCTCTGCAGGTAGCACCCTATGCTGTTCCTTTTATACTTTTATTCAACCGTATGTGATTTGGGAGACAAGCTGATAAAAGTCCTTCAAGTGTGTGCCCATAATAAGAGATGGTAGCTGGTGAACAGTGGTGCCAAGAACCCTTTCCCCAGGGCACACATACTCTGGAACAGCCACTTTGATCCTTTCTGTTTTTAGCTGTTGTGAGTAGCAGGGGTTGCCAGGAGCTTCTCCGATCCATGAATTGTTATGATCGAGTTAAGAAGAACTGAACTTGTAGAAAGTAGAATAATAGAAATCCATTTTGCCATATGCAAGGGAAGTTACTATTGTATATATTATTATATTATATACTCTTCCTCCCCCCACTTTTCCTTAAAAGCCTGAGTAAAGTAAAACAGTATTAACACTACAGGATGGAAGAAAACAGTTTTTGACTAACACTGAGATGTTCGGATGCCAAATACAGTCAAATGGAAATGATGACTGCTTGAATCCACAGAGTCTTTCTTATCAATACAGCTGATGGCCAAACGTCTAGAATGTGATAACACTGTATGCCTGTATACATTATTTCTCACTCCTGGAGTATAAAAATCAATTGTTGCTACTTAGTAATTTCCCAAGAGTAAATTATTTATGAAAAAAAAATTGAGTCTGAATCTCAAGGATAACTACTCATTCCTCTTGGGAAACACCCAAACAGAAAGGAGTTTTGGGTAGGTGAAGCTATCACATTAGCTCCTAGCACAGTTCTTCCTCAAGCCTATGCAGTTAGTCTTGCATTAATAGTTTTGGTTATTTGGGGATAATGTCAGACAGCTCTACTTGTATTGGCATGTCTCTGCCAGCCTTCCTAGCGCTTACACAACAGGAGCCCTCCTGAGGCCCTCTGTAATCTTGTCATACAGCATCTGAGCATGTTATACATCCACTTTTAAATTTTTTAAATAAAATTAGGAAGAAGGGAGGGTAATAAAATAATATTTGCACATGGGTAAAATAAATCAGATATTACTGAAAGTTTTTATGGTGAAGAATAGCAGTCCCTTTGTTTCTTCCCTACTCCCAACTTCCTAATGGCATCTACTGTTTTTAGCTATTTGCTCTGATGTTTACCTAAATAATTATGAATAATATACTGCTATTTCTTATCAGTATTGGACATTATTCACTTTCTTTAAGAAAAATGATGGAAGCAAAAACCAGATCCATTTGCTCAGTTGCTCTGGTCTGAATATTTGTGTCTCCTCAAAATTAATGAATGTTGAAATTCTAATGCCCGCTGTGATGATAGGAGAGTGGCTTTTGGCGGGTGATTGGGTCATGAGGACAGAACCCCCATGGATGAGATTAATACCATTAGACAATAGGCCTGAGAGAGCTCCACTGCCCTTCGCCACATGAGGACACGAAGTCCACAGTCTGAAAGAGGGCCCTCACCTGACCGTGGTGGCGCCCTGATGTTGGACTTCCAGCCTCCTCCAGAACTGAGAGAAATAGATTTCCGTTGTTTATAAGCCACCCAATCTGTGGTATTTGTTACAGCAGCTCAAACAGACTAAGACACCAACTTTTTTTTTCTTTTTTTTTTTTCACTTAAAGCAAGCTTATATAATTATGATATATGAATACTACTCATTGCAAGGGCAAGTTCTATATATATTACATTATGTTCTCTTTCTGATTTAGCCTTTTTCTTAGGATTTTTATCTGTCCCTTTCTCATCTACTTAGGAAATTTGCTTTAAGCGCATCTCTAATAGTTTATAAATATTCCTTTATAGCAACTATTCTTTGAGTCTCTTTTTCCAGGAGAACACCCCTAGAGCCCTTTTCCCTCCTCCAGTCAGCTGGTTGCACATCTTATCTGCTGCACGGCTGTAATCTGTGGACTTCTATTCTACTCTTGGATGGAATTTACTAATTACTCCATCTCCCATGTTTTTGGTGGCCTTCATCTTAAAATAGTTTCTCAAGAAAAGAATCTGTGGGAGTAATTTTTTCAGCCTGTAGCATGCTAGAAATGTTTTTATTCTGCTTTATATTTGGTATGTAATGTGGACATTATAGACTGAAAATCATTTTTCCTTAGAGTTTTGAATGCACTGTTAACCTTTTCCCCCTGATTTTCCAGAATTGCTATTGAGAATTTGACATTCTGATGGTCATTCTCTTATGCATGTCCTGTTCCCACCCTGCACCCAGGGTTTTTCTCTAGTGAACCTTTAAAAACTCATCATGTTTGGATACTCTTTGGACCCTTTCAAAGTGGGGTTTGGGTGCATTGGCTTCCAAACAAGACTTAATGTAATTTTTTGACTAATTTTGCCTGGGGTCTTCTATAGTTCAGTTCAAGGAAATGATTTGTGTTATTTCTTTATTAAGTGTCACCCTGTCTTTTTGGAATGCCAGTTGTTCAGATTTAGGATATCCTTGATAGACCTTTAAAGTTTCTTTTCTCTCATTTTTTTCTGATACTTTTGGAGGGTTCTCTTCCACTTTGCCTTTCAGTTCTTCTATTGACTCTGTTAATATTTTGACCATTACACTCTTTTTAAAAACATTTGACTATTTAATTGGCTGCACTGGGTTTTCTCTGACACACAGGCTCTAGGCGCACAGGCTCAGTAGCTGCAGCATGTGGGCTCTCCAGTCGTGACACAGGTTTAGTTGCCCCTCAGCATGTGGGGTCTTAGTTCCCCCACCAGGGATCAACCCACGTCCCCTGCTTTAGAAGGTGGATTCTTAACCACTAGACCACCAGGAAAGTCCCTGGCCATCATATTCTTAATTTGCTAATGCTCTTATTCTGATTATTTTTCTTTTCTTTTTTTTTGAAAACATTTGATTCCTGTTTTGTGAATTATCATCTTACATCTGTTTGAAAGCACTAATTAAAATTTTGTTGAAGTTTTCTTTTCTACCCTGAATTACCTACTTTCTCTCCATTTTGTGTTCTACTGTATTGGTTTCAGTCTTCATGTTTGCCAAACTTTCTTCTGACAGGTTTTTTGTTTTTTAATATTTAATATTAAATCTGAAAAACCGATTGGAAGCTTTGTGTCTGGGCAGAATCTGTTGATAAGCGGCCTTTTTAGATCAAGTAGAGAATCAGCCCTTGTTTAAGAGGGTATTTGTTTTAGAAGTCTGTTATCTGGAGAAGAAACTTCTCTCCAGGTTGATTCACTGTTGCTGAGTGGATGTAACCAACTTTTTCTTATCCAGTAGCTGCATAGTAGTCTCAGCATATTTGACGCCTGTGAATTCAACCTTACTTATGCTAAATAGGCAGCAGCATTTACATATTAGCAGACAGCAGGGAGCAACTCCAGTTCTGAGTAAGACTCCACCCTGCCACTCATACTGATACAGTGATAAAACTTGGACAAAATGCACTGAGCAGCTGCTTGAGAACTCTGAAAAGTAAACAGCAGGCAGAGCAGGAAAGAAGACCATGGTTCACAGTACAACCAAACCATTGGTGAGTGTACCAGTTTTACCCCTCTGTCATGCCTCAGCCTGGACTCAGTACAGCCTAACCTGGAAGCGGAAATGGGCACTAGGGCACAAAAAGAGCACCAGGAGAAGCCCTCCAGTTTGAACTCAAGGGACAGTAAATGGAGTATCTATGATATGTGAAGGTCTATATCATAGATACTCCAATGTTTTTCTTCATTCTATTGGATACCAGGTTCTGAACATCCATGATGGTGGCAGTAGCTTGCAGAAGCCAGAACTCTGGGGGAGGAGAACCTTCCCCTCTGATTGGTGGGGTTGTCGTCCTGAGAGGATAGGGCCAGTCCTGTTGCTTTTTCTCCCTCTCTGTCCTTTGGCTGGACCCAGGCACAGTTGCAGAAGTGCAACCAAATGGGGTAACCAAAGCCCTAGCTTTCTGACTGGAAGACTGAAAAGAGGAGCCCAGGGAACCAGAAAGCACTAGAAAGATGGCAGAGAGGGAGGAGCTCAGAAAAATGACTCCCTAATAGTTGTTTGTGATCTCCCAGGCTCATCCCCAAGCTACACACATGCGTGGGTGGATCTACTCCCTGTCAGCACAGCAAAGACTTTCGAGTACTGAACTAATAGGAAAACCACCAGCCGGGTCCCCGATTGGCCACTGGGTACCACACCTGTGGGACAGATACAAATAGCACTGCAAAGGCTTTAAAAAATGAACTGATATTGGAACCACAGCTCACAGAAGACTGGGTACCTCTTGCAGCCTGAGTCTAACTAGATTGAATACCTGCTAGAACAGAAGTACTGACTTCCATCACAGATTTATTTAAATGAGCTAGAACTCAGTATTGAAAATGGATACAATACAAAATTACTTGGCATATGAAGAACCACGAAAATGTCAGCTCTCATGAGAAAAGTGGAGAAGGCAATGGGAACCCACTTCAGTACTCTTGCCTGGAAAATCCCATGGACGAAGGAGCCTGGTAGGCTGCAGTCCATGGAGTTGCAAAGAGTCGGACACGACTGAGCAACTTCACTTTCACTTTTCACTTTCATGCATTGGAGAAGGAAATGGCAACCCACTCCAGTGTTCTTGCCTGGAGAATCCCAGGGACAAGGGAGCCTGGTGGGCTGCCGTCTATGAGGTCACACAGAGTTGGACATGACTGAAGCGACTTAGCAACAGCAGCAGCATGAGAAAAGACAGAGGACATCAGTGCCAAGACAACTCAGGTGTTGAAATTATTTAACAAAGAACTTAAAACATGTATTATAAAAATGCTTCAACAGGCTAATCACAAGTACTCTTAAAGCTATTAGAAAAATAGTTTCAGCAAAGAAGTAGAAGACATAAAGAAGAACCAAATGAAAAGGTTAGAACTGAAAGCTACAATAACCTAAATAGCACCTCTCTGGATGAACTTAGATTTTAAGTGGAGATGACAGAGGAGTTCAGTGAACTTTGTAATCTGAACAAGATGAGTAGAGGACAAAGTGTGGTTCTAAAAAAAATATTTGGAGAAATAATAGCTGAACACTTCCCAAATTTGGCAGAAGATGTAAACATAATGATTCAAGAAGTTGTGAATGCAAGCATAATAAACTCAAAGAATTCCACACCCAGACATGCCATAACCACACTGCTGAAAACTGAAGACATATTAAAAATCAAAAAAGCATCGAGACAAAAAAGTTCAGGGAACAACTATAGTGAGTAAATGATCAGAAACCAAGGAGGCCAGAGAAGTAGCACATTATTATTTAAGTGGTGAAAGAAAAGGACCAAGAATTCTCTGTTCAGTGAAATTATTCTTTGAGAATGAAAGTAAAATAAAACATGATAAAGCATTCTTGGCTGAGGAAAAAACTAAGAAATCATTGCCAGTAGCCTGCTACAAAAGAATTGCTAAAGGAAGCTTTTCAGACAGAAATGATAACACTGTATCTGGTAAATATAATAGATTACTGTCTCCCCTTGAGTTCTTTGAGTTAGTGGTTGAAAGTGAAATTTATGACATTGTCTGATAGGATTTCAGCTTTATACTTGTGTAATTTATGAGATAGCTATAACATACAAGAGAACAAGGAGGGTAGACCAAGGGTAAAGGAACTCATAGGATGAGTTCCTGTAGGAGTTTGAGTTAGGGAGGTGACAGAGTGATGGCATGGAGAAGTCAGTGCTGTTAAAAGAAGATTTTGATTACTTACATTTTCCAAGAAAAGAGAGCGTGTCTCCCCCTTGCTGGGCATTTTTGGTTGCTGTTGTTGTTCAGTTGCTAAGCCGTGTCTGACTCTTTGCGACTCCATGCAACTCCAGCATGCCAGTCTTCCCTGTCCTTCACTATCTCCTGGACTTTACTCAAACTCATGTCCATTGAGTTGGTGATGCCATTAAACCATCTCATCCTCTGTGGTCACCCTCTCCTCCTGCCTTCAGTCTCTCCCAGCATCAGGGTTTTTTTTCCCTATTGAGTCAGCTTTTCACATCAAGTGGCCAAAGTATTGGAGCTTCAGCTTCAGCATCAGTCCTTCCAATGAATATTTGGGATTGATTTCCTTTAGGATTGACTGGTTTGATCTCCTTGCAGTCCAAGGGACTGTCAAGAGTCTTCTCCAACACCACAGTTCTAAAGCATCAATTTGTTGGCACTCAGCTTTTATGGTCCAACTCTCATATCCATACACGACTAGTGGAAAAACCGAAGCTTTGGCTATATGGACCTTAGTCAACAAAGTGATGTCTCTGCTTTTTAATACAGTGTCTAGGTTTGTCATAGCCTTTCTTCCAAGGAGCAAGTATCTTTTAATTTCATTACCGCAGTCACCATTCTCAGTGATTTTGGAGCCCAGGAAAATAAAATCCATCACTGTTTCCACTTTTTCCCCATCTATTTGCCATGAAATGATGGGACCGTATGCCATGATCTTTGTTTTTTTGAATGTTGAGTTTTAAGCCAGCTTTTTCCACCCTTATAAGAGGCTCTTGAGTTCCTCTTCACTTTCTGCCATTAGAGTGGTATCATTTATATCTGAGGTTGTTGATATTTCTCCTGGCAGTCTTGATTCCAGCTTGTGAGCCATCCAGCCCCGCATTTCACATGATGTACTCTGCATGTAAGTTAAATAAGCAGGGTGACAATATCCAGGAGACAGAATCCCAGGTGCCACAGCGGTAAAGAACCTGCCTGCCAATGTAGGAGATGCAGGTTTGATCCCTGGGTCAAAAAGATCCTCTGGAGAAGGAAATGGCAACCCACTTCTGTATTCTTGCTTGGGAAGTCCCATGGACAGAGGAACCTGGCAGGCTACAGCTCATGGAGTCACAGAGTTGGTACAACCACGCAACTGAGCACACATGCGGAAGCAGGAGTGAGGGGAAGACACAGCAGGACTGGCGAGTCTGGATAACTCCTCTTGGCTTTGGGGCATAGCAGCTGTCCTTAGTTGTTTGGTACCTGGCCTTGGATTGTTACAAGGCTTGGTATATGAATTAGATAAGGAAAATGGGCCTGTGTATGTGAAAAGGAAGCTCTAAGCAGGCTGCCCACAACTCCAAGGAATCAACTAACCCTGGCTGGAGGTGGGGGAATCTCTCCCCATGTCTGAAAGGCCTCCCAAGATGTCAAAACACATAGAGATACAGGAAATAAAAAACAGTATGGGTGTAAGGCTTATACATTCTTCTTGAAGTGGTAGAATGTTGATTTTAAGTGGACTGTGAAAATTAAGTGTATATTGTAGTTGACATAACTATTATAAAAACTATGTAAAGAGATACAGTAAAAAAGAATGCAATAAATTAAATTGTAGTACGAAAAAATGTTTGTATAAGGCACAAGAAGTCCAGAGAGGGGAAAAGGAATTAAAAATAGAGAACAGGCTGAAAAAAAACTAATGGTAGGCTTAAATCCAAACTTACCAATAATTTCATTAAAATTAAATAGTCTAAACATACCAATTTAAAAAGAGATTGTCAGAATGGATTTAAAAAACAACCAAATTATGTGGTGTCTTGGATAAACTTGTTTCATTGATACAGGTGAGTTAAAAGGAAGGTAAAATATACTGTGTAAACATTAATCAAAAGAAAGCTGGAGTGGCAATACACAGATAAAATATTCAGGCAAAATACCCTTCAGAGTGAAGAGTCAGTTCACTGAGAATACATAGCAGTGCTAAATGTGTATATTCCTAATAATATAACTGCAAAATAAAGATGAAAAACTGGTAGACCTGAAAGGAGAAATTGACATATTCACAGTTATAGTTGGAGGCTTCAACATGTTTCTCAACAAATGATAAAACCAATAGACGGAAAATCAGCAAGAATATAGGAGAACGCAACACCGTTAACCAGCAAGGTTCTAATCAGTGTTTATAGAGCATTCTGCCCAGCAACAGCACAGTACACGTTCTTTTCAAGGCCTACAGAATGTATATCAAGATAGACCTAACCTGGGCATAAAACAACTAACAAATTTGAAAGAACCAAATCATATGGAGTCTGTTCTCTGATCACAAAGGAATCAAACTAGAATAACAGAAAGATAATGAGAAAATATCCAGATACTTAAAAACTCAATAACAGACCTCTAAATATTGGATATGGAGAAGGCAATGGCACCCCACTCCAGTACTCTTGCCTGGAAATCCCATGGACGGAGGAGCCTGGTGGGCTGCAGTCCATGGGGTTGCACAGAGTTGGACACGACTGAAGTGACTTAGCAGCAGCAGCAAATATTGAATAATTTGAAGAGAAATTTTAAAATACATTGAACTGAAGAGAAAATGAAAATAATATATATCAAAATTTGTGAGAGGTAGCTAAAGTGAAAGTCGGTCAGTCGTGTCCCATGCTTTGCGACCCCATGGATTGTAGCCTGCCAGGTTCCTCTGTCCATGGAATTCTCCAGTCCAGATTACTGGAGGGGGTAGCCACTCCCTTCTCCAGAGGATCTTCCCAACCCAGGGATCAAACCCAGGTCTCCTGCATTGCAGGCAGATTCTGTACCTTCTGAGCCACCAGGGAATCCCAAAGAGAAAGTCTGTTTCCACCCAGTTTCAAACCGGGGACCTTTCATGTGAGGCAAATGTGATAACCACTGCACTATGGAAACAAGGTCTGTGTAGCTAAAGCAATGATGAAGGAAATACAACACATAATTAGAAAAGAAGAAAAGTCTCAAATCAGTAATCTTAACTTTCACCTCTAGGAACCGGAAAAAGATGAGTAGAATAAACCCAAAGTAAGCAAATGGAATGAAATAAAGAGTGGAGATCAATGAAGTTGAAAATAATAGATAAACTTGATTAAATAACAAGCTTGTTCTTGGGGGAAAAATCAATGAAACTGACCGACTTCAGCAATACCGAAGAAGACGTAAATTACTGATAGCAAAATGTCAACTACAGTCCCTGCAAACATCAGAGATAAGGAAATCCTATAACTTTACATGCATAAATTTGACAACTTAGATGAAATCAGCCAATTCCTAAAAAAGTATAAACTACCATAACTTACCCAATATGATAATAGATCATTTGAATAGACTTACAGCTATTAGGGAAATTGAATTAGTAATATAAAAATTCTCATAAAAAACATTACTGGGCCCAAGTTGTAGCAGAGAAATCTGCAAGGTGTTTTTAAGAGTTAACATCAACTCTATGCAATCTTGTGCAGAAAATACAAGGGGAGTGAAGACTCCTATATTCATTTGCAGTCTGTGTTTTCTCAATACCCAAACAAAGGTGGTACAAAATAATAGCAAGCAGAATCCATCAACCTACAAAAGAATTATACATCAGTGACCCAATGGTGATTATCCCACGATGCAAGGCTGGTTCAGTATTGAAAAATCAGTTAATGCAATCTATCATGCTAACAGGCTGAAAAAGTAAATCAGGACATGATTACATTGGTGCATTTAGTAAAGCATTTAACAAGTTTCAACACTTGAGTTTCATGTTCATACTCATAGCCAAGTAGGAATATAGGATACCATTATATCTACTACTGTGGGCAAGAATCCCTTAGCAGAAAAGGAGTAGCCTACCTAGTCAACAGGAGAGTCCAAAATGCAGTACTTGGGTACAAATCTCAAAAGTGACAGAATAATCTCGGTTCATTTCTAAGGCAAACCATTCATCACAGTAATCCAAGTCTATTCCCCAACCACTAATGCCGAGGAAGCTGAAGTTGACTAGTTCTATAAATACCTACAAGACCTCCTAGAACTAACACTAAAAAAAGATGTCCTTTTCATATCATAGGGAATTGGAATGCAAAAATAGGAAGTCAAGAGATACCAGGCCTTGGAGTACAAAATGCAGCAGGGCAAAAGCTAACAGAGTTTTGTCAAGAGAACACATTGGTTGTAGCAAAAACCCTTTCCCAGCAACACAGGAGATCCTTTTAGAGATGACTTCACCATCACCAAATAGTCAGTACTGAAATCAGATTGATTATGTTCTTTGTAGCCAAAGATGAAAAAGTTTTATACAGTCAGCTAAAACAAGACATGGAGCTGACTGTGGCTCAGCTCATCAGCTCCTTACTGCAAAATTCAGGCTTAAATTGAAGAAAGTGGTGAAAGCTACTAGGCCACTCAGCCTAAAACAAATCCTTTATGATTATACAGTAGCTGTTTAGTTGCTAAGTGGTGTCTGACTTTTTGCAACCCCATGAACTGCGGCACACAAGGCTTCTCTGTCCTTCACTGTCTCCCTGAGTTTGCTCAAACTCATATCCATTGAGTTGGTGATGCCAACCAACCATTTCATCTTCTGTCACTCCCTTCTCCTCTTGCACTCAGTCTTTCCCAGAATCAGGATCTTTTCCAATGAGTCATCTCTTCGCATCAGGTGTCCATAGTATTAGAGCTTCAGCTTCAGCATCAGTCTTTCCTGTAAATATTCAGGGTTGATTTTCTTTGGGATTGACTGGTTTGGTCACCTTGCTGTCCAAGGGACTGTCGAGAGTATTCTCCAGCACCACAATTCAAAAGCATCAGTTCCTTGGCACTCAACCTTCCTTACAGTCCAGCTCTCAAATCTGTACATGACTACTGGAAAAACCATAGCTTTGACTACACAGGTCTTTGTTGGCAGAGTGATGTCTCTGCTTTTTAATACACTATCTAAGTTTGTCAAGAGAAGTCGCTCAGTCGTGTGCGACTATTTGCAATCCCATGGACTGTAGTTTACCAGGCTCCTCTGTCCATGGAATTTTCCAGGCAAAAGTAGTGGAGTGGCTTGCCATTTCCTTCTCCAGGGAAACTTCCCGACCCAGAGATTGAACCTGGGTCTCCCACATGGCAGGCAGACGCTTTACCCACTGAGCTACCAGGGAAGCCACCAGGTTTGTCATAGCTTTTCTTCCAAGGAACAAGCGTCTTTTAATTTTGTGGCTGCAGTCACTGTTGGCAGTCATTTTGGAGCCCAAGAAAATGAAAGCTGTTACTGTTTTCTCTTTTCCCCAATATGTTTGCCATGAAGTGATGGGACTAGATGACATGACCTAGTTTTTTGAATGTTGAGTTTTAAGCCAGCTTTTGCACACTCATCTTTTACCTTCATCAAGAGGCTCTTTAGTTCCTCCTCACTTTCTACCATTAATGTGGTATCATCTCTGTATCTGAGGTTGTTGATCTTTCTCCTAGCAATCTTGATTCCAGTTTGTGCTTCATTCAGTCCTGCATTTGCATGATGTATCTACATAGAAGTTAAGTAAGCAGGGTGACAATATACAGTCTTGATGTACTCCTCTCGATTTTGAATGAATTCATTGTTCCATGTCCAGTTCTAACTGTTGCTTTTTGACCTGCATACAGGTTTCTCAGGAGGCAGGTAAGGTGGTTTGGTATTCCCATCTCTTTCAGAATTTTCCACAGTTTGTTGCAATCCACAGAGTCAAAGACTGTAGCATAGTCAGTGAGGCGAAAGTAGATTTTGTTTGGAATTTCCTTGCTTTTTCTGTGATCCAGTGGTATTGGGAGTTTGATCTGCTTACCCTGCCTTTTCTAAATCCAACTCGTACATCTGGAAGTTCTTGGTTCATGTATTGTTGAAGCCTAGCTTGAAGGATTTTGAGCATTACCTTCTAGCATGTGGAATGAGCACAGTTGTGCGGTAGTTTGAACAATCTTTGGCATTGTCCTTCTTTGGGATTTGAATGAAAGCTGACCTTTTCTAGTCCTGTGGCCACTGTGGAGTTTTCCAAATTTTTTGATATATTGAGTGCAGCACATTAACAGCATCATCTTTTGGGATTAGAAATAGCTCAGCTGGAATTCCATCATCTCCATGAGCTTTGTTCTTTGTGAGGCTTCCTAAGGCCCACTTGACTTCACATTCCAGGATGTCTGGCTCTAGGTGAGTGATCACACCATTGTGGTTATCTGGTTCGTTAAGATCTTTTTTGTACAGTTTCTTCTGTGTATTCTTGCCACCTTTTCTTAATGTCTTTTGCCTTTCTCAGGTCCTTGCCGTATTTCTGTCCTTTATCGTGCTGATCTTTGCATGAACTGTTTCCTGAGTATCTCCAGTTTTCTTGAAGAGATCTCTAGTCTTTCCCATTCTATTGTTTCCCTCTATTTCTTTGCTTTGTTCACGGAAGTCTTTTTTTATCTCTTTTTGCTATTCTCTGGAACTCTGCATTCAATTGAGTATATCTTTCCCTTTCTCCTTTGCCTTTCACTTTTCTTCTTTTCTCAACTATTTGTAAGGCCTCCTTAGAAAACCACTTGACCTTCTTGCATTTCTTTTTCTTGGGATGGTTTTAGTCACCACCTCCTGTACAGTGGTACAAACCTCCATCCATAATTCTTCAGCACTCTGTCTACCACGTCTAGTCCCTTGAATCTATTTGTTACCTCCACCGAATAATCATAAGGGATTTGATTTAGGCCATACCTGAATGGCCTAGTGGTATTCCCTACTTCTTCAATTTGAGCCTAAATTTTGCAATAGGGAGCTGATAATCTGAGCCACAATCAACTCCAGGTCTTATTTTTGCTGACTGTATAGAGCTTCTCCATCTTTGGCTGCAAAAAATATAATCAGTCTGATTTTGGTATTGATCATCTGGTGATGTCCATGTGTAGAATCGTCTCTTGTGTTATTGGAAGAGGGTGTTTGCTATGACCGGTGCGTTCTGTTGGCAAAACTGTTAGCCTTTGACCTGCTTCATTTTGTAACTCCAAGGCCAAATATGCCTGTTATTCCAGGTGTCTCTTGACTTCCTACTTTTGTATTCCAGTCCTCCATGATGAAAAGGATATCTTTTTTTTTTGGTGCTAGATCTAGGAGGTCTTGTAGGTCTCAGAGAATTGTTCAACTTCAGCTTCTTTGGCATTACTGGTTAGGGGATAGACTTGGATTACTGTGATGTTGAATGGTTTCCATTGGAAATGAACTGAGATCATTCTGTTGTTTTTGAGATTGCATCCAGGAACTGGATTTTGGACTCTTTTTGTTGATTATAAGAGTTAGTTCATTTCTTCTAAGTGATTCTTATGCACAGTAATAGATATAATAGTTATCTGAATTAAATTTGCTCATTCCTGTCCATTTTAGTTCACTGATTCATAAAATATTGATGTTCACTCTTGCCGTATTCTGTTTGACCACTTCCAATTTACCTTGATTCATGGACCTAACATTCTAGGTTCTTTACATCAAACTTTTACTTTCACCACCAAACACATCCACAGCTGGGCATTGTCATCGCTTTGGCTCAGCCTCTTAATTGTTTTTGGAGCTGTTTTCTTGCTCTTCCCCAGCAGGTTCGTCCAGTAGCATATTGGACACCTACCAACCTGGGGAGTTCATCTTTCAGTGTCGTATCTTTTTGCCTTTTCATGCTCTTCATAGGGTTTTAAGGCAAGAATACTGAAGTGGTTGCCATTTCCTTCTCCAGTGGACCACGTTTTATCAGGCCCTGACTAGCAGGGACATGCCTTTTAGCTACTCCACGTAGCTAGATGGAATGCCTGGCACACTGGTTGTCCCACTGCCTTATTGAGTGTGTAAACCTTCACTGGCCATTCAGTGTTGGTCAGTGTGCCACCTAGGGGCCGAGGCAGAGGCCCTGCTGGAGTCGCTGGGAAGGGATCCTGAGAAGGCTGGAGCCAATATTGGAGGACGCCCAGGAGCAGAGGACTCCCCAGCCCCACAACTGCTGCTGGCCACCTTGGGCCATTCTGCTCCCCAGCAGCAGAGGGCACCTCACCTCTTCACTGCCGCTCGCTGCTTTAGGACCAATCTGCTGCCCAGGAGCAGATGGCACCACAGATTATACAGTGGAGGTGATGAATAGATTCAACGGATTAGGTCTAGTAGACAGAGTGCCTGAGAACTATGGACAGAGGTTTGTAGCATTATACAGGAGGTGATGACTAAAACTGTCCCCAAGAAAAAGAAGAGGTGGCAAGAATACACAGAGAAACTGTACAAGAAAGGTCTTAATGACTAGGATAACCATGATGGTGTGGTTGGTCAGATAGAGCCAGACCTGGAGTATGACGTCAAGAGGGCCTTAGGAAGCATAATTACAAACAAAGCTAGTGGAGATAATGGAATTCCAGATGAGCTATTTCTAATCCAAAAAGATGATTCTGTTAAATTGCTGCACTCAACATACCAGCAAATTTGGAAAACTCAGCAGTGGCCACAGAAATGGAAAAGGACAATTTTCATTCCAATCCCAAAGAAGGGCAATGCCAAAGAATGTTCTATTGTAGAGTTGCGCTCACTTCGCATGCTAGTAAGGTTATGCTCAAAATCCTTCAAGCTAGGCTTCAACAATACATGAACTGAGAACTTCCAGATGTATAGGCTGGATTTAGAAAAGGCAGAGGAATCAGAGATCAAATTACCAACATTCGCTGGATCATAGAGAAAGCAAGGGAATTGCAGAGAAACATCTGCTTCATTGACTCCCCTAAAGTTTTTGACTCTGTGGATCACAACAAACTGTGGAAAATTCTGAAAGAGATGGAATCCCAGATCACCTTACCTGCCTCCTTTGAAACTTGATGCAGGTCAAGAAGCAACAGTTAGAACCCTACATGGAACAACTGACTGGTTCCAAATTGGGAAAGATGTACAACAAAGCTGTAATTATTACCCTGCTTATTTAACTTCTATGCAGAGTATATCACACAACATGCTGGGCTGGATGAACCACAAGGTGGAATCACTATTGCTGGGAGAAATATCAGCAACCTCGCATATGCAGATGGTACTACTCTAATGGCAGAAAGTGAAGAGAAACTAAAGTGCCTCCTGATGAGGGCAAAAGAGGAGAGTGAAAAAACTGGTTTAAAACTCAACATTCAGAAAAATAAGATGGTACCATCTGGTCCCATCACTTCATGGCAAATAGATGGGGTGAAAAGTACAAATAGTGACAGATTTTACTTTCTTAGGCTCCAAAATCACTGTGGATGGTGACTACAGCCATGGAATTAAAAGGCACTTGATTGTTGGAAGGAAAGCTATGACAAATGTAGACAGTGTTTTAAAAAGCAGGGACATCACTTTGCCAACACAAGTCCCTCTAGTCAAAGCTGTGGTTTTTCCAGTAGTCGCGTACGGAACACCATAAAGAAGGCTGAGTGCCGAAGAATTGACACTTTTGAATTGTGGTGCTGGAGAAGACTCTTGAGAGTCCCTTGGACTGCAAGGAGATCAAATCAGTCAATCCTAAAGGAAATCAACCCTGAATTCTCATTGGAAGGTCTGATGCTGAAGCTCCAGTATTTTGGCCACCTGCTTCAAAGAGCTGACATTGGAAAAGACCCTGACTATAGGAAAGATTGAAGGCAAAAGGAGAAGAGGACGGCAGAGAATGAAATGGTTAAATGGCATCACCAGCTCAATGGACGTGAATTTATGCAAACTGGAAGACAGTGAAGGACAGGGAAGCCTGGTGTGCTGCAGTCCATGGGATCAAAGAGTGTCAGACACAACTTAGCAACTGAACAGCAACAGTCCTTAATATGATAAAGAATATGTACAAAAATCTAACTTAGTGGTGAAAGACTGCATGTTTTCTTTATAGATTGTGATCAAAAGAAGCACGCCACCTCTCATCACTGCTCTTTGGCACAGTGCTGAAAGTTCTAGCTAGGACAGCAAGGTAGGAAAGTAAAAGGCATATAGATGAGAAAAAAAAAAAAATCTAAATGATGTAACTGTCTAACTGGAAAACCCCAGGGAATATAGAAAACTCCTGGAATTAGAAATCGGATCAGCAGGGTCACAGGATATATGGTCCTGTTTATTAGCAGTGAACACATAGCAACCAAAATTAAAATGCAGTGCCATGTTCAGTTACTCAAAAACATGAAAAGCTTGGGTGTAAACCTCACAAAACATGTATAGGACTTGTATGCTCAAAACTATGAAACACTGATGAAAGAAAGCAAAGATCTAGAGAAATGAAGAGACAGCATGTTCATGCAAGAGTCTACAGATGTAATTTATCCTCAAAGTGCAAATTGAACATAATTGCTAAATAAGATTAAGTTAAAATTTGATATGGAAAGGCAAAGGAAGTAGAATAGCTGAAAATAACTTTTAAAAGAAGAAAAATGTGGGAGCAGTCACTACCCAATTTGAAGACATTGTATAATTACAGTAGTTGATACTGTGTGGTATTGGTGCGATGTTGGTGAAGGGATAAATTCATAAGTTGATGGAACAGAATTGGGAACCCAGAAATAGCCCCACACAAGTATGGCCAGCTGATATTTGACGAACACACAAAAGCAACTTAACAGAGAAAAGATAGTCTTCTCAGGAAATGATGCTAGAGCAGCTAGATATCCACAACCAAAACCATGAACCTTGGCTTAAACCTTGCATTTGATACTAAAATTAACTCTAAATGGATTCTGGATTTAAATGTAAAACTTTCAGATGCTAACACACAAGAAGTCTTTGGGACCTAAGGCTTGGTAATGGAAAAAACCAATAAACGGACTTCATTAATATGAAAAATGTTTCCCGTCACAAAAGATCCTGTTAAGAGGATGAAACACAAGCTATAGGAGAGAAAAATGCCAGCCTCGTACTTCACAAAATATTCATGTCTAGAATACATGAAGAACTCTCAAAGTTCAATAGTAAAATCTACACAGTCCATTTTTAGAAAGTGAACTAAAAGAAATGAGCAAACACTTCACCCAAGAGGGACTATAGATGGTAAACAGAATATGCAAAATGTTCAACATCACTTGCCACTAGGGAAATGGCAAAGACCATGATGAGATACACTGCACTCTTACTGGTTTGGTCTAGTTGCTAAGTTGTGTCCGACTCTTTGGGACCCCATGGACTGTAGACTGCCAGGCTCCTCTGTCCATGGGATTCTCCAGGTGAGAATACTGGAGTGGGTTGCCATGCCCTCCTCAAGGGAATCTTCCCGATCCAGGGATCGAACCCAGCTTGCCTGCGTTGCAGGCAGATTCTTTACTAACTGAACTACATGGGAAAAACTCTTACTAGCATTTTTAAAACAAAAGCTAGTGGCAATATCAAATTCTGGGAAGGATGCAGAGAAAGTGGATCTTTTATACATTGCTAATAGGAACATAAAATGGTTTAGTCGTTCTGGAACATACTTTGGCAGTTCCTTGTAAAACTAAACATGTACTTACCATACCACCCAACAGTTGCACTCCTGGGCGTTATTTCAGAGAAATGAAAATGTAGGTCCACATTAAAACCTGTACATGATTGTTCAGAGCATCTTTATTTGTAATAGCCCCAAATAGGAGTAACTGAAATGTCCCTCAATAGACAGATGATTAGAAAACTAGTTAAGAGGACTTCCCTGGTGGTCCGTTAGTTAAGAATCTGCCTTGCAATGCAGGGGAGGTCAACAGAGCAGCTAAGCCCTGCATACGCCAACTAGAAGAGTCTGTGTGCCGCCTGAAGCAAAAGATCCCACGTGACATGACGATCCCATGTCCCACGGCTGAGACTCGATGCAACCAAGTAAATAATCCATGTTGTAGAGTAGTACTCAGTGGTGACAAGAAATGAACTGGTGGTACATGCACCAACTTGGATGGATTTTAAAGTGTTACATTGAGTGAAAAAAGCCAGTCTCAAAAGTCACATATGGTGTAAGTCTTTATATAACATTCTCAAAATCACAGATTAATGGTTGCCAAGGGTAGGGATAGTAGATGGAAGTACAGTAAAGTGTGATTATGAAAGGATAACATGAAGGAAATCTTTGTAGTGATAATTCTGTATCTTGATTGAAGTGGTGTTTTCATGAAATCTATACTTGTGAATTAAAAGATGCTTATTCCTTGGAGGAAAAGCTGTGACAAACCTAGACAGTGTATTAAAAAGCAGAGACATTACTTAGCTGACAAAGGTCCGTATAGTCAAAGCTATGGTTTTTCTACTAGTCATGTATGGATATGAGAGTTGGACCATAAAGACGGCTGAGTGCCAAAGAATTGATGCTTTCAAACTGTGGTGTTAGAGAAGACTCTTGACAGTCCCTTGGACTGCAAGGAGATCAAACCTAAAGGAAGTCAGTCTCAAATATTCATTGGAAGGACTGATGCTGAAGCTGAAGCTCCAATACTTTGGCCACCTGATGTGAAGAGCTGACCCAATAGGGGGAAAAACCCTGATGCTGGGAAAGGTTAAAGGCAGGAGGAGAAGGTGATGACAGGGGATGAGATGGTTAAATGATGTCACTGACTCAATGGACATGAGTTTGAGCAAACTCTGGGAGATAGTGAAGGACAGGGAAGCCTGGCGTGCTGCAGTCTATGGGATTGCAAAGAGTCAGACATAACTGAGTGACTGAACAGCAATACTTGTGATAAAATGGCATAGAACTATATGCACTCACTGTATAAATGTAAATGTCCTGGTTTTGATTTTGTACTGCAGTTATTAATATGTATTATGTAATAATTGGAGAAAACTGGGTAAAGAGTACACAGAACTTGTATGTACTATCTTTACAACTTCCTCTGCAATTTCAAAATAAAGTTATCTTTGCAATTTCAAAATAAAAACTTCAGACCGCAGTCTACATGCAACATAAGTTCAAACAAGTGATAGTAAAATGTTGCCCATTTGGAAATCTTAAAAAGACGCTCACATTAATATTTAACACTGCTTGTACATCTAGGGAAAAAGGACAGTTGATAACTGTATTTTGTGTTTAACACAATTACCATGGTACAAAAGTCAGTTCAGTCACTCAGTTGTGTCCGACTCCTTGCAACCTCATGGACTTCAGGACGCCAGGCCTCCCTGTCCATCGCCAACTCCCGGGGTTTACTCAAACTCATGTCCATTGAGTCGGTCATGCCATCCAACCATCTCATCTTCTGTCGTCCCCTTCTCCTCCCGCCTTCAATCTTTCCCAGCATCAGAGTCTTTTCCAAGGAGTCAGCTCTTCACATCAGGTAGCCAAAGTAGTGGAGCTTCAGCTTCAGCATCAGTCCTTCCAATGAATATTCAGGGCTGATCTCCTTTAGGATGGACTGGTTTGATCTCCTTGCAGTCCAAGGGACTCTCAAGAATCTTCTCCAGCGCCACACTTCAAAAGCATCAATACTTCAGCACTCAGCTTTCTTTATAGTCCAGCTCTCACAAAAGTAGCTCTGATAAATTGTTCTTTTTTTTTTTTAAGGCTCCTCTGTCCAGCATCAGCTATTTTTATTCTTTACTAACAAGCCCACAAATATTCCAGGCTTATCCAAAGGAGCCTAAGGAAGTACAGAACTCACGACTGAACATTATACTACTTGGGTCGAGCTTTTCCCCTTGTTGTTTCCCTTGTATTCCTTATGTTTCATCTCCTCATCAGGAATTTTGTATTCTAATTGTTTAAGCCTGGAATATGTACACATTTGTATATAAATTATAGGAGAAGTTATGTGGCCGTGGTAACACGTATACATGGTAGGTGCGGGTTTGTAAAGCCTCATAACTACATAGATTGAACTTTTAAATGGCATCATTTTGGATAACACCAATCTAATTTTAGTTTAAAGTTTAGATTGGGTATCCCCAGGCTGTCTGTCCAGAAAGCTTTCACTGGTAATTTAAAGTAACAGTGTTTTTACTGTTTGGAAAGCACTTATGACACCCTGTTGTTAGAACTTTACATTCATTATTAAATTGAATTTCTTCACAGACCTCTGAAATTGCACTAGTCTCTCTCTCTCTCTTTCTTTCATAGTTGCAGAAACCAGGCTGAGAGGGGTTAGGTAACTTGAGCAAGGTCACCAGTTGTATGGCTGCAATTTGAGCCTGGGAACTGACTCCAGTGCCCAAGTTACTAACAACTGTGTTCCACTGTGGGTCTGAGGGCTCACATGTTTACTTGATTCACACTTCTCCCTCCACTGGCAACCAAATTGCTCAAGAATCCAGTTCCCTTTCTTACCTCGTACAGGCCTCTTTCAGTACCAGATTTCACTAGGAACTATAGCTTTATATCTGAGAATG
The DNA here is from genome assembly GCF_003369695.1 of Bos indicus x Bos taurus. Classification (NCBI taxonomy): domain Eukaryota; kingdom Metazoa; phylum Chordata; class Mammalia; order Artiodactyla; family Bovidae; genus Bos; species Bos indicus x Bos taurus. Next base: position 48,817,859 of record NC_040093.1, read on the forward strand.
GTGGTACTAGTCAGCATTCTCTGGTTCTTTATATTTAGATCTACATCCAATAATGACAGAAAACAGACATAAAATTACATAGGGTATATACATTGTTCCAGCCAGCTAGAAAAATTTTTGTTGTTAAACTGATCTTGTTTTAAATGCCTTCAAAAATCAGTCTGTTTTATCTGGAAACAATAGTCGCAAAGAAAAAGCCAAGGTTTGTTTTAGAGTAAATCCTTTGACTTAACTCCTTTCTGAATTATGTCATAGTAGTAATAAATGACAGCTTGTAGCAAGCAAAGATGTTTATTCTTTATAGGCGTAAATAAATCCAGTCTTGGTCATTATCAACTGTGCAGCTGGGCAAACTCCTAAAGATTGCATTGCAAGATACACTATTGAAAATGTTACAAATACCTGCCTTTTACGCTTAAATGCAGAGTTTTCAGTTCCTCTGAAAACAATTAAACAGCTTATATCTTTTATTTTAAAAACATGGTATTTTTTTCAAAGATATTAGCAGGCTTTTGACTTTTGTAAGGTTTGGTATTTGTATTTTGTATGTAACATAATATGTGCTGTAAAGTGGTTTTATAAATTGATCTAATTTCTTATCTTCTCTTTACAGGAATATATTAAAGGAATCTGTGAACCTGAACTAGAAGAAAGAGAATGTTATCCCAAGGCCATGCACTGCATTTTTGTTGGGGCACAGAGCCTGTTTCTGAAGAGCTTGATTCAGGACACCTGTGCCGATCTCTGCATTCTCGACATCGGTCTCCTTGGCATCAGGGGAAGTGCCGAAGCTGTGGTCATGGCTCGGAGTCACATTCAGCAGTTTGTAAAGCTCTTTGAGAATAATGAGAACCTACCCAACAGCCAGAAAGAATCAGAGGTAAAAAGGGAATTTAAACAATTCGTTGAAGCCCGTGCAGACAGTTACACAATGGATTTGTTAATTTTACCCACTTCCTTGAAAAAAGAACTCTTGGCACTCACCCAAGGTGAGGAGAATCTATTTGAAACAGGAGATGATGATGTTGTTGAAATTAGAGATTCTGCACAAGCAGAGTTTACACAGAATGCTGCCACAGGGCTGACTATTTCCAGAGATGAAATTGTTTTGCAGGAAGATGCAAGAAATAAAGCGGGGACTCCCGTTTCTGAGCTCACAAAACAAATGGACACAGTCTTTTCTAGTTCACAAGATGTACTTTTTGTTCCAATAAATGGTGTAACCCCAGATGAAGAGGCACTTTCCAAAGACAGAGTTTGTCACAAGAGGAGGTTTTCTGATTCTGAAGAAAGGCATACCAAGAAACAGTTTTCTTTGGAAAATGTTGAAGAGGGAGAGCTTCTACATGATGGTAAGACATTAGCTGGAAGTGTAATCATTGACGTCTCTGATTCTTCTACTGAGGCCGAAAATTTAAGTCCAGACGTAAAAGACACTACTGAGGAAATGGAGTACAACATTCTCGTGAACTTTTTTAAAACCATGGGCTATTCCCAAGAAATTGTTGAAAAGGTCATTAGGGAGTATGGGCCATCTACTGAACCGTTATTACTCTTGGAGGAAATTGAAAAAGAAAATAAAAGATTCCAAGGAGACAGAGAACTTTCACCTGGTACTGTGTATCCAGAGACCAGCAGAACCAAAAATAAAGGTGTCTGTAGCAGCATAAATGAGCTTACAGCAGATTCCACTCCAAAGAAAACACAAACTCACACACAGCAAAATATGGTGGAAAATTTTTCTCAGTTACCATTCAGAGTTGAATCAAAACCATGTACCTCAAATTGCAAAATTAATACTTTCAGAACAGTGCCAGTAGAACAGAAACAAGAAATCTGGAGTTCAAATCAGAACTACATTTGTAACATAGACCTTGAGACCGATGGCCCTTTACCCGCTGTTGTCCCTTCAAGTCCCAAAGAAGTTGTCAGTTTTGTTTCAAGAGGAGCTTCAAGTCACCAGCCCAGAATTCCGGTTTTTCCTGAAAATGGTTTGCAGCAGCAAGCAGAACCTTTGCTTCCAAATAGTATGAAGTCTGCCTGTGAAAACCGCTCGAGGTGTTGTAGCTCTCCTCAGTCTAAGCCCGGCTGTCCACCCCTTTCTCCACCGATGCCGCTCTCCCAGCTGTTACCTTCAGTTACTGATGCTAGGTTGGCGGGACCTTCTGAGCATATTGATTGCTCAGTTACGGGGGTTCAAAGATTTCGAGATACTCTGAAAGTGCCCTACAAGCTGGAATTAAAAAATGAACCAGGGAGGACGGATTTGAAGCACATTGTTATAGATGGAAGCAATGTTGCGATTACGTAAGTCCACTCTCTTCAAATTATAGCTTTCAATAGGGCTCTTAGCCGTGTCTCAGAATTGCAGTGTTTATAGGAACTATCCTGTGTGTAGTTGACCCCATTCTCTGGCATTGTAGACTCTTTCTTCACTCTGCTGAGCCTATATTTCTGAGGACAGGGAATGACAGAAAATTTGGCTTTTCACATTGCATTTCCCAGTGATAAGCAGTATAGAGACTTAAATCCTCAGGTTCTTAATGCTGTCTTAACACCACTGGGTTCTGAATACAAGGATGAAGCTTAAAACAAAAATGAGATTTCTTTTTCTTTTTCTGTACAACATGCCAGGTCTTTACCCTAGAATGTGCAGTGATAATAGGCATGATGTACTTCTGTTATACTTTTGTTGATAAGAGTGACAGCAGTTTCCTTTCAAAGGAATTCTTCAGTTTGAGTTTCTTTATGGGCCTCTGCTCTTACTGAAAGTTTGTATAGTTAAAGAAGTTAAATGATCATTTCTATTTAGCCTGTCTTAGAACTCTAAGGGGCAGTTTGATATAAGGAGAATGTAGGGGTCAGAGTCAGAGTTTCCGCCCACTGGGAACCAGCTGTTTGACCTCAGATGGGTTTCAGCCTGCTTGGTTTCACTTGATACAACTTTTTGCCCTGAGATAAAGGACATCTTTATCATGCTGTTTCAACAACTGCTAGGTAAAATCTCTCTCTGGTTTTCAAAACCAGTCACTCTACTGATTTTGAAGATGTCTTTAGTTCAGTTCAGTTCAGTCTCTCAGTCGTGTCTGACTCTTTGTGACCCCATGAACCACAGCACGCCAGACCTCCCTGTCCATCACCAACTCCTGGAGCTTACTCAAGCTCATGTCTATTGAGTTGGTGATGCCATTCAACCATCTCATACTCTGTCGTTCCCTTCTCCCCCACCTTCAATCTCTCCCAGCATCAGGGTCTTTTCAAATGAGTCAGCTCTTCACATCAGGTGGTCAAAGTATTGGAGTTTCAGCTTCAACATCAGTCCTTCGAATGAACACTCAGGACTGATCTCCTTTAGGATGGACTGGTTGGATCTCTTTGTAGTCCAAGGGATTAGCATTTTAAGTAGCTGCAATTCAAGAAAAGGGGCACCTGGACATGGAATGAAGGAGAAGTTGAAATACAGTTGGCCCTCTAATGATGTGGGGTTGGGAGCCGTTGACCCCCTGCATGGTCAGAATTAACTTTATTGTCAGCCCTCCATAAAGCTGTTCTGTATCTTTTAGTACTGTAGTATTTACTCTTGAAAAAAGGTCCATGTTTAAGTGGACCCTGTGTTCAAACTTGTGTTGTTAAAGGGTCATATGTACTTTCCTGAATTGCTGGATGCTTATATGACCTCTTTCCTAGGAGTTCTAAAACATCAATTAATCCCCTGATTTTTCAGGAATACTTGATAAAATTGAAAAATGAATTGAAAACTATTATTAAATTATGCATTTATTACATACTTGTTATTTTTTGTTAAATTTTCAGAGAAATTCACAAGAAGATGATATGATGAATTCCACACATGTTGGAATTCACATTCATTTGAGGTTCGCGTGTGCCGTCTCCTAGCTTCAGTGATTATCAGCTCAGGCCTGTCTCGTTCTGTCCTTTCACTTTGTTTCATCTGTGCCCCACCTGCTGCCTTTCACCCATTTTGAAGGAATTTTCAGATATCTCATTTCCATCTATAAATATTTTAATATTTTAGTATCTATTTTTTAAATATAAAGATTCTCTTGATTTTTATTTTTTGAATGGTGCTGTTCTTTGCTTTCAAAAATAAGAAAAGAAAATGCCAGCACTTCACATGTAAAAGTGAATATAGGCAGTAAAAATATGTAATCTGGTTGTCTTCATTTCCAAATAATGCTGTTTATTGTCATTTCACTTTGTCTTTTGGCAGTTCTTTTGGGGGGAACCCAGCAAATGGCCCACAACTGTATGGCATTATCTAAGTAAAAATGTAAAGTACAATTTCAATTACTCACAGCCCAAGCCCTACAGCAGTTCCTCATTGTTACAATTTCTTGAGCCTAATGATGATATAAAATTTAGGTCACGATTATGAGTAATATTAATCCTTTTTCATTTTTCTGTATGTGGAGAGATTTCCCAAATTGGTGTTCAAAGACTAAGAAATGCAAATTAAGATAGAATGAACAATGATAATGATACTTTTAAAAAGCCTTTTTGTAGTAACTAGTGTACTTCTCAGAGGAGTTACTGTTGAAATTTATAGTCACACTGGCTGTACAGAACAGGATGTTTTTGCATATCTGGTCCCTCCTACTTTGCCCATAATGCCCCCAAGCCATTGTGACACCCCAAAACACTGTTACATAATTCCTAACCTCGTTCAGTACAGTGCCATTTCTTTTGAAAACCACTGGATTAGTGCACTAAGGGAAACTACAGGCTGATTGAGAGGATTTTAATTTACTTTGAATTCATAGATGTCTCAATTAAAAGCAACTCTTTTACAAAGGATATATTATCCTAGGCAGACAGACTTATACTTAATTTGATGGAGATTGATCTCAAAATGTCAGTAATTAAAATTAACTCTTATTCTGGGAAGAAACTGTTTAATGGGTACAGGGTTTTTTTTTGGAGTGATGGAAATGTTTTGGAACAAGATACAAATGGTTACACAACATTGTGAATATACTAAATTCACTTTAAAATGATTATTTTACATTGTGTGAATTTCACCTCAATTTTTTTGAGTCAGAAAAAAAATTATCATTCTAAATCAGCTGCTTCAGTTTAAATGGGAATTACAGACTATAAATTCCATAAAAGTGATTCATGTGTATTCAGCTCACTGAACTATCCCCAAGGTCCATGGTGCCTGGCACATAGTAACCACTCGGTGACAATGTGTTGAATGAATTAAAGACTTAATGAAGATTAGGATTATTTAAATGACTTTTCACCACCTATTTATAGCTTGGTCTTCCAGTTGCTGTAGTAAATCAATTTGGATTACATTTCAACAAATATTTGGAATCTTAAAACAGAAACACTTGTTATATATCAGGTACTGACTTTATCTTTGAAAACATAACCTTTACACCAGTTTTATGGGGTAAAAATTATCTGTAATATACATAACATGAAATGGCTTGAAAGTCTTGTCCAAGATTATGCAGCTACAAAATTTTGACCCATGATACAGTTCTCCAGAGCCATCGTACACCCCACCTCTTCCCACAGAAGTTGAGATTAAATTTTTAGACCTTAGAGCCATTGGATACATTACTCCTGAGTTGCTTAAGCACTGCTGAGTAAACCTCACTAGCTTGACCCAGCTAGTTGGGGAAGTAGTTAAAAAGGAAACTTGAGTATTTGAGCAATAGGTTTGAACCCTTTCTTAAAGCCACTCAAGCCCACTCATCCCTGGGTTTCTGCAAAGCCTCATTTATTTGCCAGGCCAGTGTGATGTCTGCAGTTTCTAACACACCGTGAGAAATTCCGAAATACCCCATTTAATGCTGCTGATTATGCATATCTCTACTTGGTTTTTCCCCTTTGTCACCGTGAATGAGTCAAACGATGAGTAAATGGAAATTGTATGTGGTGTATGGCTAGACATCACCGCAGTGGCCAGATAACATTTGGTCTCTGTCAGTCTGAAACTTCAGCAAAGAGCACCTGACTTATCTGAATAGATCATTTTCCATGTAGATGAGGTTTGTCCGTTCACTTGCCTATATATTGTAACCATTTTTTCATGGTAGTCATATATCAGGGTTCCATGGCTCTTGTTATTAAATGGAGGCTACAGGAAAGAATTCCTCTTTCCTGGGTAACTCAGAAAGGGTTTTTCTCTGTTTCCGCACACTGCCCTGCCTGGCTCTGTGATGGCCCTGCATTTTAATCTGTTTTATCAGGTATTTATCACCCATCTCCTCTCTGCTTTGAATCCTTTTCTTTCTAGTTGAGTGTCTGCTACAATACAGAAGAGGAAGACAACACAATGGTGTAACTTGTCTCCAAGTATATGGAAACAGAAGTTTAAATCTCCCTTGAGAGCCTGCACATCTGGCTTCTCAGGCTTAATATCTGTTAATTCTCTATTTGCATCTGGGAGCCCCAGAGCTTTGGCCTTCACCAGGGTAGAGAGGTATTATTATATGTGTACCCTTTGTCTCTGAGTCAAAAAAGACATTTGGTCTGTGTTTACCTGTCAGCAAGTTGCTTTTCTGTGATTACAGAGAGGCTAGGAGACAGCACATTTTTTGCTTGATTATGATATGAAAATAAAAGTGGGACCTTATTATTTTAAATTCAATAATTTGGCTCTACTTGATTTTATTTCTGTTGTTTTGTCTTCTGAATTAGTCCATATGTTCTTTACCAGAAGTTTGAACTGCTATTTATTCCTGAATCAGCTCTAGAAATTTTTCAGGGTATTAAAAATGTTTTGCTCTAATCACTGAGGATAACTAACCCTTTGAATTTTTTTTTTTTTTTTTCATTTATTTTTTAATCTGTGCTGATAGGCTTTGCTGCGCAGGCTTTTCTCTAGCTGTGGACAGCAGGGGCTGCTCTCTAGTTGCAGTGTGCAGGCTTCTCGTCGTGGTAGCTTTTCTTGTTGCGTAGAGCACAGGCTCTCGAGCACACAGGCTTCAACAGTTTTGGCACATGGGCTCAGTAGTTGCGGCTTCCAGGCTCTAGAGCACAGGGTCAAGAGCCTAGTTGCCCCTAGGCTTGTGGGATCTTCCCAGACCAGTGATCAAACCCGTGTCTTCTGCTTCGTCAGGTGGATTCTTTACCACTTAGCCACCAGGGAAGCCCCTGGAATTTTGTTTTCGTGCTAATGTTTCTAGAAATTCCACTTTCCCCCTCTAAGCTTGGGAGGCGTTCCAGGGCAGTAGAATTTTATCTACTGTCATTTCCCTCCTTTTCTTGAAAAGCTTTAGTCGCTTGATCGTGTCTAACTCGTCGTGACCCTGTGGATTGTAGCCCACCAGACTCCTCTGTCCATGAAATTCTCCATGCAAGAATACTGGAGTGATAGCTATCCCTTCTCCAGGGATCTTCCTGTCCCAGGGATTAAACCCAGGTCTCTTGCATTGCAGGTAGATTCTTTACCATCTGAACCACCAGGACCCAAAGGAATGGACTGAGACTTTATTTCCACTTAGTTTCTGCTGTTGCTGTCAACAGAAACATTTAAGGAAAAGAGGAAAAAGAGTTCATATACATTTGTGTCTGATGAATTAGCTAAGAAGGCACTTAATAAGCTTTTTTAGTGCATGTCTCTCAAGACTAAGACCCTCTGTACAAAAACTACCTGCCTCAAGCCGATTTTCCAGTAACAAGTGTCATATTGCTACATTCCTGCCATATTTAAATGCTTTTAGATAAACAAGCCACTGCTAAGTTATTTCATCAAGAATGGGTTTGTTTACTTGTGTACATTTCCTGGAGTGGAGCTGATGCCTGTGGAGTCTGATTTATGATTGACTGAGAAGAGTGGGTTTTAGCCTCTAAAAGGAGGCATTTCTGAGCCACTCTTCTGGATGTTAGATGCTTGTTACAGGTCCAGCCCATTCTTGCTCCATGAAAACGTAGATTTAGCTGGGGACCATACCACTGGGGCTAGTTGAAAGGGTTAAAACCTCTGCTTTTCCTTAACTGCTGGAGAATAATTTTAAAATATTTTTCTTCATTTGTTTTGAAATTGGTTTTGGGGTGGGGAAACAGTTTTTAATCCTCTGTACCATGAGTTACAAAGTAAGGGCCCGATCTGGCCACCATGTTCTGGTAAACATGGAACGTAGCTCCAGCCCCTCTCTTAGAGTTGGCAGTTCTGTGGTGCGGCATGTCTGGCGCTCACTCATGTTCAGTACTGTCCCTTATTTAATTACTTTCCCCTTGCTGTCTGCTTCCGTCACGAGAATCACGTGCCATGGCCCCCAGGTAGTTCCATGTGAGCCTTGCCATCAGCTCGTTTCCTGGAAGCTGTAAACTGAGTTGGCTTCCCAGTTGTCCAGAGAGGGGATGCAGCCCTCCTGGATGGAGGCAGATGTATTTGAAACCCCTGGAAGCTGTGGTGGTGAGAACATGTCATGGGATCGTTCTGATCATAGCTGCTTCTGCTGCGGCCACAAATTCCTTCTAACATTCATCAAAGATTCTTGGAGGCCAGTGGACTAGGACTCTCTAGAATGGGCTCTTCATCTAAAACCAAACATAAAAGGTGTAGTAAACAAGTATAGCCCCGAAGCTCAAACTGCCCTCTACCACAGAAGCACACTCAAATCAACTAAATAAAATAAAACCGAAATCACAAAGCTATTGAGTCACATCTCCTGTCGTGGTTTCTCTTGGCTTTGCAAAGCAGCAAACTATTAAAGGAAATATTGTCCTAATTGTTTTTGTTGTTTGTAGATTTTACTTTTTCACTTTATCCTGGTAAAACTTAACATGCTTTAAACATGCTTTCAACTGAAATAAATTTTACTTATTTTCATATAGCCATGGTCTGAAAAAGTTCTTTTCTTGTCGTGGAATTGCAATTGCGGTTGAATATTTTTGGAAGCTCGGCAACAGAAACATCACTGTATTTGTTCCACAGTGGAGAACAAGGCGGGATCCTAATGTCACAGGTGAGGCAAACTGATTTTTCCAGGTTACTAATAATTAGGTAATCAGTTGGCTCTTAATTGCAACACACACTACTTAGAATAGTGCCATGTGCCATAGGCAGCAGCTTTAAAAACAAAACTAAATTTGTTGCATCCAGTTTAAAAAAAAAATCAGTTGAAGAGAGTTTTATAGCATAAGACATACTTGGGGGAGGGATGGAAAGTTTAATAGATGTTTATATAAAAAGTTATGTTAGTCTTCATTATATATCACAAAAATTTTCTTTGACTTTCTAAAAAGTTGATTAAATATGTCTTTCTACGAGGCTAGGTTTCTTCCTCTTTAAATAGTATTTTTGAAAATGATCATTTGATAAATTTGGAACCCTCCCATAGGATGTCTTTTTAACAGTTTGTTTAATAGCTTAATATAAGTCATTTATGTTCACTGTGTGGTACTGCATGGCTGACCTGCAGGCCACACACGAAAGATTTGAACTTATTGTGGATCCTGAAATATCCAGAGAAAGTTAAGGTTTTTCTTTTCTTGGGTCTTAATAGGAAGATTGGTGAAAGGGCTGTGCCAAGCAGCTTGATGCATCAGACTACCTGGAAATAAAGGTAGACTGGGAGGAGGAAGGGTGAGAACAGGACCCACCCAGCACATTCAGCAGGAAGTAATACAACTTAGTCGCTGTTGAGGTAGAAATGGTAAAAGGACACTTCCCAGGTATCCCAACTTCCCTCCTCAGGGGAAGTGTATTTGTCCTAGCAGAGGGTCCTTGAGAATGAGGCAGAACTACTCATTTCAGTCATTTTGCAGTAGGATCCCTGAAAGAGTCTTGTAAGCCTTATGTGCTTGCATTTCTAGAGCCATAAAGCACTGTGTTAGGACATTTCAGCCTAAGTCAGTGGTGAGTACCATCGTAGGGAATGCAGTAGTGGGAATCTCAGACCCTGAGCCTGTAGCTGCTATTTTGCCTATTACTCGTTTGTGGCTTTGGCCCTCTTTTATTCTCTGTCATGACCCACTCCCATGAAAATCAGTAAATATTTGTACCAATAACAGAGAAGAGATTAGATAGGGTAGCAATCAGAGGGAGATTTGACAGACTCTTGGAATAGGGACCAAGCAGACCTTTCTTGTGATCAGGACAGAACAGTCTGTCTGCCTCTCTGGCATCCCTCTTCTATTCCAACCCCTGCCCTCTCTCAGGGACTTGGCCCTCACTCTCTTTGTCCTCTGTTGCTTGTAATGTAGCGGAGAAAAAGTTCTTAATAGTAAGATCCTTTATGTATAGGTTTATGGTTTATTCTTCTTACAAAGCAGATAAGTTGAACATTTTTAAGTTTAAAAAATAGCTAAAGTCAATTTTTACATTACATTTGTTTTGGAATATGTCTTCCTTGATTTTCCCCCCTTCCCAGTAAGTTCATAAAATGCAAATGAGTCAATAGAAAAAAAGTTACCCACAAGTCTCCAAGTGAAACATTTGGGATGCTTTCATTTATTCAAACATCTGGGTAGATAGCCTTTTTCTGAATGTGTATTCAACTTATTCCATAAACAGAACAGCACTTCTTAACCCAGCTCCAGGAGCTTGGAATATTATCTTTAACTCCTGCACGGATGGTCTTTGGAGAAAGAATTGCTTCTCATGATGACAGGTATGAAAGGCTGTTTTCCTTTCTAAAGTGGGTGTGGGGTGGTGAGGAGCCAGCCACCTGCTCCACCAGACAGTTCATCAGGCACCTGAATCTACTTCTTAAAAGGACATGCTTGACCCGAGTTTGAGAATTTTAACATTCATAGTCTTTAAGGTTATACTAATACACTCAGGGACATTACCAAAGAAGCTATTGAGTTAAAAAACTTTTTTAATAAAACATGGCTGAGAATCTGTAAGTAAAAAGCCCATATTGAGTTGTAGTCTTTTTAAATACTTCCTAGAAGTAATGTTTGTCTTGTCTTAGTGTGGCAGCCTCAAGAGTGCTTTTTACACTTCCTCTGTCTCCTCCTGGTTATATCTGGCTGGTGACTTAGTCTGTCATTGTGATGCCTGAGCCCTCAGTATTTCTTCCATATAATAGAAGATGGTCTCAGCTGCCCCTCATGTTAAAGGAATAAGCTGCGTTTCTTAGGTTGGTACACTGCTCAGAGAGCAGGTGCTGAGACGAGTGTCTGGGAACTGAAGTGCTGGCCTCCTGCTCTTTACTCTCCTGCCCTCACCCTTTTTCCATCTGACCTCCAGCACTTACAGCTCCCTGGTGCTTTTGCCTCATTGTTCTACCACAGTGCTCCCTCACGTTGAAGACAGTGCTTAGCTTGTAACCCAAGGTAGTGAATGATGGTCAGATGGGTGAGAGATGAAAAGAGGAGCTTGGCAGGGGAAGAGAACTTGGAGTGAACAGACATTCAGCAAAAGGTCCAAAGGGCCTCCTCACTGACAACCCCTTGCCCTTCACCAGGCTGGTATGAGAGAGCAGATCTGGGGAGAATCCGAGATGGCATGAAAGAATGCAGGAGGAAGCACTTGGGGGTAGGGGCGTAGGTGAGAAAGTATTGGGAGATTGGGGTGGAGGGACTACCCTTGCTCCAGAGATCTGGGCAGGGACCCTGGAGAGCTCACGTGAAAAGGCAGGTTGGACTGCCAGGCTCACGAAGCGCCTTCAGATGGTTTTAACGCAGCAGCTTCCTTCTCACACCTACAGAATTTGAATGCATACACAAGTATGTCAACTATGTTTTCACTTAATTTATATGGCTCTCTGGGTTTTTAGCGGATGTGAACATGTGTCCTGATTCACAGTACACGCCCAGAAGCTTTACTGCCTATTTTCGTTAATACTTGTGGACAAACATTACTCCTCACTGTTCATGCCAATTAGAAATAATTTAAGATACTCATGCTAAATCATATTTACTTATCAAGGTTCCTAAGATTTCTGAAACTAATGAGGCTTTTTTGATCTCCTTTTAAGTACCCCCTACTGATAATAAAAGCAGTTGTTTTGCACCTTTAATTCAGTGATTTCACTTATTTTATTGTTTCATTATCTGCATTGCCTCAGACAAATGTGGTCATCCTGACTAGGGGATGAAACTCATATTGTCCTCACAGATCTCTCATTGAGAGGGTTTGAACACGAATAATCTCGAATAATGAAATAGAATTCTCTGTAATGTTTACTTGTTACACTTTTTGATCACCATATGAAAGTGAAAAGTGAAAGTGAAGTCACTCAGTCGTGTCTGACTCTTTGCGACCCCGTGGACTGTAGCCCACCAAGCTCCTCCGTCCATGGGCTTCTCCAGGAAGGCATACTGGAATGGGTTGCCATTTCCTTCTCCAGGGGATCTTCCCAACCCAGGGATCGAACCCAGGTCTCCCACATTGCAGGTAGACGCTTTAACCTCTGAGCCACCAGGGAAGCCCATATGATCACCATATATCTTCTCATAATTTGCATTTGCATGGATCTATAACTTGGACTAAACCTAATGGCAGTTCTGGACATCTTAAGTCAGGGCAGAAAATGTGCATTAGGCTAAAAAAAAAAATGGAAGGCTGACTGTGGCAAGGCTAATCTTAGAACCAAAGTACCATAGCTTAGCAACTGAAAACTGAATAGTGATTTCACAGGCATCAATTCTGATTCATTCCTTCTCTAGTCCTCATGCATTATCATATTACCACTCTATTGATAATACAACTTGTCTAGAAAAATGTATAAATTATGCTTAAGATTATTTTTTAAAAAGATTTTATGAAAACCAGGCCTTCATTTATAATCATTCTAGTAATTTCAGGTGTTCAGTATTTCAAGTTGATGTTCACTTGACAGGGGCTTAACTTTTCTGCATCCCAGCCTTGGTTAAATTGTTTTATTTTTCTGTGAAGAGGAAATGCTTTTGTTTTTTATAGTAAAGCTACTCTGAACCAGGGCTGCCTGCTTGCCTGTTTTAACCACTCTTATATTACCATAGGTTTCTACTACACTTAGCGGACAAAACTGGTGGCATAATTGTAACAAATGATAACTTCAGAGAATTTGTGACCGAGTCAGTCTCCTGGAGAGAAATAATTACAAAAAGGTAATACTTTTTTCTTTGTCTTTGGTCAGAGATGTTTTTTGTTGTTTACTGTTTGTTTTTTGTCCACCTTGGAAGCAGTTCAGGAGACCAAAGGTATCATAAGACTGTGCTTCCAATCCACAGGGTAGCTGGCCCCTGTCAGGAAGCGGGAGGACTGAGCACAGAGCAGCAACACCAGCAAGTGATGTGTGAACGTGCTCTGGTGCCCACAGGTGTCTTCTGTAGACCAGTGTCCCCTGGCAAGAGGTGTATCTTTGTGGTCCAGTTAGCTCTGTTAACTGTGTGATGGAGCAGAAATGACTACCTAGTTTGACCATGGCCTGATGCCGAGGGACACTTGAGCAAGTCATTGGGCCTCCCCCAGGCTTTACTCAACAGTGAAATATGAAGGCTAAGTTTGATAACAGCTGTGATTTCAGCAAGAGGATAGTCCCAAAATCAGTATGCTGACTGGGTTTTCACTTTGGGGAAAGGAAAGAATATTTCTAGTTTTTAATATCTGATACTTTTCTTGAGCATTTTACCATCAAAGTTTAGTCATCTGAATTGAAAGCACATTGAATATCCAAAATAACAAAGTTTTCTGTTTGTGATGACACCCTGAGTGTGTTCAGCTACATTAAGATCAGTGAGCACAGGCTTCCAGGACTTTCTGTAAACAAGCATCATCTGACAAGTACTTACCAAAAACCAGTAGTCTTATGGTAGTGCCAGGGATGAGTCATAAATGCCGGAAATCTAAAAGACATACCTTGAGATTGTGTATAACTGGTATATAACCAGTGTAACTACATACTTACCTGTCTAGGGGGTTTCATGGTTGCCTCTTGTCTGATATTTATGTTTTTTGAATCATGAGAGGGTTTTAGAATATGATACCCAGGTGAAAGTTAGTTACTATATGCATTTGACCCATATGCTGTTAAGAAACTTTGGTGATAGCTGAAGTGAGAATTGGTCTTTGACCTTCTGGGCTCAGTTAACAAGCCATTAATCTTCTAGCACATGTTTCTGTTGGATTTGTGCCCTGAGCTCATTGTCAGTATTTATCAGACACTCATCTGTGTATGCATAGAAGGTTTAAGTGCAGTGAAGAATCAGTCACACACCAACCCATTGCCTTCAGAAGTCATAAAGCAAGGCAGAAACCAAGATCCAGGCAGCAAATCAAGCATTTGGACTTTTTTTTAAAACATTTTTCTAGACTTGATAAATCATATTCAACTGACCTTCAGTATTTCTTCATACACTAATTCCCTTTTTTAAAAGAACATCAGTAGGTTTGCTCATGAGCTCATTAATTGAAAAATTAAACCTTTGTTGAGCACCCATTGTATCCTAAGGTGACAGTCTTTCCATCTTGTTTTTCAAAGTTATATTGAACATTATATTAGGAAAAGAAGCTGCTTCCCAAGCCCAGATAAAAATCTGAAAGTCTTGGTAAGAAATAAGAGGGCCAGTAGGTAAAAGTCTCTTACTCTGTTGTATTTGTATCCAAAAGAGAAAGTGGTTTCACTGGGGTGTGTTTGGTTTTCTTTGCTTTAGTGGTTAAGTGAAAGTCTCAGTCACGTCCAGCTCTTTGTGACCCCATGCACTATACATATACAGTCCATGGAATTCTCCAGGCCAGAATACTGGAGTGGGTAGCTTTTCCCTTCTCCAGGGGATCTTCCCAGCCCAGGGATCAAACCCAGGTCTCCCACGTTGCAGGCAGATGCTTCACTAGCTGAGCCACAAGGGAAGCCCAAGAATACTGACAGAAGGGAATACTGATAGAAGAACACCCCAAGAAGGGATGGGCAGCCTGTCCCTTCTCTCGGGGTCTTCCCGACTCAGGAACTGAACCGGGCTCTCTTGCGTTGCAGATGGATTCGGTTAAGCAGTCTTTTAATTTACTTTTTTCTCCCACACTGTAATTATTCTCCCTGTTGTAGATTGCTCCAGTATACCTTTGTGGGGGACATATTTATGGTTCCTGATGACCCTCTGGGAAGAAGTGGACCTCGATTAGAAGAATTTCTTCGGAAGGAAGTCTTCCTTAGGTATTTGTTTCCTTTTCCAGATTGTCTTGTGTTTACAAATTTGTTTCAGTTGTTTGTGCTTCAAGTGCAAGTGCACTCTCTCCCTGAGTATTATAAATGGTATTTTATTTTAAAAACTAGCCGTAAATTTAGTGCTGGTGAAATACAGGTGGAATGTCTTCCAGAGACCAAATCTTCATTTGTGGTCCATTTGGTTTTAATCCCAGAAGAGAGGATGGAGAGCCAGACTTTCTGTAGGCCAAAGAAGACAGAGCAGATTTTGCTAGTGGTCATTTACTAGTGAATGCTAATTAGGTTCTTTGTGTGTGTGAGAGTATCTTTTTCAGTTCATTTTGCCAAGTCATTTACTTTGAATGTTTTATGCTTATATGAATTTATTTACTATTCAGGAATCACTACCTGGGAAACTGTTGCTATCTACCTCACTGAGTAGAGAAGCAAGTATTCTATGTTTGTCTGAAATTAATTTGATAGCTTAGGTTTTCTTTCTTGTAGATTGGGGTTTTTTTGTTTGTGTTTAAAGACGTGTTTCCATTTTCAGAATTCTCAAGAATGGACATTGTCCATTCTTAAGTGGACAGATCGTATTCCCCAGTGATAGGCCTTTTCTCTTTTTAAAAAGTGAAATAAGCTACATTTCTGTGTATTTCTCAGCTGAAAGGGGTGTAAGCTCAAAGAAGTGAGAGACAGCTCCCCCAGCGTTTCAAGACAGTGAGACTTCAGAGCTGATCCTCTCCGTTTATGACAGGGCCTTTGGGGGATTCTGGGTTTGGATTGGAAAGGGCAGGTGGCTCACACAGAAGTGTCTTCAGCACACGAGACTGGCATGATTTCCACTCCCAGGTCTTGTGAATCATTTCTCTTTTGAGCCTTTGTGTTGTATTACACACTCCGTTCCCAAAGGTCCTGCTTCTCTACCTACCTCCACCAAGAGAATGGTAGCCATTTTAAACACCTGCTGAATGGCCATACATCTTATTTTTTCTTCCAAAGTCTTAACTTGGAAATTCTCTGCTAGGCTTTAAGACCTCAGGCCTGTGTGCAAGCATCAGGGTCCATGGGTCAAACTTAATGGAAGGAGAGTTCTGTCTCCTTCTCCAGCCTCAGCAGCCTGGCAGCAGGGTCAGTCTTGCCTACTCACATAAGACCCATTGAATACAAAGTTAGTCATTGCACCCTCTGCCGCACCGCTCCGCCCCGCCCTGCCTCCAACGGAGGGACTGAGCTTTTGAAGTTGGGAAAAGTGTTAGGCAGCCCCATTTCTCTACTGCAAGCAGAATCAGGTGGGGGGCTTTTTAATGGTAGAGATGCCCTAGACACACTCATGTGCATTCAAGTTGTGGACACCAACATCTCACTCAGACTTGAGGGGCTGGGGAGGCAGCCTCTCTGCCCAAAGATCCCCATCAGCCTGGCCCCACAGAGAATCTGAATCTGCAAGAGAGTATGGTCCTGCGTCCAGATCTTTTGAAAGCTTCCTGGTACACCCTGGTTCAGAGCCAAGCAGCTGGATGGGGTCAGTCCTCACAGCAGCAGGCCAGGAAATGGAGTGGCTCATAAAGAGCCAGCATTCCCTGTCATGACTGGGCTGGAATTGGTGTTAGCGGCATCCCCACAGGCCTGTCTGTGGGTGGTTGCCCTCCCTGCCATGGCTGCAGTCTTCTCTTGCCTTCAGAGGCCAGGGAGTAGCTCCTTGAGTTTTGGAGTCAGAAGCAGATATTTTTAGACAGATTTCTTGTTTGTCTCCTAACCTAGCTCACCAGGGCTTGCTTCCATTCACAGAGATATGCAGCCCCTACTCAACGCCCTGCCAAATGTGGGCATGTTTGACCCCAGCTTCAGAGTCCCTGGCGCCCAGGCAGCCAGCACCAGCCACCAGCCTCCGACCCGGATTCAGGGCACCCCACCCAGCCACTGGCTTCCTCAGCAACCCCGCTTCCCACTTTTGCCCAACCTTTCCAACATCCAGCAGAATCTGCCCATGCCAGCACAGAGATCTCCTGCAGAAACCAACGAGCTGAGGGAAGCCCTTCTGAAGATCTTCCCTGACTCGGAGCAAAAACTGAAAATCGACCAGATCTTGGCAGCTCATCCATACATGAAAGACCTGAACGCACTCTCCGCCATGGTATTGGACTGAAGGCTGTTGGGAACTGGGGCTCTGGGCTGAAGACACACACTCAAGCTAGTATCTGCATGTGCCAGCAGGAAGTGACATAATGTGAAAAAACCAATTTCCCAGTGGAAATGCTGTTGTAGTGTATAGGAGAAAAAAAAACACAGATGTTTTGTGTATAAAAAAAATCTGGGTTTTCAAAACCAGCTTTTTTATATATATACATTATGCTGCTATTACGGATTTAACATTTTCTGTAAAAGGAAAGTCTACATTTTCTGCCTGTTCAGAACTGTTTAATAGCAGTTACTCTTGAGTGCACTTACATTTTTATGTTTTTTAAACTATTTTCCTTAATGCTGAAAATATTGACAAATGGATATGATTAGCCTTTCTTAAAAAAAAAAAAAAAGTTGCTTTCTTAGGGAAAGCAAGAACTCTTAAAGTATATTTTCTTGAGATGACTATGTCACGTCCACTGACATGAAGTGTGCTCACCCTCCTAGCCTCCTCTACCCTCGCCCCTGGAATTAGAGTCCGTGTGAGTTAATTTTGCTCCTCTGGGGTCTTTGATTGGAGCCATTTGTGAGAGTGGACAGGTGATGCCACTAGATGGCACCTTGTGCCTAGCCACTGTTAATGACCAGGGCAGAGCTAGACGCACGGAGTATCCGGCTGGGAGAACCTTGAGAGCCCACGTAGTCCAGCCCTTCCTCCATTCCCACCTGGCAGAAGAGGGAACTGAGGCTCCAAGTGCCCTCTGTCTGGACGCGCCCAAGTCCACAGCTGTGAACTGGATCCCTCGTGCATGGCTGGGACACGCAGCACTCAGTCCCTGACTGGCTCTAGAAGTCCCATCTCAGCTTCTGAAGATGCTAGTGGGACGTGAGGAAGTTCAGTGAAGAGCATCATTATTACAGTAGTTTGGTGTCCACAGCCTTGGGAGATACCCCATGTGAAGTTTGTGCAGCTTTGCCAAAAAACTGGTTTTCTATTCTCAAGAAAGACCCAAGCCAATAAATAGCATTAGTAGCTTCTGTGGGGGCCCAGAGCCCTGTATTTATTTTTCCTGTGTTAATCTCTTTAGTGTTCTCCTAAGCTGCCCTTCCTATGGGTCTGTCTCAGAATTGATATCTTAGTATTGTGTTTTCAGTGTTGCCTAAATTCTGTGTCAGTGAAAATTCTTTTTCTGGATAATTAACTGTTAACATCTTTCTTGTTCTCTGGACCTTCAAAGGGCTTTGTATTTAATACTTGCTCTTTCCCCAGGCTGCTCACGATCAGTTTCACATCTGCCTTGTAGATCACATCTCTTGTGGCCCCCAGAAACAATTCCAGAGGACTCAGTGCCAGTTCGTTCTTCATGGTGAAGGGACTTAGTTGGCCATGAGCAGACCTGGCTGGCTCCCCCCAGTGCTCCCTCTAGGCATGTATGATCCTGCATCCCTCCAGGGATGAGTCCAGAGTCCTCAGGTGGCCAGATTTGGACTTCAGTCACTTTTTCTCTTGGATGCCTTTAAGATGCATTCTGGTGTGGAGCTGGTCGTCAGCTGGGGGTAGGATACCCAAGTCATCCAGCTGTGCACGTGGAGGACAGAAGGCAACTTCAGTCACAGTCCCTTGCCTCAGCTTCACAAATGATGGTTTTAAAAAACAACAGCAGAGGTGTGAGGCCTGGGTACCCCTCACAGTGACTTTACCTTCCAGGTCAAGTGGCCGTGCCAATCCAGCACTGCTGCTGTTCAGAGAAGGACCCGAGGGGCATGCCTTGATTGCCAGGACTTACCCACTGGTCTTCCTGGGAGGGGGGCTGAGGTGCCACTGATGCTGGGTAGAGCTAGCTAGGCCTAGAGGTCAGGAGTTTTCTAGGCTCTAGAAGTGACCTGACCTTTGAATTACATAAGCCTCTGTGATCTTAGTATTGTCTCTGAGAGCTCCACCAGCCCTTTCCTCTCTCTTGGGTGCAGGAAGGAAGAGTGCGGAAGGTAAGTGGGAGGAGTTTCAGAAAAGCATTACTTACTTACCTTGATAAATTATAACATGAAACAGAATCCACAGTTCTTTCTGAAATCTGTCAAGTATAGTTAAATTTAATATTTTAAAGCTCTGTTCTCAAACCATTATTTCAAGAAGTCATGACTTGTTCTCAGACTCCTCTTAATACTAGGCTCAGTGTTGATACTCCCAGTCTACCTCCCCTGGTAGGTTTTTGGAACCACCTTGGGGACTGTCTGTAGCAGTGTTTCCTGTAACTCCTCCAGGTGACTCTGCATCCTGTATTCCATGGCATTTCTGTGAAGCAGGAGGCAGGGCAGAGGGTGCCACCCTCCTTCAGTAGACTCGGAGAAGTTGTCCGGAAAAGAATAAGTAGGCAGTGATGCTGAATGATTTCTGGGCCTACATTCTTCCCCACACCCCAGACTGCCACCTGGGAGCAGAAAGACTGGTTTGGTCTTTCTGTCAAGTAGCCAGTGTTTGAGACCCTACAGTCCGGTGGCTAGAAAAACAGTAAGAAGGCTCGGCCGTCCTGGATGAAGGGTCAGCATTGTTCTGGCAGGCTTAGCAGCGTGTGGCTGTCACCAGGGACTCCGCTGACCTGTTGTAGCTTTTGGTGTCAGTGAGAGGAGGGATAATCTTGCTTTATTGCTTAGGCTTATTGTGGCATTTGTGGAATATGATCCACACATAGAATCCATGATGCTCTGAACCCCCACCCCCACTGAGTCTCATGCCCTTCCCCCCACCATGGCAAATGGCACTGGGCCCCCTGGAGTTGGGCCTTGGCACCACTCCCACCTCAGGCCCAGCCTGCCTCCCACACATGTCTGAGACACAGCCTTCCTTAAGGAATTTCTCCCCACCTCTACCTCCCCAGCAACCCTCTACGTCCCCACCTGTCCTCTTCCATCCTGTGTCCCTTAGCCCATCTCTCATCTCCCAGCTATAGTTTGTTTGGTTAGTTACTCTGACTACCCCATTTCTTCGTTATCTACCTCTCTCATTATTCCCTACATATTTCACATCCTGAGATTAAAACAACCTGATTTCCCTAAGGATCTCTGTTCATTGCTACCTTCGTTCCCCTTCCCACTTTTCACTTCTGTGTCTGCAAACTTGGCCTCCACCCCATCACATGGGATGAATCGAGGGAAGTCATTGGAGACCAGTCAGTTTCCAAATTCGGAACCCTTTTCCCAATCCTGAATCTGCATGTCCACATTCAGTAACCATAGCATGACGTTGTTGACCCTTCAGTTCAGTTCAGTTCAGTCACTCAGTCCTGTCTGATTCTTTGCGACCCCATGAATCGCAGCACACCAGGCCTCCCTGTCCATCACCAACTCCCAGAGTTCATTCAAACTCATGTCCATCGAGTCGGTGATGCCCTCCAGCCATCTCATCCTCTGTCGTCCCCTTCTCCTCCTGCCCCCAATCCCTTCTAGCATCAGGGTCTTTTCCAATGAGTCAACTCTTCGTATGAGGTGGCCAAAGTACTGGAGTATCAGCTTTAGCATCATTCCTTCCAAAGAACACCCAGGACTGATCTCCTTTAGAATGGACTGGTTGGATCTCCTTGCAGTCCAAGGGATTCTCAAGAGTCTTCTCCAACACCACAGTTCAAAAGCATCAATTCTTCGGTGCTCAGCTTTCTTTACAGTCCAACTCTCACATCCATACATGACCACAGGAAAAACCATAGCCTTGACTAGATGGACCTTTGTTGACGAAGTAATGTCTCTGCTTTTGAATATGCTATCTAGGTTGGTCATCAGTTTCCTTCCAAGGAGTAGTTCAGTTCAGTCACTCAGTCGTGTCCGACTCTTTGCATCTGTTGACCCTTACTTTCCCTATTTTCTGAGATTTCCCTCACTCCTAAACAGTCTTCATTCCTTTTCCTTCTTTGACCTAAAGGCCAGTTCAGCAGAAAGACCAGCTCAATAGGTGGTTTCCAAACTTCAGACCAGCTATGGGACGCATGATGGGGAGGGCAGTTCTTAATACAGATGACTGGGCACTACCCAGAGGTTTATTTAGTAGCTCTGGTGCAAAGCGTGGAAATCTGCCATTTCAGCAAATTCCCTGGATGGTTCCCACACAGGTGGTCCATGGACCACATTTTGAGACACACTCACCCTTAGAGATCAGCACACTTCCTTGACTCGAACCACCCCCTCTTTGCTGAAGTGACTCCCAGCTCCAGCCCTGCCCCTTATGAGTGCATATTTAGGTCTACCTAGAAGCCCTGAGACATCCCCAGACCCACTGCCCCCCAGACCCTCTGCCTGCATCTGTTCTCTTGTCTTTTCCCACCTACTCTGCCACAAGGTCCCCGCATCCACCGTTGTCCCTTTTTGGCCATTGCCCCCCACCCCGCATCTTGTGCTTATGGCCTCCCTGTGGGCATCAGCCTCTGACCTGTCAGCCCACCTCACAGCTTTCCCGCCTCTAACTACCCCCTTGAGACTGCACAGCTGCTAGATTTATCTTCTGAAGATACGCTTCTGCACACCCCTGTTCTTGCAGTGACCAGTGGCTCTCTTGACCAGAGTATCAAGTTTAGACCTTCCTGAGCTTAGTATCCTTGGCAGTCTACCTCCCAGTCGTACATGATGGCCCACTCTGTATAGCCCATCTGTCCACTCACTGCAGCCACACAATTTCCTCAGTTACCTGTGGGCTCCCACTCCGAGTGAATCTCTTCTCTGCTAAAAATGCCCTTTCTCCCAGATGGCTTCCCCCTCAAAGGCCCGGCCCTGGGTCCTCTGTACCCTTGCCTAAAGCTTCTGAGCAGAAGCAGCCTCATGGTGTCTTGTGACCCCACAGCACTTGTCTTGCTTTCGGCACTTGCCGCTCTGGTTGGTGTCGCTGCGGCTGATTGTGTGCTCTGTCTTACCTCTCTTTCTAGACTGTGAGCTCCTCGTGGGCAGGGCTTTCTGTGTTCACTCTCTGTGTTTCCCACGGCACCTAGCGCAGTGCCTTGCACTTAATAGGTGCTCAATAAAGTCTGCTCAATTGAACTGGAGGATGGTGCCTTCTTGACAGCGGCATCTAGCAGCCAGCAAGGCCTTCAAGTATCAGATTCTCTGCAGTTGCTCCCTGGAACCCACTACTCTTCATTTTTCCTTCTTGTCAAGTCTCTAACACCACCAGGTCCGGGAATGGGCACCTGCCCCCTGCTGAGCCAAGCAGTGTGCTCTGACTTGCTGCCCACACGGTGGCCAATCTAGGCCAGTCAGAGTACGCCTTGTGATTGCCCCCTCTGGTGGTGGGGGCTAAGATGTGTCATGCTCAGATCTGATGTAGGCTGTTTTCTGCCCTGGGTGGGAGGCAGGGTGGAGAGAAGCGGAAGCATGACAGTGTGATTCCTGTTGTCATGGAAACATGATGGCACTCACACTCTTCCCCAGAAGCCTGTTACCCTGACACGCTTCAGTTTTTCTTTATGTTGGGTTTATATCCCTTGAAATCAAAGACTCTTAAGTGAAATACATATCAGTGTCCATACACTTGGCAGATTAAATAAGGGAGGCTCATCACATCTTTAGGGAGATCCCAAAGACCAGTGCTCCCCAGGTGGCTCAGTGGTAAAGAATCCACTTGCCAAGCAGGAGACCCGGGTTTGATCGTGTGTTGGGAAGACACCCTGGAGGAGGAAATGGCCACCCACTCCAATATTCTTGCCTGAAAATTCCATGGATATAGGAACCTGGCGGGCAACCATCCATAGGGGTCACAAAGAGTCAGACACAACTGAGCGACTGACCACACACAGCAAGACCAGTGCATCGGTGCTGCAGAAGTGTCCCCCTGGTCAATTTTCAAGGAATCTCAGGAGACTCCACCCCCACACTCAACACAGACTGGCTCCTCCAGGGCATCTTCATCCTCTTGCGGTTGTGTCTCACAAACGCCTTCATGTAGATTTCCTTGCTCTGTCCCCTATCTGGACAGAGGCCAGGCTGGCTGCTTAGGAGTTAGGCCTTCCACATTCTGCCATGCCCTCACTGGTAAGACAGCCGTGACAGGGCCAGCCCTGCTAGTCCAGGGCTGCCACGAGGAAGAAACGGGCCTAGAGCAGCACCTGACAGAACCACCTCAGTGATAGTCACGACCGGCTCTGCCCCACAGCCCGGCGGACACTTCACACCCTGTAGGCCATCCCAGAGGCAGAGACCTTGTCTTCCGGATGCTGAATGTTCTTTGTTCTTGCCAACTCATCCTGAGTGTGGTCCAGACCCTCCTCAGGGCCGCAGAGGTCCTGCTGTCCCCCGGGCAGGACGTCAGTCCTCTGATAACGCTAGATGCCCTTGAGTGCCTGGTGGGGTCTCGGCAGGGAGGGACCCAGGAGGATGCCAGCAGAACTACTGCTTGGCCACAGAGTGAGGGAGCGCTGATCCCCTGGCTGACACAGCCCCTCCAGGCTGCGTCCTGACTCATCCGCCCCTCCCACGCTCCTTTGAAGTCTCCATCTTGGAGGCTCGTGTGTGTGCCTCAAAGCAAGTGTGTGTGTGTTATGTGTCTGTGTGTCCAGGATGCAGGACTTGAATTCCTGCAGGCCATTTCAGACGTGTGTGTGTGTGTGTGTGTGTGTGTGTGTGTCCAGGATGCAGGACTTGAATTCCTGCAGGCCATTTCAGACGTGTGTGTGTGTGTGTCTGTCCAGGATGCAGGACTTGAATTCCTGCAGGCCATTTCAGACTCATCTGTGTGTCTCAAAGCATGTGTGTGTATGCCCAGGATGCAGGACTTGAATTCCTACAGGCCATTTCACCTCCCCAAGAGGCAGACTCCGCCAAGGTGACTTGGCCACCAGAATGGCACCCGAGATGGACTGCCTCCCTCCATCCAGTGACCAGAGTAGAGGGCTTGTGACCTGGGTCAAGGTGGTCAGCCCGCTGGCCAGAGGGAGGCTGTGGAAGGAAGCTGCCTCCCCCATTCCTGAGACCTGGGGCCCGTGTCCAGCCTGGTTCCTGTGGGAGGTGCTGGGAACACATTGTTGTTTTTTGTTTTTTTTTTTTAAGTTGACCAGCACTGTAGAAGCGCTGTCTGGAGTACGCCTCTGTGTGCGTCATACCCTCCTTTCTTTTCCTTTACGGGGACGCAGAGCAGTAGAATGACCTTTGATGGTTTTTGAAACTGAAAGCAGCCTTTTTTATAGCTCGGGTTCCAGTCTCGTGTCATATGTGGTTCCAGGGCTGGTGACAGTCATCGGGGAAACAGAGCCTGGGCAGGCAGGGGGTTTGCCCATAAACTGGTCATCAGCGCGCAGAGTAAGCCCTGGAGCTGCAGCACCCGAGCCCCAGGGCTTCTGGAATCACCCCCCTGCCACCTCCTCCCACAAGACTCCGCGCCGCAGACGGTGGCCTCTGGGGCTTTCCTTCCCACTCCTTCCACTGGTCCCCAGCAAGCCCGACTTGGCCTCGAAGCCTGAAACCCAGTCTGGGGTCAGGCCTGGGCAGGCCCTGCCCTCTCCCCTCGCGGCTCTCAGAGAGAGGGGGAGGGGGCCTCCCCTGAAAAGAATGCGCTTGTCTGCCCGCCTGTCTGGCTCCGGGATCAGTCTAGGGTTTCAGCCACCAAAAAAGGCTGCAGGAAGGAGAGGGCCTCCTGCGGCTGGCCGGGAGAAGGTGCGGACACTGGATCACACGACCTCCCAGACCAGAGGGTCCCTCGACGGCGACAGCAGGTCCCACCCCCACCTTGCAGCCCCTTCCCACTGAGGTGGTCAGGGCCCTGCTGCTTACTCCCATTTTAAGGCTAAGGAACCTGAGGCCCAGTGGTAAGTGGTGGGTGGAGGGCTGGAACCCCAGCACCAAATCCTCTGCTCTGCTTGCCAGCCCCTCTCCCCCGTCCCCCAGCTGTCCCGAGCAGCCGCTGCGTGCCTGGGGCAGTGCTGGGGGAGGGGAGGAGGCCAGAAGGGCCCTTTCCAAAGTACCCCATGCTCCCCCAGCCCTAGCAGTGAAGATGTGTGGGCCCTGCTCTGGCCCTTCTTGCTGTGTGATCTAGAGGGAGTTACTCACCCTCTGAGATGAGGCCAGTCCCCTCATCTCTGAATGAAAGTGAGGGCGCCACCCTCACAATGGGTGGTTTTCAATCCTGATGTGCATCAGAGCCACCTGGAGGAAGGGCCATAAATACGCTGGCGCCCAGGCCTCACCCGGACTGGGGAGATGAGTGAACGGAAGCCCAGGGATCCCAGCGAGCCCCTGACTGAGAACCGACATCCTGTGAAGAGTTGGTCCCACCAGGATGAAATCCCAAGACAAGGGCCTGGCCCCTGACAGTCCTTCCCTTTCCTGACACCCACCTTCCTTACCTCATGTGGCTCCAGCAAGGGCTCATCCTCAACGTCTCATCCAACTTCCGGTATTTTACAAATCCTCGTTCCCGCAGCGGCAACACTCGGAGCAGGAGAGCAGAGGGAGCAGGGGGATGGGGCCCTCTCTCCTGTGACCAGTGGCTGGAGCTGGCTTGGCCATTTCTCCCACCACCAGCTCAGCTGTGTGTCCTCACTTCCCGGCTCTACTTAAACCTGGGGACGGTTTTGAACGAGGACAGAGTGGAGCTCCTGGTGACCTCCTAGCACATCAGCCTCTTTTCTACCAAGCAAGGGGCTTCCTGCCACCCGTTACCCACCCTGTAGACCCCTGTCACTGCTCCACACGTGCTGACAGGGCCTTGGAGCCCAGCGGGGTCAGTGCATGCCTTGAAGACAGGAGGAGTCCGCCACATGAAGACCTCCTATTTCAACAAGCAGAGGCCAGCGGGCTTGGGCTCCAGCAGCCCCCAGCCACTAGGTGAAGCAAGCTTTCATCCAGATCTAGTCTGCTGCCCCGCTGGGAGAGGTGGTGTCTTCCTTCAGAGTGTTTCTAGTCGTCTGACACTTCCAGCTTTCTTGGCCCAGGGCCTGAACATGAGCACTGAGCATCACCAGCAGATGGAAGTTGTGCTGTGTGGGGACAGTGGAAGGTGACTGGCTGATGGCATAAGCCAGCTGGTGGGAAGAGGCCCTCATCTGCCACAGCGCTGGTGGCATCAGGGGGCTTCCTGCCTCAGAAGTCTCAGCACCCAGCTCGAAGCCGTCTGCCGCTGCCACCTGAGAATCACTGTCAGAATTACTGTCCCAGCTTCACCCACCTTGGGGCCTCCATATCCGCCATCACTGTCAAGGTGACTCCCAGGAAAGTCTGAGGCCTGGGGTTGAGAGCCCTCCCAACAGGAAGTGACTTGACGACATGAGCCTCGACCCTCTCCTTTCCCCACGGCCCCATCCAGACTGAACCCAGACCCCATTTGTCTGGTCTTTCCAGGTGTCCTTCACAGTCCCACCCACAGCTGTTCACCATCTTCCTACTTGGGTGGGTCTCTACAGCTCCCCAGTGGGGCAGGCAAGAATGATTCCCCTATCCTACAGATGTGAAAACGGAGGCAGGGCTGTTCTGAGACGAGACCTGCAGGGCCCAGACTTGAACCCTTGTGTCCACACACCTGTGAATAACTGTCCAGTGAATGACTGTCCAGTGAATGATTCCGGAAGCCACAGTGGGGTGTCCATGCATCCACTCACTGATGTCAGTCTCTAGTCCCTTCTGAGTACGATTTTTCTGCTGGGATGGGCAATGATAGGGGGCTGACCGCCTACCTGGGCGAGGAGACCAGAGACAGAAGTGTGAGTGTGGTGGATGGGGGTCAGCCTGGTGGAGGGGGTGGGGCTGTGGATGGAGAGCGCTCAGGGCAGGGGAACAGCAGCTAGAGAGGAAGACCATAGGGGAGGCTGGAGACGTCAGGGAAGAGGGCTTGATTCGTCCTAAGGGATGTGTTCTGCCTTCTTATTTCTCTGAATTTGGGGCCAGCTGGGGTACACAGTCCACTCTTTGGAAAAGCCTTTCCCAAGCCTGTTCCCGCACCTTGCAGACATCCCTTGCCCCAGCCTTTCCTGGCTCTTGGAACGGAAAGTTGGCCTAAGTTTCTGGCTGACCCAGCTCTGCTCCTGCGGTGGGTAGAGAGGGTCACTGGAGATGGGCTCCACCCAAGGAATCCCCACTGGGCTCCCCGGAGACACCCCGGGAGCCCCACCTGTTAGCAGCATGTGGTGGCCTTTCACCAAATGGTCACGCCTAGATCTTCCCCCAAGACGGCTGGGCAGCAACACCTCGAGCCCTCCATTTGTCGCTTCCCTGAAGAGCGGGGACCGAGGGCTGTTTTGTCCAGTCGCCTGTGACCGCAGAGTTGCAGGGCCTTCCCTGGTATAAGAAAGGCACTTTGGCTCCTCTCTGGGAAAAGGGCAATTTGGCTTTTCTAGGGGCAGAGATTCGTTCCTAATCACGACAATGTATAACCTCCCTAACTCCTGCATGCCTTGGTTTTGGTCATCTCCGCTTTGCAAGATAATGCCTGTTGTCTGCCTTATATTAATCAAACAGACTTAATTCCTTTGTCCTTTATTTAAACTTTTTGTTTTAACCAAATTCATTTGTTTATTAAGTTATTGGGTTTTTATTATGTGCCAAGCAGCATGTTTTGCTAAATTCAGTATAATTCATGAGGGAAATAAAAAGCTCAAGAAAGAGATCACTGTAATTCATAAAGCACTTTCATTGCAAAATTTGCAAACCAAGTGATTTCAGATAAGCTTTTGTTAATAAAATACTTTAAATCTGATTTTTTTCATGTTGAAACTTTATTATTTCTTTTAAATGAAGCTAACATTTATTGATTTAACTCAGGCCTTGTTTTTGTTTTTTTTTTTTCTTTTTTCTTTTTTAACTGTTTGAAGTGTGGTTGACATATAGATAAGCACACAAGTCATAAACAGGCAGTTTGCTGAGTGTTCCCAAACCCATCATACCATGCCACCAGCATCCAGACAAAAAACAGAACATGTGAGCTCCCAGGAGCCCCCAGTGCCCTCCCCATCCCACCAAGGTAACCACGACCTTGACTTCCAATGGGCTTTAAGAAGGCATCACCCTCTTCCTTCTGTACAGGATAGACCAGGACCCTTAAAAAGAAGGGGAGAGAAAGAGCAGAAAGGCGGCTTCCAGGATTCCTGTGCACTCTCGTGCCCTGGAGCTGGTTGGGGCCCCATGGACTCTGGGGCTTTTCCAGCCAGCTGAGCTCAGGAGTACCCAGGAGTCCCCTCTGGCAAGTGAATCTACAGAAAAACACTTGTCCATTGCTTTCCAAGAAAAAGCACTTTTTTCTTGTTTTTAAAAATTGTATGAGGTGTTCAGAATCACATGCCCAATTGGTGTGGACCAGAGAAAAGTAGCAAAGTTTCATTTTTTTAAAAGCTGGAACATTCAAGGAAGAGCCATCCAGCTGGCTTGCATTCCAGGACATTTTTTCAGCACCCTGCCTTCCGTCACCCTTCTCTGAAGGCAGGGCGCCCCTCGCCTGCCTGTCGTCCTGCCCTTGGTAATTGCAACCAGCTGTCCAGAGCAGAAATTCACACTTCCAGGTCCATGCAGGCTGCTCTCTGGGTGTCTATGAAGGCGGAAGTCCCCTGCCACCCCCAAGCCCATCTCCTCTCAGGTCAAGGAACTCCACCACCACCACCACCACCACCAGTTCTGGTTCCAGCATTTCTGTAAACTCCCTTGGGCTTGTCCCTTTGCCTCTTGGAGTATCAATATCCCCAGATGTAAAACAAGTGAGCCCCCACCCTGCTACTGGACTGGTCTTCTGTGAGACAGACCCATGGAAGTAAGATTGCTGCAAGATTTGGGAGGGATAGTTCTCCAGGCATCAGCTCCATGCCCACTCTTCCAGGAAGTCTCCCAGGAAGGCCCCTGTCCCTCAGCACATTGGCGTCTGGCAGCTAGTCCTGTGTACTCAGCAGGTCCTACATGCACTGCAGGGAGAGCACACCTGTGCACAAGGCGGTATGGCGTCTGTCCTGCTGGAGCTGTGACTTGGGTCTCTTACCTGGCTGCATCTCCCATTACTCCTTCTGGGTGAGTATTATGTGAGTAGTAGGCCGGAGCTTGAGCTTGCAATTCTATTCATATATTTCTCTCAAGAAACCTGGTTCCAAGAACAGATGCGCTCAACCTGGCTGAAAATAGGAGCAAATTTTTCAGGAGCTACCAGTCCCAGGCAGCGCTAGTGGTAAAGAACCCACATGCCAGTGCAGGAGATTAAGGAGACCTGGGTTTGACCCCTGGGTCCAGAAGATCCTCTGGAGGAGAACATGGCAACCCACTCTAGTATTCTTGCCTGGAGAATCCCATGGACAGAGAAAGAGGAGCCTGGAGGGCTACAGTGCATAGCTTTGCAAAGAGCTGGATATGACTGAAGCGACTTAGCATGTAAACATCAGTCCAGTTCTGGCTCTTCCAGGTCTCACCAGGCTTCCTTGGACAAACTTCACCCCTCCCCCACTTCAGGGTGAGCGGTGGGGAGCTGACCTCTGAAAACTCGTCCAGCTCTGATCTTTGCTGATTCTTGGGATCTGTTTTTCTCGTCCAGAGAACAGGAGGCCAAGAGCAGAAAGAATAAACTGAGACTTCTTTAGAAAGCAAGCAGAAGTTTCTTAAAAGTTAGATCAATGTCTACCTTATGGTCCAGCAATTCCACTTCCAGGTATTTACTGAAGAGAGTGAACACATATGTCCACAAAAAGGCTTGTATAAGAACATCTATAGCAGCCTTATTCCTAATCACCCAAACAGGAAGCAGTTCAAGCGTCCAAGAGGTGACATGACAAACCAGTTGTGGAACATCCAGACGATGGAATATTACTCAGCAGATACTCAGACAATACCATTCTGGCTGTACAGGTGATGCAGCAGGATGTATGAATCCCACAGTCATTACACTGAGTGAGAAAAGCCAGATGGAGTGTACATGCTGCATGAATTACATATAGAAAGTTCTAGAACAGGCAAAACTACTCTATGGGAGTAGCAATCAGAAAGTAGTGGTGAAGGGAAGCCCTGAGGGAACTTTCTGGGGCAATGGAACTCTTTTTTTTTTTAATATTAATATTTATTTGGCCGCACCAGATCTTAGTTATGGCATGCAGGATCTGACCAGGGATGGAACCTGGGCCTCCTGTATTGGGAGCTTGGAGTCTAAGCCACTGGACCACCAGGGAAGTCCCCTGGAACTGTTTTATGTCTTGTTTTGAGTGGTGGGTATATAGGTGTATACTACTGTCAAAACACTGACTGAACAATTAAGATTTTTACGTTTTAATGTACATAAATATTGCCTTAATTTAAAAATTAATTAAAACAGGAAAAGAAAAGAAGGAAAAGCAGCTAAAACCTTTAGGTCAGGCAGGGAGGCCGCAGGCTGGGAGTCCAGTTTGTCTTGTTAGAAGTTAACAGTTTGCAGGCTGGAGACACGAGGATCCTGGTGGGCCATTTTCACAGGCACAGTGTCATCAAGTGAGACCAAGAGGGTGGGAGTGCAGGGGAAGCAGGGACGTGAGGAGCAGCTTAAAGTTTCATTAGCTACAGCCCAGGAGAAGGGCTCATCTGTCCTTGAATTGGACGCTCACTGAGCTCTCCCCATGCAGACACCATGGCAGGCACTGAAGGTACAGCAGTGACCAGAAGACGTGGTCCCTGCCCTCTGGGAGCTCTGTGAGAGAGAGACCTTGAGCTGCGTGAATCATACCAACAAGCCCCTCAGCCCTGGACCGAGGACTGAGAAAGCACAGGGAGCTCCCAGATCACCAGCCTGGAGTCCTCCCCCTGTTCAGGTCCAGAAGAGTCACTCAGGAACCCTGAGTTTAGAGCTGAGTTCTGAATGACTGCAAGATATTAACCAGATGCAGAGTACTGAAGAGGGCATCTTTCCCCAAAGCCAGAACTTAACGCAGGAACCACAGACCCCAGGGCCGAAGGGGCCAGGCGGGCAGCAGCACTGCTGGAGCAGAGCATTGGACAAAGCAGCGGCGACCGTTGCTGTGCGGCAGTTGTTACGGGCCTGGTGTGGTCCCATCTTCCTATTTTTGTTTTTCAAGAAAACCTAGAAATCTGGAGTTTTTTCAATGTAAACTCAAATCAGTTTTCAACTCTTGTCACATTGTAAAATCACTTTTATAGATTTATCACTTCTATAAATCACTTCAGAGCAGCTGCAATCAAACTTCCAGCAGGATTTTTTTGGTAAAAAATTTGCAAACTGAGTTTAAAACTTATGTTGAAAAGCAAAAGAACCTAGAATATCCAAAAACAATCTTGGAAAAGAACAACAAAGTTGGAAGAATCTCACTACCTGATTTCCAGATTTAGTAGAAATCTACAGTCTCAGGACATTATGTTTCTGGCCAAAGGACAGATGTGTAGATCAGTGGAATAGAAGAGTGTCCAGAACTAGACTCACACAAATATGATCAACTGATTTTGGACAAAAGTTCAAACAGAATTCAATGAAGAAAGGATCATGTTTTCATTAAATGATATGACAGTGTGACAGATGGAGTCTTAGGTGGCCCCTCATGACTCCTGCCTTCTTGTGTTCACACCTTTGTGTAAACCCCTCCTCTTGAGTGTAGGTGGGACCTGTGACTTGCTTCTAACCAATGGAATATGGCAAAGTGATGGGATGTCATTCCCATGGCTACATCATGTTGTATGAGGTTCCATCTTGCTGCCCACTTGCTCCAGAGACTCTCCCTGATGACTTGATGGAGTAGGCAGCTGTGTTTGGAAAGCCTGCAAAGCGAGGAACTGCAGGAGAGAGACTTCTAGGAACTAGGTGGCCTCTAGGAGCTGAAAGTCACCAGCAAGATGAATTCCCCCAACAATTTGGATGAGCTTGGAAGCATATTCTTTCCAGTCAAGCCTCCAGATAAGAACATAGCCCAACGAGACCCTACGATGACCCAGCTAAGTTGAGCTCAGACTCCTGACCCGCAGAAACTGTGAGATAATAAATAAATGTGTTTTGTTTTAAGCCTCTAAATTTGTGATAATTTATGATGCAACACAGAAAATCCATAAGCCAAAAAATAAAACCTCTGGACTTCCCTGGTGGTCCAGTGGTTAAAAATCTACCTGCCAATGCTGAAGACATGGGTTCCATCCCTGGTCTGGGAAGATCCAGCATGTCTGGGAATAGCTAAGCCTGTGACCATAACTACTGAGGCCACACGCTGCAACTGCTGAAGCTGCGTGCCTAGAACCTGTGCTCTGCAACAAGAGAAACCACCACAGTGAGAGGCTCTCACACAACAAAGAGTAGCCCCTGCTCCCCGCAACCAGAGAAAGCCCATGCAGCAACAATGATAAATGAATTTTTAAAAATAAAACCTCTACCTAAATCTCATATCATATACAAAAGTCAACTCTCAATGCAAAAGCATAAAACTTCCAGATAAAACAAACACTGAACACTGGCCAGACAGTGGACAAGGTAGGAGCCACGGGGCAGGACAGAGGCAGTGATGGAGGGAAGCGCAGTTGTGACCCACTAGGACTCAAGGTCCAGAGCTGCCCAGGTGTCACGTGAATAGCAGCAGCTTCAGCCCTGGGATCTCTCTGGGGGCATCTCTGGTCTCCTCTTGCTCCCAGCTGCCCAGTCCTACTGCTTTCTCTAATCTAGTCCAAATCTGATCGGTTTCGCTAACACCACCCCGACAGGTCAGAGTTCTTTGCCGCGTCGTAGGTGACTGACCAACCTATGGATGCACAGTCCTGGCTCAGTGCCACCCTAGTTCTTTCAGTTTCCACCCCTGAGCTCAGCCAACCACTGCCACCTCCCAGTGGGGCCGCGGGAGGGACACTGGATGATGCAGATGCTGTGACTGTCTCATTAGAAAGACACATTTCTGTGCCTAAGTCCCTTTGTGCCATGGTTCTGAGGTTCCCTGGAGAGGGACACAGACCAGGGATCCCATGGTCCTCTGGTGCCCCCCCATGCCCTTACTCCTGCTGCGCTGCAAGCTCAGGCAAGCTGCAGCTGCTGGAAGCCCCACTGAAAAGGCTGGGAAGCGACCCAGAGACAGGTGTTAGAAGCTGGGGCGGGGGTGGTGCAGAAAGCTACCCCGGAAGGGCAGGGCCATCCCTTTCTAAGAAGATGCTCCGGGGAAATAGGCTGCCCTGAGTCACCACTGCCAGCCGGCTCCCAGGGGCCTCTGGGCGGAGTGAATTCAGCAGCACGTCTGTGTGCAAGAGCGATGCAGGGCCCAGGAGATGGGAGGACTCAAGTAACTGAAGAGAACCGGCTCAGGAGCCAAGTAAGCGTCACCATTTGTGGAGGGAAGAGCAAAGGGTCCTATGGAACCAAAGTTAGGTAGAGGGTGCTGGGCTCCCCATTTAAGAGGGGCTGAGTTTTACACTGCTTTGGGTAATCTACCCAGATCAGTCCCTGACACAGCCCCGCAACAAACACCCTCCTGTGTTTTTTCATTCATGGACAAACCCCCTAGGGTTCTCAGAACACTCTGCCTCCCTCTCTCCCAGGCTGGTGATTCAGTCAAGTCTGTATAAGCACAGCCTTGAAAGAACAGAATAGAAGGATTAGCTGGCTTCCTGATGGGCAGTGGGTGGCAGCAGGGTGGGGTGGGGACCATGACTCCTCCTCGAATGTCCAAAGGACACAAAAGCTGTCACAACGATCACAAAAAGTAAATCTCAGTTTGTTTTTTCCTGTGGCCTTCATCAAGCTAGGAAAGTAGAAGAAAGAAAACGGGGACTATGCAGGAGAAGGGGTCACTGTGCTCTCCCTGGTCCTAAACAAGATGTCAGGCAGGCATCCAACCATTTGGAAGACCTTGGAGGTAAGAGATGGGGCAGAAACCTCTGAGGACAGATGGAGGCAAAGGCCTGTGACTCCCAGACCTCCTGCGATGCTGTTGTTGCTTGTCATGAGATGCAGGTTGCCATGGTGATGGGGGGATGCAAGGTCCAACCGAGGAGAGGAGACTGGGAAAAGGTCTCAAGGGAAGATGCTGGGGGAGGCTATTTTCTTGTTGTGTACCCCACAATGGTCTGAGGACTTTACCCGGCCTCCCCTTAGTGTTGACCAGGGGCCACTGGGTGCATGAACCATCCTGTGACAAGCGACAAGGGTGATCCAAAATATAAGGGACTCCATGGTGGGAGGCTTCCTGGAGGAGACACATGTGGGTTGGGCCAGGCTGTAACAGCCATGGGCTGTGGGAGCGTGCAGAGGGACAGAGCACTCCAGGGTGAGGGGGCACCAAGGCCCCTGCAGGAATCAGCAAGTTGTGTGCAGTGCCCTGGGAAGAGACCAAGGATCCTTAGCCATGAGGGGGAGCTGCCAAGTGGACCAGAGCCTGAAGTCCCTCAGCTCCAGTGGCCATCAGGGTCTGCCGTCTGCTGCCACCCACTGGTCCCCAGCCATCCTGGGGCACCTCCTTACTCACTGTCACCTGCCGGTGCCCAGGAGATTCCTGGAAGCATCGGCATTCTGCCCAGAGGTTGCTGGAGCAAGCCCCTGCCTCTCACCAGCTTCGTTCAAGCCTCATGTTGTGAACACAGAGACAAGCACTGTGCCCACTGCGGGGACAAAACAGACAAAGCAGACAGGGTTCTGGCCTCGTGGAGCTTACGTTCCAGTGGGAAAATGAAGCATCGCTCACAAAAACATGCAAATAGCCATCGTGACAGCGCTGCTGTGTGCACGTGACGGGGAGGCAGGACCACGGAGTTGGCCAATGCATCTGTTACTACATAGCAAATTACCCTCAAATGCAGTGGCTTAAACAGCAATGATCTTTTACTATCTCTCATGGTTTCTTTGGATCAGAAATGTAGAAAGAAAGGACCCAGTGGGGGTGGCCTATCTCTATGATGCCTGGGGACTCAGCTGGAGGACTTGAAGCCTGGGTGCTGGAATTACCTGAATGCTCACTCACTCCTATGTGAGCCTGTCTTGTTGGTTAGGACACTCCTGTGGTCTTTTTCTGAGGCCTGGGCTTCCTCACAGCATGATACCTGAGTTCTAAGAACAAACAGCCCAAGAGAGAAAGAGCCAGGAGGAAACCGCATGGCTTTGAAAGGATCTTCAGAAATCATATAGTGTCACTTTGACATTTTCTTCTGGTTGAAGCAGTTATAAAGATGGAGCCAGGTCCAAGTGCAGGAGACAGAGACTGACCCCTTGGAAAAGAAGCATCGGTGGCATCTGGTAAGAACCTGAGGGATGGATATATATAATACATAGAGCATGCTCATGCCTAGTTATTCAGTCTGACTCTTTGCAACCCTTTTAATGGTAGCCTGCCTGGCTTCCTGTCCATGGGGCTTTCCAGGCAAGAATACTGGAGTGGGTTGCCATTTTCCTCCTCCAGGAAATCTTCCCAACCAAGGGATTGAACCTATGTCTCCTGCATATAAGGCAGATTCTTTACCAGCTGAGCCATCAGGGAAGCCTATTTTATATATATATAATATTAATATATATATGTATGTATATGATATATAGACGCAGCCTTCTTTGGAAAATAGTCAATACATCCCAGAAGCAAGCCTTGCAGGATGCTCTGGAGTCAGCCAGATTCCAGGAAGGAACACTCCAGGCAGAGGGAGAGCATAGGGACCACTCTGAGGTAGAAAGGAATCGAATGCATGTGAGCACCAAGGAGAAGCCCTGTGCTCCTAGAACAAGGGTGTGCGGGGTCAGAAAGTGAGGCCAGGAAGGTGGATGGGGCAGAGAACACGGGGATCTGGGGTCGGGTGTGTGGGCTTGGGCTCTGAGCCTGAGGGCACTGTGAAGCCAGGGAGTGACCCAATCAAACAAATGTTCCAACAGGCTTCATCTGCTGCAGAGTGGAGATGGGCTGGATGGGGCAAGAGTGGGTGACAGGAGACAGAAGCATCCGTGCCCCTTGGTCTGAGAACCACCTGCCTAGAGGTAGTGGAGTGAGGACTGAGCCCACCCAGGGGTGTGAAAAAGACCCCCGGAGAAGGCAGGGGGTGGGACGCCAAGGTAGTGCCAGGCAAAGAGGGAGATCCCAGAAGGGAACCTAAGCTAAGCATGAGCTAACAGCAGCCCCGAGAAACCCCCTGACCTGGATCTGGTGAAGAACCTGGTAAAATCTCTTTGACAGGTGCAAATCCCCCAAGGCCCTCTGGGTAAAAGGAATACTGTATTTCTTGGCACTTCGTGATGACATCTCTTGGTCTTTCTAAATAAAATTAAATCCTTTTGGGGCCCCATTTGCTAAGGTTGCAGAGACCAGATTATCTGCCATGATTCAAGGTGTCTTCCCCTGCCTCTGGTTGTGCAAAAACTGCAGAATGTTGCCATCTGGATCCACGGGGACAAGGTCCCACTACCCAGCTGGGGTGTTCCTTGCTGGGGGCCCTGGTTTAGGAAGATGAGGGCCATTCAAAGACAGACCCACATCTCTAGACCCAGGTCTGCATGCCAAAAACAGTGCGGCCCCGCAGTAGGGCCACAGAGGACCAGCAGCTTCCTGGAGCTGGTTCTCCAGGATGAGGGGAATACGCCATCCTCCAGAAGTCCGGCTTCCCATTCTGGGGACCCTCCCTCTTCCTCCTTCAAAGCCCACAGCCCAGCCCCTCCCTTCCTTGGCCGACCGTCTGGCGCAGTCCTGCCAAAGAGCCCCCTATTCATCCACAAAGCCTCTCTGAGGAGCTCTGCCTGGAAATCAGACAGCCACTCATTTCCTCCCCTGGGCTTCAGGTGAGTCATGGACCCAACCTTTGCATTCTGGGGATGCTTAGACATCCTCCAGTGTAGACAGCAGTGGAGAGCAGACCCCAGGCTACATGTTTACATAAATCCTCCTGCTGCTTTGCCCTTAGAGGACAGCATGGTGGGCCCTCAGGTTTTCCAAGGGTGGAGGGAATTGTTGGCCCACCTGATCTCAGAGATCCCCTCCAGCCCTGCTGCTCTGAGATTCCAGGACAATAGAGCCACATGCAGAGGCCATGGCATCAAAGGGAGCCCCTCCCCCAGGCCTGCTGGGCAGGGCTGCAGACAGCACCCCCAGGGGCTCCCAAGGCTCAGACAGCCACCGCCCAGGGAGAGTTCGCCTCCCCAAAAAAGGCTGGCATTTCTTGTCTTCCCACACGCGATCCCAAAACAAAACAAAATCCAACAGGCTCTTTCCAGCCACCTGGTTGCCCCTGCAAGTCACCTCCCTGGATGCCAGACAAGGCGGCCTTCCCTGGAGGCCCTAGGGATCCCAGAAGACCTGCATCCAGCCAGGCTGCTCTGGAGTGGGGAGTCAGGGCTCCAAGCTGGTGGGAGTCAGGCCGGCAACAGCATCCCTGAAGCTGGGTGAAGCCTGGCAGCAGAGGTCACTTGAATATTTCCCTAAGACGAAGGGCAGCTTAGTTCAGAGCCAGGAGCCAGGGGCTACCCTCCCAGGGCCGGGTCTGTCTTCAGCATGGCGGGCCCTGAGCTGGAGTTCTGCTCTGGACTCCTAGCCAAGCCTTACTGTTAGGACTGATTTCCCAGAGCCCTGAGCTGCTCCGAGGTTCTGAACAGTTTAGAGCCCAAGGCTCCTCTCTCCCCTTGACCTTTCATTCATCCTTGTCACCTCTCCTTTAATGGACTGATCGCCCCTCTAGGTAACTCCCACTCCACCCTCAACCAAAACTCATCCTCCCACCCAGTGCTTCTGCCTGGAGCCCTGGTGTCTTTCCAACTGGGGATCTTGGAAGTGCTCCTGGCTTTCAGGGCAATGCCAGCACCCTCAGACCCTCTCCTGGGACCAAATAACAGACCCTCATGTCTCAAGTGCCTCTCATGTGTCTGATGATCAACAAAGTGATGACCACTTATGTCTTATGAATTCCTGTTTCACCCGGCTCAGGGGGTTAAGTGTTTCTCCCAGGAAGACACAATGGGAATTCAATTCAGGTCTGTCTGACCCCCAAAGGCCATGCTCCCTTTCTGTCTCTCTTCTGCACAGCCTTTCCTCACTTCAACCCACCCCTGAGCCTCAGCTAAGTCCTAGCCCTCTGCACCCCAGCTTGGCTATTATGGTGGCCAGGTGCCTCCTTTGGAGAAAGCAGCACCCCCTGTAGGTTAGGACAGGCTCCAGGAAGAGCTGTCAGCCAGATAATCTGCAGCCACCAGGCCCTGCTGGCTTCCAGGTGACTTTTCCACTATGCGGTCTGGTTCCCTCTGCTACTGGGCCCTGCCCTCCTGCCCCCGGGGAAGGCTGGTGGTGGGGGAACGGACTCCCACTTCATTCCCTGCACACCACGAAACTCTGTTCCTAACTTCCCTTCCTCAAATTTGGAAACCAGTCTCCTGCCAGGTCCCTATTACTTTTCTATCTCTTTTTTTAAATTTAGTTTTTACTTTATATTGGAATATAATCGATTTACAATGTTGTGTTAGTTTCAAGTGTAGAGCAAACTGATTCAGTTATATATCTACATATATCCCTTTTGAGATTCTTTTCCTATATAGATTATTACAGAGTATTGAGTAGAGGCTCCTGTGCTATACAGTAGGTCCTTGTTGATTATCCATTTTCTATATGCATGAGTGCGTGCTCAGCCATGCAATTATGTCCGACTCTTTGCAACACCATGTACTGTAGCCCACCAGGCTCTTCTGTCCATGGGATTCTCCGGGCAAAAATAATGGAGAGGTCCTGACCCAGGGGTCAAACCCGAGTCTCCTGCATCTCTTGCATTGGCAGGTGGATTCTTTACCACTTAGCCACCTGGGAAGCCCCATTTTATATATAGTAACGTGTGTATGTTAACCCCAAACTCCTAATTTATCCCCACCCCACCCCCATGTTTCCCCTTTGGTAACCGCGTTTGTTTTTGAAGCCTGTTTCCTGTCTGTGTTCTGTAAATAAGCTCATTTGTGTGCGTTTGTTTTTGAAGCCTGTTTCCTGTCTGTGTTCTGTAAATAAGCTCATTTGTGTCCTTACATCTGAAAGTGAAAGTGAAGTCACTCAGTCGTGTCCAGCTCTTTGCGACCCCATGGACTATAGCCTCCCAGGCTCTTCCGTCCATGGAATTTTCCAGGCAAGAATACTGGAGTGGGTTGCCATTTCCTTCTCCAGGGGATCTTCCCAACCCAGGGATTGAACCCGGGTCTCCTGCATTGCAGGCAGACGCTTTACCATCTTAGCCACCAGGGAAGCCCAATTACACCTGAGGAACTTTAAATACTGATGCTCAGATCCCACCCCCAGAGATTCTGATCCAGTTGTTCAGGAGTGTGGCCTGGGCCTGGGTAGCTTCAAAGCTCTTCAGGCGACTAGAGTGTACAGCCAGGACTGAGAGCCGCTACAGCACACTGGAGCTGATCCATGTTGATCTGTCCCAGGGCTGGCACTTCAGTCTCATTCAGCGTTGGCTGGATGAATGAGGTGGCCCCCATAGTCCAGGGAGTTGGGGTGGCTGCTGCTAGTGCCCTGAGATGGGACAGTACTGCCTGTCTCTCCTCCTGCACCTTTTCGCTCTCCCTGACCCCTCCTCCTTCTATCAATGAATAAGCTTCATGTCTTAGAGCAGCTTATGTTCAAGGCAAAATTGAGCAGGAAGCACAGAGATTTCCCATATACTCCCTTTCCCTACACACCTACCTATGCCCCCACCAGAGAGGTACATATATTACAATCAGTGACCCTAAATTATCACCCAAAATCCATAGTTCACGCTTGCTGTTGGACATGCCATGGGTTTGGACAAGTGTATAATGACTTGTGGGGGTCCCCAGGGACCATTAATTATAAAGAACTTGCCTGCCAAGACAGGAGACATAAGAGATGTAGATTCGATCCCTGGGTTGGGAAGATCCCCTGGAGGAGGGCATGGCAACCCACTTCAGTATTCTTGCCTCTGGAGAATCCCGTGGACACAGGAGCTTGCCTTTGGAGAATCCCATGGACACAGGAGCCTGATGGGCTACAGTCCATAGGGTTGCAAAGAGTTGGACGATTATCTTATTGATTTTAAATCTTTATTCTTTTCTAAAACATACATCCAATGCTATAAATTTTCCTCTAAATACTACCTTTGCTGCTGCTGCTACTGCTAAGTCGCTTCAGTCGTGTCCGACTCTGTGCGACCCCATAGACGGCAGCCCACCAGGCTCCCCCGTCCCTGGGATTCTCCAGGCAAGAACACTGGAGTGGGTTGCCATTTCCTTCTCCAATGCATGAAAGTGAAACGTGAAAGTGAAGTCGCTCAGTCGTGTCCAACTCTTAGCGACCCCATGGACTACAGCCCACCAGGCTCCCCCGTCCCTGGGATTCTCCAGGCAAGAACACTGGAGTGGGTGCCATTGCCTTCTCCGCTACCTTTACTACATCCCATACATTTTGATAAATTGTGGTTTCATTTTCATTTAGTCCAAAATGTTTTAAAATTCCTCTTGAGATTTCCTTTTCGACCCATGTGCTATTTAGAAGTGTGTTGTTAAATCTCCAAATACTTTGGGATTTTCCAACTATCTTTCTGTTATTAATTTCTAGTTTAATTCTATTATGGTCTGAGAACAGACATTGCATGATTTATACTCCTTTAAATTTGTTAAGTTGTATTTTATGGCCCAGAATGTGGTCTATCTTGATTAATGTTTCATGTGACCTTGAGAAAAATGTAAAATCTGCTGTTGTTGGATGTGTTAGTCTATAGATGTCAATTATATCCAGTTGACTGATGGTGCTGTTGAGTCCAACTATGTCCTTACTGATTTTCCTCCTGCTGAATCTGCACATTTCTCTTAGGGAGTGATAATGTCTCCAACTATAGTAGTGGATAATCCTTTGCTCCTTGTAATTCTATTAGTTTTTGCCTCACATGTTTCAATAATCTGTTGTTAGATTCATATACCAGAAGATAGCTGTGTCTTCTTGGAGAATTGACCTCTTTATCATTATGTGGTACCCCTCTCTATCCATGATAATTTTCCTTGCTCTGAAGTGTGCTCCTTCAGAAATTAATATAGTTACTCTTTCTTTTGATTACTGTTCAGTTTTTTCACTCTGTCGTGTCCAACTCTTTGCAACCCCATGGACGGCAGCATGCCAGGCCTTCCTGTCCATCACCAACTCCCAGAGTCTACCCAAACTCATGTCCATTGAGTCGGTGATGCCATCCAACCATCTCATCCTCTGTCGTCCCCTTCTCCTCCTGCCCTCAATCTTTCCCAGCATCAGGGTCTTTTCAAATGAGTCAGCTCTTTGCATCAGGTGGCCAAAGTGTTGGAGTTTCAGCTTCAACATTAGTCCTTCCAAAGAACACCGAGGACTGATTTCCTTTCAGATGGACTGGTTGGATCTCCTTGGAGTCCAAGGGACTCTCAAGAGTCTTCTCCAACACCACAGTTCAAAAGCATCAATTCTTTGGCACTCAGCTTTCTTTACAGTGCAACACTCACATCCATACATGACTACTGGAAAAACCATAGCCTTGACTAGATGGACCTTTGTTGGCAAAGTAATGTCTCTGCTTTTTAATATGTTGTCTAGGTTGGTCATAACTTTCCTTCCAAGGAGTAAGCACCTTTTAGAAGGGTATAACTTTCTCCATTCATTTACTTATAATTTACATGTATTTTTATATTTAATGTGGGTTTGTTGTAGACAACATATAGTTGGGTCTTGTTTTTTTACTTCACTCTGATAATCTCTTTTAATTGATTTATTATATTTAAGTCATTGATATTTAAAGTGATTACTGATGTAATTGGATTAATATCTATCATATTTATTACTGATTTCTACCTGTTGCCCTTGCTCTTTGTTTCTATCTTTGTCTTCTATACTTTTTCTACCTTTTGTGGTTTTAATTGAGCATTTTATATAGTTCTATTTTTTCTCCTTAGCGTATGAATTATACTTCTTTTTTTAATGGTTGGCCTAGGGCTTGCAATATATGTTTACAATTAATTACAATTAATCCAAGCCCACAACACTACACCACCTCACCTAAGGTACTGCAAGGGTATTATAATGTTTTTATTTCTCTCTCCCATCCCTTGTATCATTGCTGTCCCGCTGCTTCTGCTTAGTCACTCAGTCATGTCCAACTCTTTGCGACCCCATGGACTGCAGCTGGCCAGGCTCCTCTGTCCATGGGATTGTCTAGGCAGGAATACTGGAGTGGGTCTCCTGCAGTGCAGGCAGATTCTTTACCACTGAGCCATCAGAGAAGCCCCAGTGCTGTCAAAAATATATAATGTGTGTGTGTGTGTGTGTATATATATATATATATTCAAATGCATTGTTGTTATTATTATTTTGAGCAAGTTGTTGCCTCTTAGATCAATTAAATAGTAAGTTTTTTTTACATCCACCTTCTCATTCTGGCTCAGAGGGTAAAGCGTCTGCCTGCAATGCAGGAGACCTGGGTTCGATCCCTGGGTGAGGAAGATCCCCCGGAGAAGGAAATAGCAACCCACTCCAGTACTCTTGCCTGGAAAATCCCATGGACAGAGAAGCCTGGTAGACTACAGTCCATGGGATCCCAAAGAGCTGGACACGACTGAGCAACTTCACTTTCACTTTCTCATTCTCTAATGCTCTTATGTAAGTCAGAACTTCTGACCTATGTCATTTTCCTTCTTATGACAAACTTCTTTTAATATTTAAGACAGTTCTATGATAACTAGTTTCCTCAATTTTTATTTATCTGAGAAAGTCTTAATCTCTTTTTCACTTTTGAAGAATAATTTTGCAGGACACAGAATTCTAGGTTGGAGTCTTTTCTCTCTCAACACTTTAAATATTTAACTCTACTTTCTTTTAGATTGCATGGAGAGAAGTCAGATGTAATTCTTATCATTGCTCCTCTGTAAGCAGGATTTTTTCCCTCTGGTGTCTTTCAAGAGTTTGTGTTTGTCTTTGATTATCTTAAGATTAAATATGATAAGCCTAGGTGTAATTTTTTTGTGTTGTTTTGTTTTGGCATTTATCATGCTTGCTGTTTTGGGAGCTTATTGGATCCATGGTTTATTGTCTAACATTAATTTTGGAGAAGTCTGGGTCATTATTGTTCATATATTGCTTCTGTTCCTGTCTCTCTTTCTTTTCCTGCTAGTCCCATTGCACTTTTTAAGTTGTTCCACAATTCTTGGATATTTTGTTCTGTGGGTTTTTTTAAGTCTTTTTTCTCTTTGCTTTTTAATTTTGAAAGTTTCCATTATCATGCTTTCAAGCTCAGAGATTCTTTCCTTAGCTAATGAGCCCATCAAAGGCATTTAGCATTTCTGTTACTTTTTTTTTTTTTAATTTCTAGCATTTCTTTTTGGTTCTTTCTTAAAAACTACATGTTTCTGCTTACTTTACCCACCTGTTCTTGCATGTTGTCTACTTTTCCCATATTTACCATAGTTTTTTTTTTAATCCCTGTTCTAGTAATTCTAACATTCCTGCCATATCTGACTCTGGTTCTGATGCTTGTCAGTATCTTCAAACTGTGGTTCCTGCCTGTTAATGTGTCTTGTATTTTCTTTGTTGAAAGGCAGACATGATATACTGGGTAAAAGGAACTGTGGTAAATAGGCCTTTAGTAAAGTAGCGGTGAGATGTAGGAGGAAAGTATTCTGTAGTCCTGTGATTAAATCTTGGTCTTTTGGCAACCCTGCGCCCTGAATTATGAACTATCAGTGCTTCTCATTTGTCCCCCACCCCCTGCCTTAGGTGGCACAATGGCTGGAAGGGGCTGGAGTTGTGTGTTTCGTTTCCTCCGAATGGAAGGCTAGAGTGGGCCTGAGACAGGTATTTCCCTTCTCCCAGGTTGGTGGTTGCTGTTCAGTTGCTATGTCATGTCCAACTCTTTGCAACACTATGAACTGTAGCATACCAGGCTCCTCTTTCCTCCACTATCTCCTGGATACATTGATTAGGTTGATTAGGCTCTGATAAAACCCCCAATTCAGGGTCTGGCAAATAGAGTCTCCTTGCCTGTTGAGAACAGAGTGCTGTGGTATGTTTCAAAATGATGTCTTTTCCCTTCCCCCTGCCCGGAGCACAGGGGATTTTTTATCTCCAACATTCACTGTGAGACCCTGATAGAGCTCCTGGAGATAAAATTCACAAAAGCGTGGTAGATCTCCCATGACAGGGTCCCCCTGGAGTTTTTAACCCTCAGAATTGTTCACATTGAGCC
The DNA here is from genome assembly GCF_003369695.1 of Bos indicus x Bos taurus. NCBI lineage: Eukaryota > Metazoa > Chordata > Mammalia > Artiodactyla > Bovidae > Bos > Bos indicus x Bos taurus. The sequence continues at coordinate 48,862,072 of NC_040093.1, forward strand.
TCCAACAATTCACTAATTACAGTTCAGGTTTCCTTTCCTTGACACTGGTTCTTGCAGACATTTCTGCTCTAATAAGTTGTAATTCTCTGTATCCAACCTGTCTGAGTCTCCAGTTTTGCAACCTCACTTCTCTGATGGTCTTAAGAAGAGTTGCTGATTTTTCAGTTTGTTTAGTTTTTTAACTTGTTGTTAGGACATAGTGGCAACTTCCAAGCTCCTTCTGTGCCAGACTAGAAACCCAAAGTTCCTTCCTCTGCTTTCCAATGCCTTTGTTATGTTCAGTCACTCAGTCATGTCCAACTCTTTGAGAGCCCATCACACCAGGCTCCCTGTCCTTCACCATCTCCTAGAGTTTGCTCAAATTCATGTCTATTGAGTCAATGCTGCCATCCAACAATCTCATCCTCAGTCACCCCCTTCTCCTCCTGCCCTCAATCTTTACCAGCATCAGGATCTTTTTCAATGAGGCAGTTCTTCACATCAGGTGGCCAAAATATTGGAGCTTCAGCTTCAGCATCAGTCCTTCCATTGAATATTCAGGGTTCATTTTCTTTAGGATTGACTGGTTTGATCTCCTTGCCATCCAAGGGACTCTCAACAGTCTTCTCCAGCATCACAATTTGAAAGCATCAGTTCCTTGGTATTCAGACTTCTTTAGGGTCCAACTCTAACATCCATGCATGACTACTGGAAAAAACATAGTTTTAACTAGACAGACCTTTGTTGGCAAAGTAATGTCTCTGCTTTTTAACATCCTCTCTAGGTTTGTCATAGCTTTTCTTCCAAGGAGCAAGCATCTTTTCATTTCATGGCTGCAGACACCCTCTGCAGGTGGAGTCCAAGAAAATAAAGTCTGTCACTGTTTCTGTTGTTTCCCCATTTATTTGCCATGAAGCGATTGGGACCAGATGACAATATCTTAGTTTTTTGAATGTTGAGCTTTAAGCCAGCCTTTTCACTCTTCTTTTTTACCTTCAACAAGAGGCTCTTTAGTTCCTCTTCACTTTCTGCCACTAGAGTGGTGTCCTCTGTATATCTGAGGTTATTGATATTTCTCCCAGCAATCTTGATTCCAGCTTGAGCTTCATCTAGCCTGGTATTTTGCATGATATCCTGATGTACTCCTTTCCCAATTTTGAACCAGTTCATTGTTCCATGTCTAATTCTAACTGTTGCTTCTTGAAATGCATACAGGTTTCTCAGGAGGCAGGTAAGATGGTCTGGTATTCCCATCTCTTTCAGAATTTTCCAATGCCTGCCCTCCAGAAACTCCTCCCTGCTCATGGACAGGTCCATGGAGGTGAATCTTTGGGGCCTCAAGGGTAAAAGGGAAGAGCACTTGCTGGGGAGGTTACATCTAACCAGGGAGATGGACTGGCAGGTGGTACACAGAACAAGCACCACTCCCAGTCCCATTCCACTCTCCATCCTTGGGCTCCACTGCCTTCCTCTGGGAGGTACTAAGTTCTAGGACCTGTACATTCTCAGTTTAAAGTACTCTGCACACACACTCACCCACCCCAGGCTCCCTCCTAACTTTCCTAATTAGCTCTGACTCAGCCTCCAGAATAACTCAGATTGGACCCCAATCTAGTTTGGGATTTTCTGATACACTGTCATGGAACAAAGCCTGACTGTAGAAGGCCTTCAGTAAATCTTTGTGGCAGAGGGACTTCCCTGGTGGTCCAGTGCTTAAGAATCCACTGTGCAATGCAAGGGACATGGGTTCAGTCTCTGGTTGGGGAACTAAGATTCCCCATGTGGCAGGGTAACTAAGTCCATGTACCACAACTTCTGAGCCCATGCCTCAGCATGAGAATCCATGTGCCTCAAACTAACGGAGCCCATGCGCTCTGGAGCCCGCCTGCCACAGCGAAGAGCCTGTGTACCGCAACTAAGACCCGCTGTGCTATGCTGTCGCTCAGTCATGTCCCCCTCTTTGCAACCCCATAGCCTGCCACACTCCTCTGTCCAGGGGATTCTCCAGGCAAGAGTACTGGAGTGGGCTGCCATACCCTCCTCCAAGAGATGTTTTGAACCTAGGTCTCCCACACTGCGGGTGGATCCTTTATCATCTGAACCACGAGGGAAACCCAAGAATACTGGAGTGGGTAGCCTATCCCTTCTCCAGGGGTTCTTCAGAGCCCAGGAATTGAACTGGGACCTCCCGTATTTCAGGCAGATTCTTTACCAGCTGAGCTACTAGGGAAGCCCAACTAAGACCTGACACAGCCAAAATAAATAAATAAATATTTTAAAAAATTCTTTGTGGTAGAAATGAGTGCATAGAACTGTGTTTCCTTCCTTTAGTGGGTGTAGCTCCTGCTGTAATCAAACATTCATTGAGGTTATTATATATAATGTCCATCTTTCCCTTTAGGCCATGAGGATTTATTTTTTCATCATTGAACTCTCTACATTTAGCCTAATGTGGTATGTATTAATAGTAGTCAATCAACAAATAGTTCATGAGTGGATGGGTGGATAAATGATGAGAGATGAATTGAGTCCTCACGGAACAGAGGAGTTTAAACGTGTTTGGGAGGCGATGTCACATACACAGCAGCAGGGGTGGGAAAGCACTGTTTGGGGATGAACTCACTGGTGTTCTGGGGAAACTGTCAGCAAGACAAGCTTGCACCTGGAGGCCAAATACCTTGTGGATTATGCAAAAGCATTTTTTGGTGGATGTGTTGGGGTGGTGGAGAAAGGAAGTGTTTTACCCCAGTCTGCAGCTCATGTCAAAGGCAGGCTAGGGGAGAGCAGGCAGGCCCGGGTGGAAGAAAGCTTGTTGGGACCAAACACCGAGAAACCAGTCAGTGTTCCCAGCAGCCACTGACTCATGGGCAGCCTCTAGGCAAGCGGCAGAAATGGGCCCCCCAGATCCAGCGTCTGGGGTCCTGCTTTGGTGGGGAGTTTCGTATCCTAGTTGGCTGTAGGAAGCAAACGTTGACAGGATGATGAAGGCTCATGGGGGCCTTAGGATCCTGGTGGGGGAGGCTGAGGTCAGGAGCAGGTCCTCCTTGGGGGGTCAGAGCCCTCAGAGGGAGGAATGGAGGCCGGGCTCTCACGGAGCTAGTCTAGACTTCTGCCAGCCCGTGGATGGAGCCCCATGCTGTGGACTGCAAGGTTCTGGCTCTTCCCATGTATGAGACCTCAGATTTGTTGTGGCAACACAGAAGCCCAGAGACCCACAGGCTCAATGTATAGATGGGAAAACGGGCCTAGAGTGAGTAAGACAAAGTCCAGGGGGCCACAGGAAGGCAGCAGGTAATCTGAACCTGGTTCCAATGTCCCAGGACACCAGGGCCACCCACTTACTACCTTTAGAAGGTTGCCCTAACCTCTCTGAGCCTCGGTGCACTCATCTATAAAATGGGAATAATATCTGCCTTAGAGGACTGCTGTATCAAATGATTCCCCCATTCAATAAGTATTTACTGGGGTCTCACAGAGTCGGACACGACAGAAGCAACTTAGCAGCAGCAGCAGCAGCGTGGCAGATTCTGCTAGTTATTCTCCCTAGACAGAACCCCTCTTTTAGCTGGGAACACAGCTGCCTGGCATAGATTACATTTCCCTGGCATGTGTGGTGATGAGACTTAGGAAGGTAAGTGGAAGTGGTGTATGAAACTTCTGAGAAGCCTGACAAAAGAGCATGATTTGCATTCCCTCCTCCTTGCTGGCTAGAATTTGGCCGTGATAGCTAGAGTGGCCATCATGGACCATGGCACTGAAGTCAAGGTAGAAGGTGCCTGGGTTCCTGACCAACATGGGGTCACCATTCCACAATCATGGTGTAAGCAATGGGACTCCTTACCAGCAGCTTTTGATCACATGAGACAAGAATGAGTGTATATTTCTTTAAGTCACTATTATTCTGGGTTTTCTGTCACTCACTGCTAAACCCAATCCTAGTTGACATGAGAGCCATTTACACACCAGACTTAGGACTTGGGGATAAAACAAAGTAGAACTGCATGCAGCCCCTTCCCTCCTGAAGCTTCCGGTCTGACGGAGGCCAGAAACAATGAGAAAAGCACACACAGAAGTGAGAGGTACAGATGTGCCCAGAGGGTGGATGATGCACGATTTCTGAGGGAACCACACGGAAGCAGCAATCTGAAGGATGAGAGGATTCACCAGCAAGTGGAGAATTGAAGACGGTTGCAGCATAAAGAAACACCGTGCGGCAGGAGGGGCCATAGAAGAGGGACAGGGAGGCCACGGGCAGAGCTGGGACCGCCCGACGTGAGGCGAGGCAGGGCCAGGCCACACCAGCCACTGCAGATGCAGCGTTGCTCCTCAAAGCAATACGGAGGACAGTCCCTGGGAAGGGGCGCGTGGTGTGCGCGCAGCAGCAGCCAGGCTGTCTGCAGTGTGTTTTGCGAGGATGGGACGGTAACAGGAGAACTGGGGTGCAGGAGAGCCCCAGCCCAGCAGAGTGAGGGGAAGACATCAGAGCATGGAGAGGACAGGCCTGGAGGAGGCGAAGGGGAGGAGCGGGGAGAGGGCCAGGAAGGCCCTTGGTCACTTTAAGGGCTTGGGCTGTGGCCCCTGTGTGACCTTTTCTCTTGATGCCTCGGACAAGCTCTCACTCCTGAGCCCTGGGTGAGATTGTCCTTTTATCTTTTCGCACAGAAACTGACAAAGGGCTTCTCTGAGGTCCCCAAAGTGCAGAAGAGAGACAGCAGACGGAAGGGACAGCCAAGGCCAAAACCAACCACAAGAAAGTGAGGCCTCTGGGAATCTGCCCCAAACTCGAGAACACTGGACTCCCCAGAGCATGGTGGGGCTGTGAGCTGGCTTGTCTGGACCTCAGAGGCCAGATGCCCCCTCCCTGCTCACAGTCAGTGATGCAGCTCTGAGCCGCCTGTCTAGTAGGTGGGGGTTGAGGGTGAGTCACTGGCTGGGAGAGGGATTTAGGAAAACTTGAAAAGCCCTGGGGCCAGACTGATGGAGCATTTGGTCCTCTCAGCACTCCTGAGTCATCTACCTGCACTGGCTGGACCCCCAGCCCTCTGGGCACCGGGGGTGCAGCTTTCCCAAGCAAGGTGAAGGAGAATGCCCAGGATGCTGCTGTAGTTAGGATGGACATGCTGAGTTAAGGCTTCATCAGGCCCCTGAGCACACCTGCCCTGGGGTGAGAGCCCAAGATCAGGACAGCTGATGCACCTCTGAACCTCTGAGGACTCATCTGGCAGGAAGGGACCCGGGCCTCCCTGCCTCTCACCTGAGACAGCTGATGGATGAGCTGGCTGGTGTTTGCCACTGCATTAACTTTAGATTTCCTTCCTCCCTTCTGTCTTCCTTCATCTGCCCCCTCCTTCCCTTTCTTTCTTCCTTCCCCCCGCCTCTCTTTCTCTCCTTCTCTGCTTCCCTTGCTCTCTTTCTCCCTCCCTCCCTTTCTTTCTTTAAGTTTTAAAAATTTAGTATAAAAAATACAAAAAAAAAAAAACAACCCAAAAGAATAAGGAAGAAAATAAAAATCTCTTAATACCCACCCTCCCTGAGATAATTAGCATTCTGGTGACAATCTTATTCTTTTAAAAACCAGCATTTTTTTTTAATAAATTGTTCAAAAATGGATTTAGATATTCAGAAAGTCTGTAATGATAATCCAGATAGTTCCTATATATTGCCCCTGTCTTGGTTTGGGATGGTATAACAAAAATATCATAGACCAGTAGCTTAATCAATAAACATTTATATCTTACAGTTCTAGAGGCTGAAGAGTTTGAGATCAAGGTACTGGCAGATCCAGTGTCTTGATGAGGGCCCTCTTCCAGGTTGCAGACAGCTGTCTTCCCCTTGTAGCAGAGCTGCTGCTGCTGCTGCTAAGTCGCTTCAGTCATAGCCGAATCTGTGCAACCCCATAGACGGCAGCCTACCAGGCTCCCCTGTCCCTGGGATTCTCCAGGCAAGAACACTGGAGTGGGTTGCCATTTCCTTCTCCAATGCATGAAAGTGAAAAGTGAAAGTGAAGTCGCTCAGTCGTGTCTGACTCTTCAAGACCCCATGGACTGCAGCCTTCCAGGCTCCTCCGCCCATGAGATTCTCCAGGCAAGAGTACTGGAGCTGGAGGAGAGCAGAGACCATAAACAAGCTGTGTCTTCTTATGAGGCACTAATCCTCTTCAGGAGGGCTCCACCCCCATGACCTAATCCCCACAAGGCCCCACCTTCTAATATCATCCCATCTGGGGAGGACACAAATACTCAGTCTATACACTCCCACAAGCAATTGCTCCTATTATCGTTAATATCTAACTTGTATGTTTCACACACTTGTTACAACTAATGAGCCAATGCATGATTAAATAAAGCCTATACTTCCCTCAGATTCACATTAGTTTTCCCCAACTCCTATTTCATTCTAGGATCCCATCCAGGATTTACCTGCCACGTTTCCTTAGGTTCCTCTTGGCTATGATAGTTTCTCAAGACTTCCCTTGTTTTCAATTAACTTGAGAGTTCTGAGAACTGGCCATACTTATTATACAATGTCCATCAGCTGGGATTTGCCTCAAGTTTTTCTCATGATGAGGCTGAGGCTATGGGGTGGGGGTTGAGCCCCTCTGGAAAAGGCAACATCTAGTAGGTAGAGGAAAACCAAGAACTGGGACTTCCTTTAAGAGAAGGAGCTTGTCTGGTTCCTACTGACACTCCTGGTACCAGCTGATTTCTCAGACCAGCAGAGAAGAGGAAAAAGGATGCTGCCAGACTGGAGATCCCCCAGGGCAACATCTGCCCCCAACACTTCCTTCCCAAGCGACTCAAGTTCATGACCTTAAGTTGATTATTAATAACGATGGATGGCATGCATGCAGCCCTTCAGAGCTTACAAAGGGTTCTTATTAATAACAAAATGAATCACTAGAAAAGCTGCCCCAGAGCCCAGCACTGAGGTCAAGTAGCTATTGTGAGTAGCCCTGGAGCAGGCCAATACATGCCCATTTCACAGATGAGATACGGGCTTACTGACGCTAAGTGACTCGTGCAGTCACAAGGTTGAGAAATGAGAAAATGGAGATTCAGAATCCAGATATGACCTGACTCAGTTCCAGGCTTTCTCTATTACACAGCCCCCTATGCACATTAACTTACAACCACTGGTCTCATGTATACAGATGAGGAAACCCAGGCTCACAGTGGCCCAGACCAGCCTTATCAACGCACCTGGACAGAGTCCAGGTGTCCTGATCCACCCAGGGTCAGTGTTGGGGCACTGGGGTGTGGTCTGAGGGGCAATTGGCAAGCGGCCCACCAGGTGGCATTCATGGGCAAGGCATATGTGAGTGGAGCCTCATTAGTTTGGTGGTCCTGTCCCTCTGCTCCCTGCAGGGCTGCCCAAGTGTGGTCAGCGTTACCAGCCACACCTCAGCAGCAAAGGAGACAGAAAGGACTTTGGCAGTCACCTCTCCCCAGACCCCGGAGAGCCTAGGGGTGTCAGTCTGCAGCTGCTCCCTCAGCACAGCCCGAGCCTGGCGCAAAGCAGTGCGCACAGTACTGAGGCGTGAACAAGTCAATCCACTGCCTGCAGGCTGGAATGCCAGCCTCCCTGGCCCCGGTGTGCCACCAATCCCTCCTCCTTCCTAGAGATGGGATGCTCGCTTCCCACTCTCAGAGCACCTGCCTCTGCTTTTGCGGGGTCCGGTCTCTTAACTTGGGCTTCCCAGATGGCGCTAGTGGTAAAGAACCCACTTGCCAACGCAGGAGACATAAGAGACACAGGTTTGATTCTTGGGTCGGGAACATCCCTGGAGAAGGAAGTGGCAAGCTGCTCCAGTATTCTTGCCTGGAAAATTCCATGAGCAGAAGAGCCTGGTGGGCTACAGTCCTTGGAATAGCAAAGAGTCAGGACACAACTGAGCTCACATACACACCTCTTAACTTACAGGTTTCCCTTTAATTGAACCCAAACATTCTCCCTTCGGCTTTAGTTCAACTTTCTGGAGCCACACACAACAAAAACGTCTTTTCTTTTAAGGCTCAGGTGGGTGCCCCAGCCTCACCCCCAGCTTCCCTGGCTTCCCCTCCAGGCCCCGCCTTCCCCCTGTCCTCTCACCCTAACGCACTTCCACCTCCCTCCCCCGTCCTTCCCGTTTCCCTTTACAGGCTGAATTGCATCCTCCCATAACCATCCTCTGTACGTTTGTTTGGCCTCCCCTGGTGGCTCAGACAGTAAAAGAATCTGCCTGCAATATGGGAGGTCCCAGCTCATTCCCTGGGTCAGGAAGATCCCCTGGAGAAGGTAATGGCAACCCACTCCAGTATTCTTGCCTGGGGAATTCCATGGACAGAGAAGCCTGGCTGGCTACAGTCCATGGGGTCCCAAAGAGTCAGACATGACTGAGCAACTAATACATAACTGATATAGTGATGTCCCAACCACCAGTACCTCAGAGTGTGACCTTATTTGGGAATAGGGTGGTAGCAGAGAAAGTGAATTAAGACAAAATCATTAGGGTGGTCCTAATCCAATATGCAATGGCAAGCCACTCCAGTACTCTTGCATAGAAAATCCCATGGATGGAGGAGCCTGGTGGGCTACAGTCCATGAGGTCGCCACGAGTCGGTTGCGACTGAGCGACTTCACTTTCACTTTTCACTTTCACGCAATGGAGAAGGAAATGGCAACCCACCCCAGTGTTCTTGCCTGGAGAATCCCAGGGACAGCAGAGCCTGGTGGGCTGCTGTCTATGGGGTCGCACAGAGTCGGACACGATTGAAGCGACTTAGCAGCAGTAGCAATCCAATATGACTGGTGGCCGTTATATAAAGGGGAGATTTGGACCCAGAGGAGAACACACATAGAGGAAAGGGGCTTTGAAGATTCACAGGAAGAAGACGCCAATCTGTGAGGCAAGGAGAGAGGCCCGGAGCAGTGCTTCCTCACTGGCCTTAGAAGGAACCAGCCCTCCAACTCAGACTTGACCTCAGGCTTCCAGCCTCCAGGAGTGGACTATGTTCCTGCTGTTTAAACTCCCAGTGTGGTCCTTGCTATGGTAACTGCAGACACAAACACACCCTGTCATTCATTTATTCAAAAACACTGAGCCCCTGACGTGTGCAAGGGATACAGCAGTGAAGATTAACATAAGGGGCAAATGATAGATAACGTGAACGGGTTGCCTTCAAGGAGCTTACGTTTCATGAGGCTTACACAGGAAGATAATACATATCTTAAGATGAAATAATTCCATACTGATAAAAGCTCTGAAGGCAATAAAATGTGGACTCCTTTGGCTCTTCATCACTTCTCTCCCCATCAGCCCTTTAGCCTCTCCTGAACAAATGGCTTAAGACTCTCCCAATCTAAGAAGTTCTTTGCCCAATCCTGCCTGCCCAGCCATCCACCATCCCATCTCTGGAGAAACCCTTGAGAACATGCTCACGACTCCTGGTGCCTCCTGGTTCTCCTACATTCTCTAATCTCCGAGACTGCAGTGTCCTTTCCGCAGCCCCTCAGTCTGCTCTTCAGTCGCCCCCCACCTTCCCACCTACCTGCAGCCTTTGCTGCCTTTGTGGACTCACGTCCCCTCTTGGCTGCCAGGAGCCGGCCCTCTCCCTGCTGTTCTTCTCCTTTGCTGCCTCCTCTCACTATTCCCCCTTCTTTTCTTTAACTTTTCATCTGGAAGAATTTCAAGTCTACAGAAAAGTGGTAAGAACAGTACAGTGAATACCTGTATATCTTTCATCTAAATTCACCAATTGTTAACATTTTGCCTCTTTGCTTTATCTCTACATGTGTATACTTACTACTAGTATGTGCTGAACCATTGGAGAGGAGGTTAGAGCCATCATGACCCACCATCGTGAAATGCTTCAGCTGTATCTCCTAAGAGCGGAAATTCTCTTATGTAATCACAATTTAAATATTAATTAAGGGAATTTGATATTGAAACTTTACAATCATCAAAACTATAGTCCAAATTTAAATGTCATTCAGTTCAGTTCAGTCACTCAGTCGTGTTGACTTCTTTGCGACCCCAGGAACCACAGCACACCAGGCCTCCCTGTCCATCACCAACTCCCGGAGCCTACCCAAACTCATGTCCATCGAGTTGGTGCTGCCATCCAGCCATCTCATTCTCTGTCATCCCCTTCTCCTCCTGCCCTCAATCTTTCCCAGCATCAGGGTCTTTTCAAATGAGTCAGCTTTTCGCATCAGGTGGCCAAAGTATTGGAATTTCAGCTTCAACATCAGTCCTTCCAATGAACACCCAGGACTGATCTCCTTTAGAATGGACTGGTTGGATCTCCTTGCAGTCCAAGGTACTCTCAAGAGTCTTCTCCATCACCACAGTTCAAAAGCATCAATTCTTCGGCGCTCAGCTTTCTTTATGGTCCAACTCTCACATCCATACATGACTACTGGGAAAACCATTAATTGCCCTAATTCATGTCCTTTGAAACATTTTTCTCCTGATCCAACAGCCAACCTGGAACCTCACATTGCACTGAGCTATCATGTCCTGCTCCCCTTCAGAGAGCCATCAACGCCGAGGGCAGCCCAGAAGTGGCTTCAGTCACATGGATGTGTAGACGGCCCTGGGTTTGAACCTGCACCATGATCTCTGGCCCTGCTTTGCCCCCTTCTCTATCTCATGGTTATTCACTGTTCCCTGCACTGCCAGTGCCCTGGGGCAGGGACCTGAGTCATCTTGTTATCTCCGCTGCCAGACCAGAGCTTGAGAAGCACATCAAGAAGAGTAGAAGAAACACGTACCTGGAGTCAGCCAGACCTGGGTTTAAACTGTGGACCCACCAGCCTCTGCCATCATGCCCTCCATCAGGTTATTCAACAGTAGCTCTGAGCAGATAATACAGCCTACCCTGCAGGAGCACTATGAGTATTGACTTAGGTACTGGCACATAATGGCCTGGAAGGAAGGCAGGAAATAAAAAAGGGAGGGAGGATTCGAGGGAGTGAGAAAGAAGAAGGATGCCCAGTAGAGCTCACAACCTAGGCATGCAATGGAGTGTCAACCCTGATCACCTCAGGGCTCCTGGATTCACACACACTCCCACTCCAAACCCCTGGCTCTAAGCAGCCTGATGCTCCCAAGCTTGGTGGAGAGAGAGCCTTGCGTGAAAGAAAGCACATTGAATGACACATGAGATCAAGCTAGTTGCACTCCTCTGGTGGTCCAGTGGTTTAGAATCCATCTGCCAGTGTGGGAGACATGGGTTTGATCTTTGGTTTGAGAACATCCCACATGCCACAGAGCAACAAAGCCTGTGGCCACAACTACTGAGCTGGTACACCTAGATCTTGTGTTCTGAAACAAGAGAAGCCATCACAGTGAGAAGCCCGAGCACTGCAACTAGAGGGTAGCCCCCAATCTCTGCAACTAGAGAAAGACTGACCAACAACGAAGACCCAGTGTGGCCAAAAATAAATAAATAAAAATTAAGAAAAAATACGTATTATATATGTAATATATATAAGATTATAAAGATAGTGGAATTTTAAAAAAAAGAAATAAGAAATCAAGCTGGTCTGGAGCTGACTCCCAAGATGAAGAAGTGAGATTCAATCACCTTTGAAAGAGACCAGCCCATCATCTTGACCAGATACTTGATGAATATGATAACCTGGCCATATACCAGCCCAGCTGGGGAACACTGCCCACAGAAGGAATGACCCACATGGGGTCCAGTGGGCCCAGGGTCCTCTAAAACTACCAAAACTGGGCTGCAAGCTCAGGGCTGCCCTAGGAACACATTTGTTAATATCAGATTCCAGGGCAACAGCTGGACCCAATTTAGCTGTGGAACATCAACAGAGAGGCCTGGCTGCCTGCCAGCACCCTGCAGGAGGCCTGAGCCTGCCATTCCCTTTTCCACGGAGATAGAATTGCTAAGGGCTCACCCTGACCCACCTAGCCGCCTTGCACCTTCCCAGCAGCCCAGGGAAGGAAAGGGAGCAACCAGCACTCACTGGCAACTCAACCTTTGTCTTCTACACACTGATCTCCCTGCCTGCCTCCCGGGTTTTCCCAAACACTGAAGTGATTGCCATGGCTCTCTGTCTACACGGATTTGGGGGTTTCTGGGAGTAACAGCTCCATCCACCCAGTGCAAAAGGACCCACGTATACTCATTATCCCCGAAAACACACACACACACACAGGTGCGCCATGCCAGCCTCTGGCATTGGGCTTCCATCACGCCCTGCATTTGGCAGTCCCAGGTTCTCAGAGGAGGCAACACATCTAGCTCAAGCCTCATTGCCCAGAGACGGGCAGGGACTTGGCAGAGGTCAATCAGCAAAGCAGGTTCAGATCCCAGTGTACTCCACTGTAAATAAATACTATTAATGAGAAAATAACATCATTCTTACTGGGTGCCGAGTCTAAACCAAATCTCCTGATGAGTATTTGAAATACAGCCATTCTTTTAAATTAATCCTCAGAATAACTGGAGGCTTGGTGAGATTAAACATTTCTCCCAAAGACACAAACTTTTAAAAGTGGCAAAGCTAAGACTCAAACTCAGGGCTGCCTGACATCAAATGATCAGGTTTCCTCCATGGCAGTTCTGATGTCTGAAATTCCACGAGTTAGCTTTCTCCGGTCTTGTGATTAAAATGTAAATGGGAAAGGTCCCCCTTAAACCATTCCCAGCCAACCTGGGATGGGGAACAGGAGGGAAGGTCACCAGAAGGGGACCTGCTACCTCCCACAAAGAGGTGAAAGGGTGTGAAAGGCTCTTGTTCTAGCCTCCCCAACTTGTCAGCCTCAGAGATGTGAGGTGAAGGTAGAGAGACTCCTGAAAATGGCTTCCTGGGAAGAGACCAATTCTGTGCAACACTTCTTGCTAGGCTTAGATTACTACGTACACTCAATGTTCAATAAATATGTGAAAAAGACCATGTTACAAAAAGGTATATAGAGACTGTTCCCAAAGATACATCTGTCTAGGGACCATGAATGTCTTTCATGTTCCCAGCATGTCCTCAGTTCTTCTCCTTGTTTTTTAAGTAGATATATATAAAGCCAATGTTCTAGTCTGACATTCATCCCCACCCTTTTTGATAACTCAACCCTGGTTTCCCTCCCACTCAGTCAGTTCTTGTATTCCAGGCACGTGACCTGGGTACGGCCAATCAAGATCCTCTGACTTGGCCACAGTGATTAGTTCATATGACTTGAACTAAGCCAAGGGGATTCAATTTTGAAACTATTGGGAAAGAGGGCTTCTGTAGGGCTTCCCTTGTGGCTCAGCTGGTAAAGAATCCGCCTGCAATGTGGGAGACCTAGATTGGTCCCTGGCTTGGGAAGAGCCCCTGGAGAAGGGAAAGGCTACCTACACCAGTATTCTGGCCTGGAGAATTCCATGGACTCTATAGTCCATGAGGTCGCAAAGAGTCAGACACGACTGAGCGACTTTCACTTTCTTTTTCACTTTCGTTGGGAAAGAGAGGCTTGTTTTCACAGTTGTTACAAAGCTAGCAGGTGAGCCTGGTACTGTCCGCAGCCAACCTGACACTCATTCCAGGTGTGTGTGTAGGGGGGTTACCCTCTTCCTCATTATGAGGGCTGCTGTGCGAAATGGGAGCCAAATTCTGCCCGACTGTTAACCACACCATGGGACATTCTACCATCATTTTTCCTGTGCCTCATATAGGCTTTCTAGACTCGAAATGGCGATGCCCTCGGGAAGCATTATATGGGTTAGTGACTAAAATAGACCAGAATCCTCCAATCTGGGCCTGCTTGCTGTGGTGTGTGATGAAAATAAGACCAAGGCAGGCAGTGAGGTTGGCAGATGAGGGACCGATTGACAGCATCCGAGTTCCTCGGTCTATACCCTGTAACTCCTTGAGAATATGAAAAATTCCCTTGGGTGGGTGGGGGTGGCAAAGGCACATGAGAGTCAGGATGCTTAAAGAAAGTAGAGAGAAAATGTGAGATTGTGATATAAAAAGCAGGTTGAATGAAAAAAAAAAATCTTGCTGGGCCTGAAGATTTAAAACGGCACAGACTGACTTCAGGGGAGTCTTCATCCATGTTAGAAGCCAGAGATTTTTGCTCCTCACTCTAAGCAGGCAGTCGTTTGTGCTTCTGGGTTGGGCAAACACCAGAAGTAGCCAGGAGAAACTAAATCTACATCTGAATCCATTTGCTTTAGGTTCTACTTATGGATGTGGCAGAAGTCACAGGGAGACAGAATCAGGGGTGAGGGGTGAGGAGAAACACACCCTCCCACTCCATGGTCACTCCCAGCCATCAAGCATTCAATCAGCTGCTGAAATCATAGGGTATCTTATGAAAGTGTGTCTTTTTTTTTTCGTTCTAGAATTGCAGCTTGTAAGAAGTTCAGGCTGTGAATTCATTAAGGATCAATTGATTAAAAGCCTTGGATTATACAACTTCCATAGTTATTTGCAGGGGCAAAGTACCTTCTTCAGGAAAATAGATCGCCCAGAAGGAGCCTGCATTTTTGCTTTGACATCTGCAGAGGTCTGTCTTTAATGTCCACGTACACTGGTCCTTACTGGTTTGGAACTGAGCTCTGGATTGGGGTGATAGGTTTTTGCTATTCAACATGCTCTTTTTTAAATTTTTGTGTAAAGCAAGAGATGTGGAGTTTATTTTTGAGTTAGAGATTCACTTTTTCTCCATTGTGAAAAACATTGTGATAGTCATGGACCTGAAGAATTACAAGTGTGTGATTTTAGTTAAGAATGTGCTTTTTATTTTCCTTAGACGCTTTCTTAATTTGAAGCTAGTTTTCAGTGTCTGACACCATATTGGCAGAGACCAGAGGGAAAGGAAAGGGATGTAAATTGGCAACCTGCCTGGAAATGAGAGAAAATTCTTCCTTACTAGAGTCACTAGCTTAGCCAAGTCTATAAAGAAAGAAATATTCTTATGCCACTTTTTTCCTTTAAATTTTCTTGTACCAAAGTAACACGAACATGTTAAGAAAAAAAAAAAAAGATACAGAAGGTCTAATAATGAAAAGCAATTGTTTCTTGCTCATGCTCCTAATAAAAAATTACTTTGAAGTCTGCCTTTCCATGAATCCTTCCATATCTCCAATACTTCACTTACACAGCTTTTTCTGTTCTTGTTTTTGTTTTGTTTTTTATTGACACACAATTCACATGTAACAAAATTCACTGTTTCAAAGAGTACAGTTAGGTGGGTTTTTTTTTTTTGTATATATGAAATGTTGCGTGACCATCACCACTATCTGATTCTAGAACATTTTCATCCACTCCCCCAAAAATTATTCATTAGCAGTCATTCCCAATTGCTCCACTCCCCAACTGCTGACAAATAATAATCTCCTTTATGTGTCTATGGATTTGATTCATCTGGACATTTCATAGAAATAGAATCACACAATATATAATATTTTATTATCTGGCTTCTTTCACTTGGCAAAATGTTTTCAAGTTTCATCTATGTTGTGACATATATATTTCATTACTTTTTAGGACTGAATAATATTAGAGATACCAAGAGAACATTTCATGCAAAGATAGGCACAATAAAGGACAGAAATAGTATGGACCTAACAGGGGAGGAAGATATTAAGAAGAGGTGGCAAGAATACACAGAAGAGCTGTACAAAGATCTTATGACCCAGATAACCACGACGGTGTGATCACTCACCTAAAGCCAGATATTCTGGAGTGTGAAGTCAAGTGGGTCTTAGGAAGCATCACTATGAACAAAGCTGGTGGAGGTGATGGAATTCCAGCTCAGCTATTTCAAATCCTAAAAGATGATGCTATTATAATGACATATTGACTCAATATGTCAGCAAATTTGGAAAACTCAGCAGTGGCCACAGGACTGGAAAAGGTCAGTTTTCATTCCAATCCCAAAGAAAGGCAATGCCAAAGAATGTACAAACTGCCACACAATTGCACTCATTTCACATGCTAGCAAAGTAATGCTCAAAATCCTTCAAGCTATGTGTCAACAGTATGTGAACTGAGAAATTCCAGATGTAGAAGCTGGATTTAGAAAAGGCAGAGGAACCAGAGATCAAATTGCCAGCATCTATTGGGTCATAGAAAAAGAAAATTCCAGAAAAACATCTAGTTCTGCTTTATTTACTGCACTAAAGCCTTTGACTCTGTGGATCACAACAAACTGGAAAATTATGAAAGAGGTGGGAATACCAGACCACCTTACGCAGAGAACAGATAACAACATACAGGGAAACTTGTACACAGGTGTGGGGAGAGAGGAAATTGGCCAAGATGGCATGTTCAGGCTTTCTTGCCCCACGTTTTGTAAATAATGACTATGTAACAGCTGAGATCATTTGTAGCACTGCGTATGTGTGTCACGAGGTACTCATTTGGTTGTGGGCTACTTTGTGTGGTACCCCTGTACCAGCTCCACCCATAAAGCCATGGGAATTACTGCTTTATCATAGCTGTGTTTGTTGCATCAGCCAGGAAAGGAAAGAACACAGTGTGTCTGATGCTATGGCTGCTGTGTCAGCCAGGAGAGAATAAACGCCCTGCAGCTCCAATGGCTCCTTGAGTCTCCCAGCCTCTTAAGCTCATGCCTTGCCTGCCCTGACTTCAGTGAACAGTGTGGACAGTGAGATACAGCAATACAGCAGGTCAAGAAGCAACAGTTAGAACCAGACATGAAGCAAGGGACTGGTTCCAAATTGGGAAAGGAGTACTTCAAGGCTGTATATTGTCACCCTGCTAATTTAACGTATATGCAGCATACATCATGAGAAAACACTGGGCTGGAAGCAGCACAAGCTGGAATCAAGATTGCTGAAAGAAATATCAATAACCTCAGGTATGCAGATGACACCACTCTTACGGCAGAAAGCCAAGAGGAATTAAAGCCTCTTGATGAAGGTGAAAAAAGAGAGTGAAAAAGCACTTTGTGAATGAAAAAGAGAGTGAAAAACTTAAAACTCAACATTCAAAAACCTAAGATCATGGCATCTGATCCCATCACTTCATGGCAAATAAATGGAAAATAATGGAAATGGTGACAGACTTTATTTTCTTGGGCTCCAAAATCACTGTGGACAATGACTGCGGCCATGATATTAAAAGACGCTTGCACCAGGAAGCTTGGGCTTTACTGGTGGCTCAACTGGTAAAGAATCTGCCTGGAAAGTGGGAGGCCTGGGTTTGATCCCTGCATTGGGAACATTCCCTGGAGAAGAGAATTGGCTACCCACTCCAGTATTTTGGCCTGGAGAATTCTATGAACTGTAAAAAGAAAGCTGAGTGCCAAAGAATTGATGCTTTTGAATTGTGGTGTTGAAGAAGACTCTTGAGAGTCCCTTGGACTGCAAGGAGATCCAACCATCCTAAAGGAAATCAGTCCTGAATATTCATTGGAAGGACTGATTTTGAAGCTGAAACTCCAATACTTTGGCCACCTGATGTGAAGAATTGATTCATTTGATAAGACCCTGATGCTGGGAAAGAATGAAGGCAGGAGGAGAAGGGGAAGACAGAGGATGAGATAGTTGATGGCATCATCAACTCAATGGACATGAGTTTGAGTAAACTCCGGGATCTGGTGATGGACAGGGAAGTCTGGCATGCTGCAGTCCATAGAGTTGCAAAGAGTTGGACACGACTGAGCAACTTTCAATTTTCTCCTAGAAAGAAAAGATATGACAAACCTAGACAGCATATTAAAAAGCAGAGACATTACTTGGCCTTCAAAGGTCCGTATAGTCAAAGCCTTGGTTTTTTTCCTGTAGTCACGTATGGATGTGAGAACTGGACAATAAAAACGCCTGAGTGCCAAAGAATTGATGCCTTCAAACTGTGATGCTGGAGAAGACTCTTGAGAGTCTCTTGGACAGCAAGGAGACTAAACCAGTCAATCCTAAAGGAAATCAACCCTGAATATTCATTGGATCAACTGATGCTGAAGCTAAGGCTCCAATAATTTTGCCACCTGATGGGAAGAGCTCAGTCATTGGAAAAGACCCTCATGCTGGGAAAGACAGGAGGAGAAGGGGATGACAGAGGCTGCGATGGTTGGATGGCATCACTGATTCTGTGGACAAGAGTTTGAGCAAGCTCTGGGAGATGGTAAAAGACAGAGAAGCCTGGTGTGCTGCAGTCCATGGGGTCACAAAGAGTCGGACACAACTGAGTTAGTGAACAACAATAATATTCCATTCTATGGATATACCATTCTTTGTTTATTCATTAATCAGTTGATGAAGAACATTATGTTTGTTTCCTCTTTGGGGCTATTATGAATAAGGCTCCTGCAAACATTCAAGTACAAGTATTTATATGGACACATGCTTTTAGTTTTTGAGATACATATAACTATTTTTGATGTATCCCTTTAGACTCCCTATTATGAGAGATGAGTATTTAGCTTGTTTATACTACTCTTTCTCCTCCTGTGCCCCATCCCACCAATATAGTATAGACGTTTTTACTTCCTGTCTTCATTACATTTGAAACTATAGCAGCTGTGATTGCTTTTCACTTAAATAATAGAAACCTGACTACAGTGACTTAAATGCATATGGAGATATTTTTCTCACTTAATAAATCCAGTTTATTGCTAGTTCAGCTGCCAAAAACTGCCAGTGGGGGCCCAGGTTCTTTAGCTTTCCTTTCTGCTATCCATAATAGACTAGTTTTTATAGTCAAGCTTATCTCTTTTTGATTACAAGATGGCTGCTGCAGCTCCAAACATCACATCTGCATACAAGCAAGAAAGAAGAGACGGGATGAGAAACAGAAGTTATGTTGGTTGCCTTTTATCAAGAAAGCCTACGATTTATTAGACCTCCTCCCACTAGCAAACCTCTACTTAAATCTCATAGGCCAGAACGGTATTACAAAAGAAGAGGGTGGCGGAGAATGAGATGGTTAGATAGTATCACTGACCCAATGGACATGAATTTGAGCAAACTCTGAGAGATAGTGAAGGACAGAGAAGCCTGGTGTGC
This sequence comes from Bos indicus x Bos taurus, assembly GCF_003369695.1. NCBI lineage: Eukaryota > Metazoa > Chordata > Mammalia > Artiodactyla > Bovidae > Bos > Bos indicus x Bos taurus. The sequence continues at coordinate 48,881,007 of NC_040093.1, forward strand.
TGCAGTCCATGGGGTGCCAAAGAGTGGTACACGACTTAATGACTGAACAATAGCAACAACATCACGTGGCCACGTCCTACTGCCAGGGAGTTACAGAAACCTGCAAAAAAAGGGATTGACATCATTATTTAGATCAGTGGTTCTCAACATTAGCTGCATATTAGAATCTTCTAGGGATATTTTAAGATGTAGTGATGTGTACATGGTCTTACCCTAGTTTAGTGGTTTCCAACCAGGGGTGATTTCCCACTCCCCCATGGGACATTTGGCAATGTCTGGTGCTATGTCTTATTGTCATGATTAGGGGTGCAGTGTTCCTGATATTTCATGGGGAAAGGCTAGAATACTGCTAAATATCCTACAATGCACAGTGCAGCCCCCCACACCGCAGACTTATTCAGTCCAAAATGTCAGTAGTGTCAAGATAAGAAACTTTACCTTAGGTCAATTAAATTATAACTGGTAGTTCCAGTATGCAACCAGTGTTGGAAGTCATTGCTTTGGGAATGACCCATGGCCTGTGGCTGGGCACACTGACACTCTGAATAAAATTGGTATTCTGTTACTAAGAAGCAGAGGGGAGTAGATATTGGTTGCAGGTCAGGAAGCAACAGTTAGAACTGGACATGGAACAACAGACTGGTTCCAAATAGGAAAAGGAGTTAGTCAAGGCTGTATATTGTCACCCTGTTTATTTAACTTACATGCAGAGTACATCATGAGAAACGCTGGACGGGAAGAAACACAAGCTGGAATCAAGATTGCCGGGAGAAATATCAATAACCTCAGATATGCAGATGACACCACCCTTATGGCAGAAAGTGAAGAGAAACTCAAAAGCCTCTTGATGCAAGTGAAAGTGGAGAGTGAAAAAGTTGGCTTCAAGCTCAACATTCAGAAAACGAAGATCATGGCATCCGGTCCCATCACTTTATGGGAAATAGATGGGGAAACAGTGGAAACAGTGTCAGACTTTATTTTTCTGGGCTCCAAAATCACTGCAAATGGTGATTGCAGCCATGAAATTAAAAGACGCTTACTCCTTGGAAGGAAAGTTATGACCAACCTAGATAGCATATTGAAAAGCAGAGACATTACTTTGCCAACAAAGGTTCATCTAGTCAAGGCTATGGTTTTTCCTGTGGTCATGTATGGATGTGAGAGTTGGACTGTGAAGAAGGCTGAGTGCTGAAGTGTTGATGCTTTTGAACTGTGGTGTTGGAGAAGACTCTTGAGAGTCCCTTGGACTGCAAGGAGATCCAACCAGTCCATTCTGAAGGAGATCAGCCCTGGGTGTTCTTTGGAAGGAATGATGCTAAAGCTGAAACTCCAGTACTTTGGCCACCTCATGCGAAGAGTTGACTCATTGGAAAAGACTCTGATGCTGGGAGGGATTGAGGGCAAGAGGAGAAGGGGACGGCAGAGGATGAGATGGCTGGATGGCATCACTGACTCGATGGATGTGAGTCTGAGTGAACTCCAGGAGTTGGTGATGGACAGGGAGGCCTGGTGTGCTGCGATTCATGGGGTCGCAAAGAGTTGGACACGACTGAGTGACTGATCTGATCTGATCTGATGTCTTCTTTGGCAACTTTTAGTCCTATACTGACACTTTCACCTCTAATTCCATTAGTTACCTAGTCACATTAGTTACATATCTTTTGGGTCTTTCTTTGTGAGATGAAGTTAGCCCCCTCACTTTGCATTCTTATTCCCCCTTCTGCCTTTCAAACTTCTATAATTTGAACTTTTACACTGACAATATTAACAGCATTTATTGCATTTCCTGTAATCAAATTTATATCTGTATGTTGTCTCTCTGTAGCTTCTAAACATTGAAATTTAATAAACAGGATTTATATTTTGACAATATGAAATTTCACTGAAGAATCAAGAAATGTTTTATAATAACTTTTTTCCTTTACCAGTTTTTGTTTTCCTGGAGTTTGTAGTTTCATTTTCCCCTTGCATCATTTAACTTAGGCTGTTTTAAAGGGTTGTTCATATAACCCCATTTCTATCTGGTATTAAAAAAATGATCAAGGAAGAGATAAGCACAAAAACTGATCAAATTCCTTGAGAACAGAAAGATTTCACAATCAATCTCAACTTTCTATTACATGAAAAAAAATGACTTAGAAATCTAATTAATGTGAAGTTGGGAAATACAGAATTGAATGCTAATATGTATTTTATGTATCTTATGTTTAATCTTTAGGATTTGAAATAGCTCAGCTGGAATTCCATCACTAGCTTTGTTCATAGTGATGCTTCCTAAGGCCCAGTTGACTTCACACTTCAGGATGTCTGGCTCTAGGTGAGTGATCACACCATTGTGGTTATCTGGGTCATTAAGATCTTTTTTGCATAATTCTTTTGTGTATTGTTGCCACCTTTTCTTATTATCTTCTGCTTCTGTTAGGTCCATACCCTTTCTGTCCTTTAGTGTGCCCATCTTTGCATGAAATGTTTCCTTGGTATCTCTAATTTTCTTGAAGAGCTCTCTAGTCTTTCCCCTTCTATTGTTGTCTTCTGTTTCTTTGCATTGATCACTTAGGAAGGCTTTCTTATCTCCTTGTTATTCGTTGGAACACGGCATTCAGATGGGTATATCTTTCCTTTTCTCCTTTGCCTTTCACTTTTCTTCTTTCTTAGCCATTTGTAAGGCCTCCTCAGACAACCATTTTGCTTCTTTGCATTTCTTTTTCTTGGGTATGGTTTTGATCACTACCTCCTGTACAATGTTATGAACCTCCGTCCATAGCTCTTCAGGTACTCTATCAGATCTAATACCTTGGCCACCTGATGCAAAGAACGAATTCATTGGAAAAGACCCCGTTGCTGGGAAAGATAGAAGGCAGGAGGAGAAGGGGATGACAGAAGATGAGATGATTGGATGGCAAAACTGACTCAATGGACATGAGTTTGAGCAAACTCTGAGGGATGGTGAAGGACAGGGAAGCCTGGTGTGCTGAAGTCCATGGGGTCACAAAGGGTCAGACACAACTGAGTGACTGAACAACAACAATTGTTTAATAAGTATTTGGTGAATGTTGTTAAATATTTGCATCCATTTAGAATGTCATGAATGCTTCTAATTAAATAGAAGGAAAATCTCTTAATGCATTTGTCAGAAATAATAACACATGCTTTTATATATCATGCAGGGTGACCTAAGGATATAGTGACGGATCAGCTAGCAGTGGAACAACCGCAAACATTCTTATCTGCAATGGCTATTTGTCATTACTGACTGCTGTACAGCTGACGAACTTTAAGTGAAATTATGTTCAGACTTCCTGTGGCCAGGAAGCAAGTTCCCTACTATTGTGAGTGTCTGCAGCAGGAACATGCTGTGACCTCCAGGCTGCTGACCGTCTACCCTGATTGCAATTCCACATGTGAATTCCTTCTGGACCTCAGTGGTCATTTAAATAACTTTATGATATACTTCCAAGAGCTCTACACAGCAGTGTAGATGAATATGTGGACTCCCAGAAGCTGTGTAATTTAACTTAGCCTATAGGTAGTGCAATATCATATTTCCATAGATTATTTTAGTATGCAGTACAGTTACATTTTTTTGTTACTACTGATTGGCTAATTTTTATTAAGATAAAGTTTACATACAGTGAAACACAGATATTAAGTACATTCAAGGGATTTTGACAAATGCGTACACTTGTGTTATCGACATCTTAATTGGCTAGTTTTCCCTTTGGTGAATTTAGGGTTATTTTGAAATAATGTCTAAAGATCTCTGAAAAGGATTTTTTTTCCTTTTGCTTTCTAGGACAGTTTTTTTTCAATTGTGTTAAAATATACATAACATAAACTTTATTATTGGTGACATTCAGTGCATTCACAGTGTTGTACAATCATCTCCACTATAAACTTCTAGATCATTTTCATCACCCAAAGAAAAACTGATACACATTAAACAGTTACTTCCTATTTCTCCCGCCCCCGGCCCCTTGTCAACCACTAATCTGCTTTCTGTCTCTATAGATTTGCCTCTTCTGGATATTTCATATGAAGGAGATCATACAGTATATAGCCTTTCGTGTCTGGCTTTAAAAAAAATATATTAGTGTAAGTGGAATTCCCTGGTGGTCCAGTGGTTAGCCCTTTGATGTTTCATTGCCAAGGACGCAAGTTTAACCCCTGGTCAGGGAACTAAGACCCCACATGCCATGTGGCATGGCTATAATTAATTCATTAAAATAAAATTAGCATAAGGTTTCTAAGGTCATCCATTTTGTAGCATGTATCAGTGCTTCATTTCTTTTGATGCCTGAATAATATTCCCTTGTATATATATATACAGCATAGTTTGTTTACCCGTTCATCTGTTGATGGACATTTGAGTTGTTAACACATTTTGGTTCTTGTGAATGGGACTGCTATAAACATTTGTGTATGAGTTTTGTTTAAACACTTGTTTTCAATTCTGAAAAAGGTATTTTATTTGTCGTCCAAGTAGCCCAGATCCAGTAAGTATCTTTAAGAGAAGAGAGGCACTGGGAGTAGGCTGTTTTGTTCTCTCACTGCCTGTTACTTCCGCTACAACAAAAGAAAACAAAACAGAAAGATCAAATCCGTGGTGAAACCACCAAAGAAGACAAGGTTGCTGTTTGGTGTGATTTTTGACGACACCCTCGACCAGTGCACAGGAATGTGAGAGTCACAGGAATGTGTGAGTCACAGGAAAGGAGAACAGAAAGGAGGCATTGGTGTGCTTTTAGTTATCAAAGTCACAAGTTTTCCTAACATTTTGTGTGAAAGGTTTTGGTTCCCACACCTGCATCCAAAGGGGATTGCTGTCTGAACCACATGACTTCTTAGCAGCTAATTGTAAACCGAGTTGAAACGTGTAAAAACAGTAAAAGTTATTATTACTCAGCAGGTGGTCCTGGCAGTGGTTGTTAAGCTTGCACTGCAGTGTGGGGACATTAGGAAGGAGGGTGGAATGGGAGAGAACATTTGTTCAACCCTGTAAAAGTGTTACCCAAGGTGGGTGCACCCTGCAGGTTGAGAATACCATTAAGTTTCCCCTGCCCTCCAGCCTTCCAAACCAAAGTGATTCCCCCATCCTTGGCATCCAGGCAATTCTAGAGCCATGAGAAAGGGATAACCCCAAGTGCAATGACCCTGTTGGATCAGTACAGACAGTGGGTGGGAGCTGGGGACTAGCTGAAGACCAGTAGCAGCTCAGCCCAGCATGCCCCAGGGTAAAAGTCCCAGGAACCTGATGGAGACCCAGCCAGACATTTTATTCTATTTCCATCAGCCTAGCAATGGCACCCCACTCCAGTACTCTTGCCTGGAAAATCCCATGGACGGAGGAGCCTGGTAGGCTACAGTCCATGGGTCGCTGAGTCGGACACGACTGAGCGACTTCCCTTTCACTTTTCACTTTCACGCACTGGAGAAGGAAATGGCAACCCACTCCAGTGTTCTTGCCTGGAGAATCTCAGGGACGGTGGAGCCTGGTGGGCTGCCATCTATGGGGTCGCACAGAGTTGGACACGACTGAAGCTACTTAGCAGTAGCAGCAGCAACCCACCAGAATTGGTCTGCCTTCCCTTGTCAGTGACTGCCTCGGGGTACATCAATTCCTTTACAACCTGCCTCTGACTCTGCGATCTTGGGTGAGTTAGTTCATACATCTCAGCTTAAGTTTCCTCAGTAAAGTGGTGTCCATCAAAGGGCCTACTATTTAGGATTGAAAGAATTGAATTAATCCAAATAAAGCACTGAGCAGAGTTTCAGGCAGATCACTCGTGGAAAAAAAATTATTCTGCTGACAGAATGAGAAGCGCAGGAGCTCATCAGATGTGATACAAACTGCAGGGGCACCTGAGCCCCTCCTTAAGGGCCTAAAAATGGGAACAGGCTGGTAAGACAGAAGAGTACATCCAGATCTCCATATACCATGGACCAAGAGAAGCCAGCTCGGCGCCTTGACTGCTGACTGTGACCCACAGCCTGTCCTGAAAACCACTGTGGTTCCGCCCGGGTGAACATGTTCAGCTGATTAAAGGCCTTGTGACTGTACTAATTCTGCAGGTACATTTATCTATAAAACTCCCTCTAATACACTCTTTCATTCACTCAGTAGCCATTCACTGATCTCCTCCTGTGTGTCAGCAACTGTCCTAGAACCTGGAGAAACAGCAACAAATAAGACAGATAAACATTTATGCTCTCATGGAGCTCTTGTTCCGGAAGGGCTTTTTGCCACATGATGCCGGCGTCCTTAGCTTCTTGTCAATGGACTTTTCTATGCTTCAATTTCCTAATCTGTAAAATGGAGATAATAATAATAGCTACCTCATAAAGCTGTCATGAGGCTTTTGGTCGGGGGGGGGGGCGGTTATTTGTCTTTATTGAAGTATACTCGACATATAACATTTTCTTAGTTTCAGATGTGCCACATAATGATTCAATATTTGTATATATTGAGGAATGATCACTGCAAGAAGTGCAGTCAACATCTGTCACCAGAGGTAGTTTATATATATTTTTTTTTCTTGTGATGAGAACTTTTAAGGTCTATTTGCTTACTAACTTTCAAATACACAATAGAGCACTATTAACTAAGGTCTTCGTGCTACAAATTTCATCCCCATAAATTAGTTATTTTATAATTGGAAGTTTGTACCTTTTGATTCCCTTCACGCATTTCATACAAACCCCAACCCCTGCCTCTGGAAACCACTAATCCGTTCTCTGTATCTATGAGTCTGTGTTTTTTGTTGGTTGGTTGGTTAGTAGGTTGGTTTTATAATCCACATATGAATGAGATTGTATAGTATTTATATTTCTTTGTCTGATTTATTTCATTTTTTATAATGCTCTCAAGATTCATCTGTGCTGTTACAAATGACAAACTTTTTCTTTTTTATGGCTAATATTCATATATATCTAGGAGAAGGCAATGGCGACCCACTCCAGTGTTCTTGCCTGGAGAATCCCAGGGACGGAGGAGCCTTGTAGGCTGCTGTCTATGGGGTCACACAGAGTCGAACATGACTGAAGCGACATCGCAGCAGCAGCAGCATATATATCTATCACATTTTTTTCATCCATTCATCCACAGATGGACAATTAGGTGGTTTTCATTATCATGATTCTTGTAAATAATGCTGCAGTGAACATGGGGATACAGATCTGTTTCAAGTTGGTGCTTTGCTTTCTTTGGATAAATACCCAGACGTACAATTGCTGGATCACATCATAGTTCTAGCTTTGAGTTTTTGAGGACACTCCGTACTGTTTTCTATAATGACTATACCAATTTACAATCTCAGCAACAGTGCACAAAGGTTCACTTGTCTCCACATCCTCACCAACACTTGTTATTCCTTGTCTTTTTGATAGTAGCCATTCTAACAAGTGGTACCTTATTGTGGTTTTGACTGGTATTTCCCTGATGATTAGTGATGTTAAACATCTTTTCATGTAGCTATTGGCCATTTGTATGTCATCTTTAGAAATATATTTATTTAGATCTACTTCCTATTTTTAATCAGGTTATTTGTTTCTCCTAATGGGTTAATATCATAAAGCACTTGGAACAGTGCAAAGCATAGAATAAGCACTGGGTAAGTGCTACCTACTATTATTTGGGTTAAGTTCGAAGGAAAAGCAGGTTTGGGAGAAGATCAGCAGTTTCTTTGGGGTGCTTGTTAATGCTGAGATGCCTGTTTAAATATCCAAGAGAAGATTGTTGATCAGGAGCTCAGATATACACATCAAGATGTCAAGGGATGGGTCTGAGTTGAAGATGTAAATCTGGGGATAATTGGCATAGAATTGATTCAGATCGGCAAAGGAGCAGAGATGAGACATCCCGAGGACCGAGCCGTAGAGCACTCAAAGTTTGAGAGTTGAGGATCTGAGGAGGAATTAGCAAAGAATACTGAGAAGGGGCAATCAGAGAGGTAGGGGGAAACTGGGAGAGTGCAGAAACCCAGCACCCCAGTGAAGCAAGCCTTGCAAGCAAGGAAGAGGGAAGGTGTGCTGCGTATGGTCCTGGTGGGTCAGGTGAGATGAGGATTGTGAAGTGGTCATTCAATGGGGCCACGGGAAGGTCACAGGTAACCTTGCAACAGTTCTGTTGGAATGGTGGAGACAGATGTCATTTTAGAGTATGTTTCAGAGAGGATGGGAGGACATGAATTAAAGATCATGAGTATAGGTATTACTTCTGAAGATATTTCTGTAAAGAAGAACAAAGAAATGAGAAGAAAAAGGGAAAATGAGGTCAAGAACATTTTCTTGCTTGTCTTTATTTCTGTAATAGGCACTTTATTTGCAGTGATATGAAAATATATTTGAAGTATTCCTTTGTGATATTTTTTGGCTGCAGTGTGTGGCTGTACTGTGTAGCTCCCTGACCAAGGATTGAACCTGGTCCCAGCAGTGAAAACACCAAGTTCTAACCACTGGCTGTTGTTGTTGTTCAGTCAGTAAGTCATGTTCAACTCTTTGAGACCCCATGGACTGCAGCAGGTCATGCTCCTCTGTCCTCACCATCTCCAGAGTTTGCTCAAATTCATGTCCATTGAGTCAGTGATGCTATCTAGCCATCTCCTCCTCTGCCACTCCCTTCCCTTTTGGCCTTCAATCTTTCCCAGCATCAGGACCGTTTCCAATGAGTTGGCTCTTTACATCAAGTGGCCAAAGTAGTGGAGCTTCAGCTTTGGCATCAGTCTTTCCAATGAACATTCAGGCTTCCCTTGGGGCTCAACTGTTAAAGAATCTGTCTGCAAGGCGGGAGGCCTGGGTTTGCTCCCTCGGTTGGGAAGATCCCCTGGAGAAGGGAAAGGCTACCCACTCCAGTATTCTGGCCTGGAGAATTCCATGGACTGAACAGTCCATGGGGTCACAAAGAGTTAGACACAATTGAATGACTCACTTTTCATTTAGGATTGTCTCATTTAGGTTTGATCTCCTTGCAGTCCAAGGGACTCCAAAGAGTCTTCTCCAGCACCACAATTCAAAAGCCTCAGTAATTCAGCACTTTGCCTTCTTTATGGTCCAACTCTCTCATCTGTACATGACTACTGGAAAACCATAGCTTTGAACTTTTTTGGCAAAGTCATGTCTCTGCTTTTTAATACACTGTGTACATTTGTCATAGCTTTCCTTCCAAGGAGCAAGCATCTTTTAATTTCATGGTTGCAGTCACCATTTGCAGTGATTTTGGAGACCAGGAAAATTAAATCTGTCACTGCTTCCACTTTTCCCCCTTCTATTTGCCATGACATCATGGGACTGGATCCCATGATCTTAGTTTTTTTAATGTTGAGTTTCAAGCCAGCTTTTTCACTCTGCTCTTTCATTCTCATCAAGAGGCTCTTTAGCTCCTCTTCACTTTCTGCCATTAGAGTGGTATTATTTGCATATCTGAGGTTGTTGATATTTCTCCTGAAAATCTTGATTCCAGCTTGTGATTCACCCAGCCCAGCATTTCAGATGATATACTCTGCTTATAAGTTAAACAAGCAGAGTAACAATATACAGCCTTGACGTACTCCTTTCCTGATTTGGAATCAGCCAGTTGTTCCATATCTGGTTCTAACTGTTGCTTTTTGACCTGCATACAGGTTTCTCAGGAGGCAGGTAAGGTGGTTTGGTATTCCTATCTATTTCAGAATTTTCCACAGTTTATTGTGATGCACATAGTCAAAGGCTTTAGTGTAGTCAATGAAATAGAGGTAGATGTTTTTCTGGAATTCCCTTGCTTTCTCCATGATCCAATGAATGTTGACAATTTGATCTCTGGTTTCTCTGCCTTTTCTAAATCCAGTTTGTACATCTGGAAGTTCTCAGTTCATGTCCTGCTGAAGGCTTGCTTGAAGGGTTTGGGGCATAACCTTACCAGAATGAGAAATGAGTGCAATTGTGCAGTGGTTTGAACACTCTTTGGCATTGCCCTTCTTTGGGATTGGAATGAAAACTGACCTTTTCCAGTTCTATGGCCACTGCTGAGTTTCCCAAATTTGCTGACATACTGAGTGCAGCACCTTAACAGCAGCATCTTTTAGGATTTGAAATAACTCAGCTGGAATTCCATCACCTCCACTCCACTAGCTTTATAGTAATGCTTCCTAAGGCCCACTTGACTTCACACTCCAGGATGTCTAGCTCTAGATGAATGTCCACACTATTGTGGTTATCCAGGTCATTAAGACCTTTTTTCGTATAGATCTTGTATTCTTGCCACCTCTTCTTAATCTCTTCTACTTCTGTTACATCCTTACTGTTTCTGTCCTTTATTGTGCCCCTGCTTGAGTGAGATGTTCCCTTGATATCTCCAATTTTCTTAAATAGATCTCTAGTCCTTCCCATTCTATTGTTTTCCTCTATTTCTTTACACTGTTCATTGAAGAAGGCCTTCTTATCTTTCCTTGCCATTTGCTGGAATTCTACATTTAGTTGGGTATATCTTTCCCTTACTCCCTAGTCTTTTGCTTCTCTTCTTTCCTCAGCTTTTTTTTTAAATAATTAATTTATTTTAATTGTAGGATAATTACAATATTGTGGTGGGTTTGGCCATGCATTAACATGAATCAGCCACAGGTGCACATGTGTCCCCCAAGCCTGAACCCCCCTCCCACCTCTCTCCACACCCCATCCCTCTGGGTTGTCCAAGAACACCGGCTTTGAGTGCCCTGCTTCATGCATTGAACTTCACTGGTCATCTATTTTACATACGGTAATATACATGCTTCAATGTTATTCTCTCAAATCATCCCACCCTTGCCTTCTCTCACATAGTCCAAAAGTCTGTTCTTTATATCTGTGTCTCTTTTGCTGTCTGGCACATAGGGTTGTCATTACCATCTTTCTAAATTCCATATATATGCATTAATATACTGTATTGCTGTTTTTCTTTCTGACTTACTTCACTCTGTGTAACAGGCTCCAGTTTCGTCCACTTCATTAGAACTGACATTCCTTTTTATAGCTTTGTCATCTATTTGTAGAGTCCTCAGACAACCACTTTGCCTTCTTTCATTTCTTATTCTTTGGGATGGTTTTGGTCACTGCCTCCTGTACAATGTTACGAACCTCTGTCCATAGTTCTTCAGGCACTCTGTCTACCGGATCTAATCCCTTGAAGCTATTCATCACCTCTACTGCATAATCATAAGGTTTTTGATTTAGGTCATACCTGAATGGCCCAGTAATTTTCTCTACTTTCTTCAATTTAAGCCTGAATTTTGCAATAAGGAGTTCATGATCTGAGCCACAGTCAGCTCCAGGTCTTGTTTTTGCTGACTGTATAGAACTTCTCTGTCCTTAGCTGCAAAGAATATAGTCAATCTGATTTTGGTATTGACTGTGAAGAGTCATCTCTTGTGTTGCTATGACCAGTGTGTTCTCTTGACAGAATTCTGCTAGCCTTTGCCCTGCTTTGTTTTGTAGTCCTAGGCCAAACTTGTTGTTACTCCAGGTATCTCTTGATTCCTACTTTTGCTTTGTAATGCTCTATGATGAAAAGGACCTCTATTTTTGGTGTTAGTTCTAGAAGATGTTGTAGGCCTTCACAGAACTAGTCAACTTCAGTTCTTTGGCATCAGTGGTTGGGGACTTGGATTACTGTGATATTGAATGGTTTGCCTTGGAAATGTACCAAGATCATTCTGTTGTTTTTGAGATTGCACCCAAGTACTGCATTTCAGACTGTTTTGTTGACTATGAGGATTATTCCATTTATTATAAGGAATTCTTGCCCACAGTAGTAGATATCTGAATTAGTAGTCAGCTGAATTAAATTTATCCATTCCATAAATGGACCACCAGGGAATTCCCTGTGAGACATTTTAATAGGATAGCTTTATCAAAGAAAGGCACAAAACCCTAGGAGAAATTGTCACTGTTCTATGTCACTGTTTCATGCATTTCTAATACATTGAGTAAAGTTCAGTTCAGTTCAGTTCAGTAGCTCAGTCGTGTCCGAATCTTTGAGACCCCATGAATCGCAGCACGCCAGGCCTCCCTGTCCATCACCAACTCCTGGAGTTCACTCAGACTCACGTCCATCGAGTCAGTGATGCCATCCAGCCATCTCATCCTCTGTCGTCCCCTTCTCCTCCTGCCCCCAATCCCTCCCAGCATCAGAGTCTTTTCCAATGAGTCAACTCTTCGCATGAGGTGGCCAAAGTACTGGAGTTTCAGCTTCAGCATCATTCCCTCCAAAGAAATCCCAGGGCTGATCTCCTTCAGAATGGACTGGTTGGAACTCCTTGCAGTCCAAGAGACTCTCAAGAGTCTTCTCCATCACCACAGTTCAAAAGCATCCATTCTTCGGTGCTCAGCTTTCTTCACAGTCCAACTCTCACATTCATACATGACCACTGGGAAAAACCATAGCCTTAGGGATGTTAATTCAAGAGCTTGATAATAATATAAGCCATATGTGTATAATAACTGATGTTACAGAATCATTGCAGAGCCTTGTAACTAATACCCTGCATACAAGTAATTCAATGTGACATATACCATGGTATCTAAAGAGAAGAAGAAAGCTGGGAACATAGAAGGAAGAAATAAAACCTGAAAAGTTCTTATATAAAGTACAATGGGAAAGGCTTTAGTGAAACTCCTATACTGTCAATGAAATAAAGCTGTGTGGTGGCTCTGGGGTTACCCAGTCAGAGCAGATAACATAAGGTGCACCCCCAGGACCCAGAGTTTAGGCTTATAAACAAAAAACTTTTTCTGTAATTAAACCATCAGCCGCTGCAGCTATCCGCCACAGCATGGCCTGAGGGGAATTCAGGATGGAGAAAAACAGACTACTGGCCCTGAATAGTTATGATGCATATCAAAGCAATAATTTCAAGAAGCCTGGACCCTTGCATAGTGTTTTAGAAAAACACTAAAACTGTTGACTTGATATGTCTGTTTTTTATGATTAGCAATAATATTTTGATGTTCAGCGACATGATTGTTTTTGTTGTTGTTTTTCAGAAAAACTGTATCCTGGCTCCTCCCCTATCTTGTTGGAACAGTTTCTCAGAGCTATCTGAGAAGCTGATTCCCAGACTATAGTCCTCAGCAAGAGCCCTGAATACAACATAACTCTCAAAATTTAGGTTGTGCATTTTTTTAAAGTCCACAGGACTCTGATGCCATCTTTTGCCAAAAGGAATCAGAGCCTTCCTGATGGGAGGTGGGGTGGATGGGACTTACCAGACAGTTAGAAGGCTTGAAGCATCTTGTGGTGAAGAAGCAAGGATGCTTTCAAGACTTGAGGGTTCTGTGGAGCTAGGGAAAGAGGCCAGCCTGGGGGAGGACGCTCACTTGGAAGGGTAACCATGGAGTGAGGAGTTCAGAGGGAAAATTCATAATCTCAGCCTTTCTGAAGAAGCTGAGACTGTAAAAGTTATCGAGTCCTGAAAAGGAAATGTTAGCATGGTATGTTTTATAAGGTAGTTATAATGCCTATGTGAATTTTCAGCATTGTTTACTAGACAAAATGTTATATATTGATTGAACCAAAGTATGTACCCATGGAAATGTTGTCTACTAAGATAGAGGGCAATGGCAACTCACTCCAGTGTTTTTGCCTGGAGAATCCCAGGGACAGAGGAGCCTGGTTGGGCTGCCGTCTATGGGGTCACACAGAGTCGGACAAGACTGAAGTGACTTAGCAGCAGCAGCAAGATTTTGTTCAATAAGGAAAGTAACAGACTAATTTATTTTGCCCTATATCATAATCAGTTTGGACTGCTATAACAAAAGCACCGTAGACTGGGTGGCTTATAAACAATAGAATTCGTTTCTCATAGTTCTGAAGGCTGGGAAGTCTGAGATCTAGGTGCCAGAAGATTCAGTGTCTGGTTCATAAATGGCTGTCTTCTCTCTGAGTCCTCACATAGAGAAGGGGAAAGAGAGCTCTATGGTCTCCCTTTAAAGATACTGTTGACTGAGGGGAAAAGGCACAATCTAAAAGTTGAGAGTTATGTTTTATTTGGCGAACCTTCTGAGGACTTAAGCACAGGACACAGCATCTCAGATAGCTCTGAGAGACTGCTCCAAACAGGCAAGGGCTTGAGGGGGAGGGGGTGAGCCAAGATATATAGGAGTTTTTGCAACAAAGACCAGGTAATAGAAACATCAAAAGATTGCTGTTAATCAAAGACAACCAGATATCTCAAGTTAAGGAATTTAGTGCTTTTCTATGAATGGGAAAATGCAAGAATCTGGATTCACTGAGACCATTCATTTGATATGCACCTCAGTTGTCTGGGGCCAATATCCTGAGTTTTTCCCAGGGTGTGTCTCAGTGTTTCTCAGGGTGCACTGTCTGGGGCAGCTGCAGCAGATGACTACTAAATGGTGAGCATCTTGTTTCTCTGCTAAGCTCACCATTGGCGAGGCTCTAACGTGATGCCTTGATGGCAGCAATGTCCTTTGTTTACTGATATGGCAGGCACTGTTTTTCACTCACAATGATAATCCCATTCATGAGGGCTCTGCTATGAGGAACTAATCACCTACCAAAGGCCTCACTTCCAAATACCATTACAATGGAATTAGTTTTCAGCACATGAATTTCGGGGAGAGCATCTTACAAGCCATTTGGTCTGTCCAAGTTGTTTGATTAAGTGGATACTCAGAATTTCTGAAGCTTCTATCTGCTCCAAGTGGTTTTTGATTGGGAGGTAGTGTTGATCAATGTGTTAAAAGGTGTCTATGATAGTCTGTGAGAACTGTTTTAAACTCAGTGTACATACAGGCTTGTGAATTGCCAGTATAGAAACTCAGGATGACATGCCCACCTGCTTTTTTCATGAGGAAAGTAGATCTTGTTCTTACTCTAAAGAATATTGAGGAAGTATTTCAACTAAAGACCAAGGACAGAGATGTCTTATTCCCTTGGTCTACTTGTCTTTTTTTAAACTTCCATTTTAATCACCTACTCCTATGTCTGCTTCTGGTCTCAACCCACATTGCAGAAGCCAAGCTCTACTTGTACATTCTCCCTGCTGTCTGATTCCCACCAAAATTGACTTTGCCATCCATCTCGTGCTTGCTGCAATTAGAGAGACATTACTCTCACACACTTGATCATGGAAAAAGCAAGAGAGTTCCAGAAAAACATCTATTTCTGCTTTATTGACTATGCCAAAGCCTTTGACTGTGTGGATCACAATAAACTGTGGAAAATTCTGAAAGAGATGGGAATACCAGAGCACCTGACCTGCCTCTTGAGAAATTTGTATGCAGGTCAGGAAGCAACAGTTAGAACTGGACATGGAACAACAGACTGGTTCCAAATAGGAAAAGGAGTACGTCAAGGCTGTATATTGTCACCCTGCTTATTTAATTTATATGCAGAGTACATCATGAGAAACACTGGACTGGAAGAAACACAAGCTGGAATCAAGATTGCTGGGAGAAATATCAATAACCTCAGATATGCAGATGACACCACCCTTATGGCAGAAAGTGAAGAGGAACTCAAAAGCCTCTTGATGAAAGTGAAAGTGGAGAGTGAAAAAGTTGGCTTCAAGCTCAACATTCAGAAAACGAAGATCATGGCATCTGGTCCCATCACTTCATGGGAAATAGATGGGGAAACAGTGGAAACAGTGTCAGACTTTATTTTTTGGGGCTCCAAAATCACTGCAGATGGTGACTGCAGCCATGAAATTAAAAGATGCTTACTCCTTGGAAGAAGAGTTATGACCAATCTAGATAGCATATTCAAAAGCAGAGACATTACTTTGCCAACAAAGGTTCGTCTAGTCAAGGCTATAGTTTTTCCAGTGGTCATGTATGGATGTGAGAGTTGGACTGTGAAGAAGGCTGAGCGCCGAAGTGTTGATGCTTTTGAACTGTGGTGTTGGAGAAGACTCTTGAGAGTCCCTTGGACTGCAAGGAGATCCAACCAGTCCATTCTGAAGGATATCAGCCCTGGGATTTCTTTGGAGGGAATGATGCTGAAGCTGAAACTCCAGTACTTTGGCCACCTCATGCGAAGAGTTGACTCATTGGAAAAGACTCTGATGCTGGGAGGGATTGGGGGCAGGAGGAGAAGGGGAGGATGGAGGATGAGATGGCTGGATGGCATCACTGACTCGATGGACGTGAGTCTGAGTGAACTCCAGGAGTTGGTGATGGACAGGGAGGCCTGGCGTGCTGCGATTCATGGGGTCTCAAAGATTCGGACACGACTGAGCGACTGAACTGAACTGAACTCTCACACTTGGATTGATGAATAAGTCACAGGGGACCTTTCTGGAGAAACTAGAAGACTGACACATATAGAGAAGCGTAAGGCAGCTGGAGTCAAGGGCTTAAGCTGCCCAAAGTGTCTCACTCTCAGAGCCAGAGCTTCTGCTGCCCTTTGTGGCTGACTGGGAGAATCTAGCTGTGATGTTCCAGGTTCCTGGTGCACAGCTCCCAAGACCCTTGGAGGGTCCAGAGTGATCGATGTCTTTCATATGCTAATGACATGACTAGTGGCTGGGGGGATGGGGGCTGACCACCAGAAAGACCAAGCAATTGGTCAACTGATTCAATTCAATTCAGTTCAGTTGCTCAGTCGTGTCCAACTCTTCACAACCCCATGGACTGCAGCACGCCAGGCTTCCCTGTCCATCACCAACTCCAGATCTTACTCAAACTCATGTCCATTGAGCCGGTGATGCCATCCAAACATCTCATCCTCTGTCTTCCCCTTCTCCTCCTGCCTTCAATCTTTCCCAGCATCAGGGTCTTTTCAAATGAGTCAGTCCTTCGCATCAGGTGGCCAAAGTATTGGAGTTTCAGGTTCAGCATCAGTCCTTTCAATGAATATTCAAAACTGACTTCCTTTAGGATGCACTAGTTGGATCTCCTTGCAGTCCAAGGGACTCTCAAGAGTCTTCTCCAACACCACAGTTCAAAAGCATCAATTCTTGGGCATTCAACTTTCTTATAGTCCGACTCTCACATCCATACATGATCACTGGAAAAACCATAGCCATGACTAGACAGACCTTTGTTGGCAAAGTAATGTCTTTGCTTTTTAATATACTGTCTAGGTTGGTCATAACTTTTCTTTCAAGGAGCAAGCGTCTTTTAATTTCTTGGCTGTAGTCACCACCTGCAATGATTTTGGACCCCCAAAAAATAAACTCTGTCATTGTTTCCATTGTTTCCCCATCTATTTGCCATGAAATGATGAGACCAGATGCCATGATCTTAGTTTTCTGAATGTTGAGTTTTAAGCCAACTTTTTCACTCTCCTCTTTTACTTTCATCAAGAAGCTCTTTAGTTCGTTTTCTGCCATAAGTGTGGTGTCATCTGCATATCTGAGGTTATTGATATTTCTCCCAGTAATCTTCATTCCAACTTGTGCTTCATCCAGTCCAGCATTTCTCATGTACTCTGTGTAAGGCGAATGCAGAGAAAAAGAGAGCAAGCCGGGCAGTCAGGCAAGGAAAGGAAATTTATTAGAGGGAAAAGAGGGGGTGACTGGCTGTTAAGGAGAACCAGCGTTCTCCCTTTCTGACAGTGTCCTTCTTATACCCCACCAATGAAAAAATTCTCTGAAGAGATGGTCACGTAGCTGGAGGTCTGGAATCTGGTCGTCTCGCAGCTTTGAAAAGACAGGCGCCAGTGAGATAACAGGATCCCATTTGGGCAATTTGGTCAGTCTCACAGATCACTGTGATTTATTCTTTGTTTGTGAAGTTGACATAATGAGCCATCTTATCAATGAGACCCTTTGTGGGCTCTATCATTCCAGCCTTTTTGATATAGGATAAGGGCTGAAGGTCAATCTTCTATAACTGCTTCCTGTGGGACAGGAAGAGGTGAGATAAGAAAGGGCTGGAATGTGGGTCAAGGGTATTTGTGTGGGGTCAAAGTTTTTGATAATTTGAGTGAGTCAGAAGTAGCTCGCAGATAGTTTAGTTGGTGAAGACTTGTAAGTGGTCCTGAAGAAATTTTTGAAAAAAGATGCATTAAACATGGGCCAGAAGTTAGAATAAGGGTAAGTAGAAGGAGAGGGCCTAGAAAAGGTATGAACCAAGGCATCCAATTCCAATTGCTTAACCAGTTTTCCCATGAATTACTGAGGTATTGGTGTATTCTTGAGGCCCTGTTTATCAGACTTCTTCCTGTTTCCTTTACAACGCCTAATTTATTGGTGTAGAAACAGCAGGCTTCCTCCAAAAATAGGCATAGGCCTCCTTTTTCTGCTGTGAGGAGGTCTAATCCTCTTCTGTTTTGGAGGACCACGGCTGCCAGGGAATCTAGCTGGTTTTGGATAGTGATAAGGCTGTTAGCTACGTCTTCTAGGCTGTCAAGGAGATCTTTAGAAAGGCTTTGATAGTAATTTAAAGAAGTTGTGAATCCTGTGGTCCCTGTTCCAATCCCAGCAGCTATTCCTAAACCGATTAATAGAGGAACGAATTGAATTGCCCATCTGGTTCGGTTATGAGTTAGTGGGATAGGAAGGGTCTGATTGTTAGGAGCAATAGAAATATCTGGGGCCAGATATAGCAGGGTGCGTGTTCCTGTCCAGTTAGTGGGAAGACAAAAATAAGTAGTAGCTCCACATAAGAAAAATATTCCAGGAGTAAGAAGACAACAGCTGAAATCGATAACAAATAGGAGTCTTTCTGGGAACTTGTTAGTGGTCTCTGAAAGTGAACTCTCCAGTGTAGCCCCTACAAGAGGAGTATTTACACCATATGCAGAAGGGAGCCTCCCTGAGAAAGGAAGAGAATGTCCTGCAGTTCCTGAGCCATGATAGACAGATCGGCCTGAAGGAAGGAGAGATGTGAAGTATGATTACAGAGGTGTGGCGGTATAGTTCCTAGTTGGGGGTAAGAATTGTTCGTAGAGTTTTGTCTGGAAAAACAGAAAGGAGCCTGTTGTTATAGATGAACTTCATAAATGGTGGGTATTGAGGAGCAGTAACCAGATCGGAGAGTGGGCTTGGGATAGTAATGCTGCTGCTAAGTCACTTCAGTCGTGTCCGACTCTGTGTGACCCCACAGACGGCAGCCCACCAGGCTCCCCGGTCTCTGGGATTCTCAAGGCAAGAACACTGGAGAGGGTTGCCATTTCCTTCTCCAATGCAGGAAAGTGAAAAGTGAAAGTGAAAATGAAGTCTCTCAGTCGTGTCCAACTCTTAGCGACCCCATGGACTGCAGCCTACCAGGCCCCTCCGTCCGTGGGATTTTCCAGGCGAGAGTACTGGAGTGGGTTGCCATGGCTTTGAATTTTGAGAGAAGGTCTCTCCCAAGAAAAGGATTGGGGCATTTTGGGAGTATGAGAAAAGAATAGGAAAATGGGGTATCTGGAAGTGTTCAAGGTAGAGGCTCGGTTATTTGTGGTGTAGGTATTAAACCGTCAACCCCCATAACAGAGACCTGAGAGACCTTGGCTTTTCTGGAGTAGGCAGGCACAGCAGAGTAAGTGGCTCCCGTGTCAATGAGAAAGGAGGTCGGCTTACCTGTCACTGTAAGAGTTACCCTGGGCTCTGTAGAGGTGATGAGAGTTGGGGCCTGGAGCCCTGGGCACTTTCAGTCTTCAGCAGTGAGTCCGAGGAGGCTGGGCAGAGCTGGGTCAGAGGACTTCTGCTTGGGACCAGGAGGGGATGTCCAGATCCACGGAGGGGGTTTTGGGCAGTCGACCTTCCAATGTCCCTTTATGCCACAGCTGGGACATGGACCTGGAAGGGGCCTTGGCTTTAGGCATGAGTGGGCCCAGTGGCCTTCTTTGCCGCATTTGAAGCAGGGCCCAGGGGGCTTCCTTTCTTTGTTGGTTGATGGAGGCTTGGAGCCATGTAGGGCCGTGGCTAAAAGGTGGTATTTGGCCTAATCTCGTTGGGCCTTCTCTAGCTTTGCCTGTTCTTCCCGGTTATTGAAAATCTTAAAGGTTAAATTTAAAAGGCCTCATTGAGGGGTTTGAGGGCTTTCTTCTGCCTCTTTTAGTTTCTTTGGATATCTGGGGATGACTGGGAGATAAAATGGGTGTTAAGGACAATGGTGCCCTCTGCTGAAGTGAGGTCTAATTTTGTATATTTTTGTAGCGCTTCCGTTAACCAGGCTAGAAACTGTGTTGGGTTTCCGTCTAGTCTTTGAGTTATTTGCTGGAGCTTATCAACATTGATGGCTTTATGCCCTGCCTTTTGAAGGCCCACAATGAGGCAAGCCATCATATGATTATGGGCTGCTCACCCAGGTCTCCCTGCCTGATAATCACAGTTGGGATCATCTCAGGGGACAGCCGTGGGTAGTCCTGTGTATCTCATCAGCGTGCGCCTCAGAGGCTTACCATACCCGTTCCTTCTCTTCTGGGAGAAGAGTGGAGGAAAGTATGATGTAAATATCATGCCAGGTTAAGTCATAAGACTGGGTCAGATACTTGAATTCTTTTAGATAATTATCCGCGTCTGAAGAGAAGGAGCCAAGACGCTTTTCAATCTAGATAGATCGGTGAGGGAGAATGGGACATAAACCTGAGCATGCCTTCTGCTCCAGCTACTTCCCATAAAGGGAGGAGTGGAGCTGGGGAAGGAACGGGGTCCTGCGGTGAAGTTTCCAGTTTTAAAGTTGTTTGGACCAGTATGGGGAGGGGATCTAGGGAGGTTGGGGTAAAGCCTTGGGACCCTCAGGATAGAGGGTGGGGCTGAGGTCTCAGAGCTTATCTCAGGCACAGGCTGGGGAGGGATTTGGGAGGTGAGGGATGGAGCCAAAGCAAAAACAATACCCAGTTGTGCATGTTACTGGTGATAGAAGCAAGGTCCAATGCTGGAAAGAGCAATATTGCATAGGAACCTGGAATGTCAGGTCCATGAATCAAGGCAAATTGGAAGTCGTCAAACAAGAGATGGCAAGAGTGAACGTCCACATTTTAGGAATCAGCGAACTAAAATGGACTGGAATGGGTAAATTTAACTCAAATGACCATTCTATCTACTATTGCAGGCAGGGATCCCTTAGAAGAAATGGAGTAGCCATCATGGTCAACAAGAGTATGAAATGCAGTACTTGGATGCAATCTCAAAAATGACAGAATGATCTCTGTTCTTCTGCAAGGCAAACCATTCAATATCACAGTAATCCAAGTCTATGCCCCAACCAGTAACACTGAAGAAGCTGAAGTTGAACGGTTTGATGAAGACCTACAAGACCTTTTAGAACTAACACCCCCAAAAGATGTCCTTTTCATTATAGGGGACTGAAATTCAAAAGTAGGAAGTCAAGAAACACCTGGAGTAACAGGCAAATTTGGCTTTGGAATACAGAATGAAGCAGGGCAAAGGTGAATAGAGTTTTGCCAAGAGAATGCACTGGTCATAGCAAACACCCTCTTCCACCAACACAAGAGAAGACTCTACACATGAACATCACCAGATGGTCAACACCGAAATCAGATTGATTATACTCTTTGCAGCCAAAGAGGGAGAAGCACTTTACAGTCAACAAAAACAAGACCAGGAGCTGACTGTGGCTCAGACCATGAACTCCTTATTGCCAAATTCAGACTGACATTGAAGAAAGTAGGGAAAACCACTAGACCATTCAGGTATGACCTAAATCAAATCCCTTATGATTATATAGTGGAAGTGAGAAATAGATTTAAGGGTCTAGATCTGATAGATAGAGTGCCTGATGAACTATGGACTGAGGTTCATGACATTGTACAGGAGACAGGGATCAAGATCATCCCTGTGGAAAAGAAATATAAAAAAGCAAAATGGCTGTCTGGGGAGGCCTTACAAATAGCTGTGAAAAGAAGAGAAGCAAAAAACAAAGGAGAAAAGGAAAGATATAAGCATCTGAATGCAGAGTTCCAAAGAGTAGCAAGAAGAGATAAGAAAGCCTTCCAAAGCGATCAATGCAAAGAAATAGAGGAAAACAACAGAATGGGAAAGACTAGAAATCTCTTCAAGAAAATTAGAGATACCAAGGGGACATTTCATGCAAAGACGGGCTCCATAAAGGACAGAAATGGTATGGACCTAACAGAAGAAGAAGATATTAAGAAGAGGTGGCAAGAATACACAGAAGAACTCTACAAAAAAGATCTTCATGACCAAGATGATAACGATGGTGTGATCACTCATCTAGAGCCAGACATCCTGGGATGTGAAGTCTAGTGGACCTTAGAAAGTATCACTATGAACAAAGCTAGTGGAGGTGATGGAATTCCAGTGGAGCTATTTCAAACCCTGAAAGATGATGCTGTGAAAGTGCTGCACTCAATATGGCAGCAAATTTGGAAAACTCAGCAGTGGCCACAGGACTGGAAAAGGTCAGTTTTCACTCCAATCCCAAAGAAAGGCAATGCCAAAGAATGCTCAAACTACCACACAATTGCACTCATCTCACACGCTAGTAAAGTAATGCTCAAAATTTTGCAAGCCAGGCTTCAGCAATACATGAACCGTGAACTTCCAGATGTTCAAGCTGGATTTAGAAAAGGCAGAGGAACAGAGATCAAATTGCCAGCATCCACTGGATCATGGAAAAAGCAATGAAAAACATCTCTTTCTGCTTTATTGACTATGCCAAAGCCTTTGACTGTGTGGATCACAATAAACTGTGGAAAATTCTGAAAGAGATGGGAATACCAGACCACCTGACCTGCCTCTTGAGAAACCTATATGCGGGTCAGGAAGCAACAGTTAGAACTGGACATGGAACAACAGACTGGTTCCAAATAGGAAAAGGAGTATGTCAAGGCTG
Source organism: Bos indicus x Bos taurus (assembly GCF_003369695.1). NCBI lineage: Eukaryota > Metazoa > Chordata > Mammalia > Artiodactyla > Bovidae > Bos > Bos indicus x Bos taurus. The sequence goes on from NC_040093.1 coordinate 48,903,723, forward strand.
TATATTGTCACCCTGCTTATTTAACTTATATGCAGAATACATCATGAGAAACTCTGGGCTGGAAGAAGCACAAGCTGGAATCAAGATTGCTGGGAGAAATATCAATAACCTCAGATATGCAGAAGACACCACCCTTATGGCAGAAAGTGAAGAGGAACTCAAAAGCCTCTTGATGAAAGTGAAAGTGGAGAGTGAAAAAGTTGGCTCAAAGCTCAACATTCAGAAAATGGAGATCATGGCATCTGGTCCCATCACTTCATGGGAAATAGATGGGGAAACAGTGGAAACAGTGGCAGACTTTATTTTTGGGGGCTCCAAAATCACTGCAGATGGTGATTGCAGCCATGAAATTAAAAGATGCTTACTCCTTGGAAGAAGAGTTATGACCAACCTAGATAGCATATTCAAAGCAGAGACATTACTTTGCCAACAAATGTCCATCTAGTCAAGGCTGTGGTTTTTCTTGTGGTCATGTATGAATGTGAGAGTTGGACTGTGAAGAAGGCTGAGCGCCGAAGTGTTGATGCTTTTGAACTGTGGTGTTGGAGAAGACTCTTGAGAGTCCCTTGGACTGCAAGGAGATCCAACCAGTCCATTCTGAAGGAGATCAGCCCTGGGATTTCTTTGGAAGAAATGGTGCTAAAGCTGAAACTCCAGTACTTTGGCTACCTCATGCAAAAAGTTGACTCATTGGAAAAGACTCTGATGCTGGGAGGGATTGGGGGCAGGAGGAGAAGGGGGCGACAGAGGATGAGATGGCTGGATGGCATCACTGACTAGATGGACGTGAGTCTGAGTGAACTCCAGGAGTTGGTGATGGACAGGGAGGCCTGGCATGCTGCAATTCATGGGGTTGCAAAGAGTTGGGCGACTGAACTGAACTGAACTGTGCTTGAGAAGGAAGGAGGGAGGAGGGGACGTACAGTGGAGGTTGTGGAACTGGATCTGGAGCGGCTGCAAGGGGATTGGGAGTGATAGTGGATGGGCTGTGGTTGAATGGTCGAAGGAAGAAGAAGAAAAGTCTAAACAGGGATTGAGAGACATTGTTTTAGGAGGATGTGGCCCAGAGTGGGCTAAGAGTATTTGAGAAGTAGAACAGGATTCACACAGAGAGAGGGTCAAGAGCAAACAGCAAAGAAAGCCTGAACATAAGGGATTTCTAACCACTTGCCATTGTGGCAACAGAAGTTATCAAGGTCACGTAGAGTATTATAATCAAGAGTTCCATTTTCTGGCCACTGGGACCTGTTATCAAGTGTGTATTGTAGCCAGATAGTGTCAGAATAGTAAATAAGTCTTTTTGGTCTTATCTCCCCTTGGAAGCCCAAAGCTTTTAGGTTTCCGAGAAGGCATCCTAGAAGAGTATATTTTAAGGGTTGGGATTGAGAATTTCCCATTGCAGTTGAATAAGGAGATTAGACAAGGGCGAGACAAAGCGAGGAGAAAGGTCCGAGAGAAAAGGCGTCCCCGCTCTCAGGACTTTCTCAGAGAGTAATAGTCTGCTTTGAAATGGGCGTCCCCTATGTCAAAGTCAGACAGGGTGCAAGGCCGAGAGCCGTGGGGATCTTCCCGCCTAGTGCTAGTGTTAGGGGAAGCACACTGATTGAAACCGCCCACCCTGGCCAGGCACCATAGTAACTATTTGCATGAGTTGTGTTATGGCAGGGGATCCTGATAAGGAATACGGAACTAATAAGCCACCACCAACCGGAAGAGTTCAGGAAAGGTCTAAAGGAGACACCGCATGTCCGTCCACTTCCCAGAATCCCTCTCGCTAACACCCATCTTGGCTGAGCGATGCGTGCACCACCAGGAAAGACTCTGAATTAGAATGATTGGCCAAAGACCACCCGGAAACTAATCCCATCAGCATAAAACCCGAGACTGCGAGCCATGCGGCAGAGCAGTTCTCCTGGGTTCCCTTACCCTACAGCTCTTCACCCGGGTGCCCTTTCCCAATAAAATCTCTTTGCTTTGTCAGCACATGTGTCTCCTCGAACAATTCATTTCCGAGTGTTAGACAAGAGCGCAGTTTTGGGTCCTGGAAGGGGTCTTCCTGCAACACTAGAACTTGGAAACGAGATGAGAGAGGATCCAAGGGAATGGGATTTCACTCACTCCTTGTAACTGATGGATGAAATGTGGGCTGGTGTGTGCATGTCAGTCCAGCAAGGCAAGTGGAGCATCCCATCCTGGAGCTCGTCTCAGTTTCTCGTCAAGGTCCAAGGGAGGGGACCCCTGGAGGTTGGCTCGTGAGAGGAGCCCACCCAGTTGCAGTGGATCTTCCCTCCAGGATTTTGGGACCAGAAAGTAAGGAGAGTGCACAGAAAAAGAGAGTGAGCTGGGCAGTCAGGCAAAAAAGGAAATTTATTAGAGGGACAAGAGAGGGTGACTGGCTCTTAAGGAGAACCAACATTCTCTCTTTCTGATGGAGTCCTTCTTATACCCCACCAGTGAAAAAATTCTCTGAAGGGATGGTCACATAGCTGAAGCTCTGGAATCTCATGGTCTCGCAGCTTTTTGAAAACAGGCACCAGTGAGATAACAGGGTGCAATTTGGGCAATTTGGTCAGTCTCACAGATCACTGTGATTTATTCTTTGTTTGTGAAGTTGACATAACAAGCCATCTTATCAATGAGATCCCATGTGGCCCTATCACTCTGCATATAAGTTAAATAAACAGGGTGATAATATACAGCCTTGACATACTCCTTTCCTTATTTGGAACCAGTCTCTTATTCTGTGTCCAGTTCTAACTGTTGCTTCTTGACCTGCATACACATTTCTCAGGAGTCAGGTCAAGTGGTCTGGTATTCCCATCTCTTTAAGAATTTTTCACAGTTTGTTGTGATCCACACGGTTAAAGGCTTTGGTGTAGTCAATAAAGCAGAGGTAGATATTTTTCTGGAACTCTCTCACTTTTTCAATGATCCAACAGATGTTGGCAATTTGATATCTGGTTCCTCTGCCTTTTCTAAATCCAGCTTGAACATCTGGAAGTTCATGGTTCTCGTACTGCTGAAACCTCGCTTGGAGAATTTTGAGTATTACTTTGCTAGCGTGTGAAGTGAAGAAGTGAAGTGAAGTCGCTCAGTTGTGTCCGACTCTTTGCAACCGAGTGGACTGTAGCCCGCCAGGCTCCTCTGTCCATGGGATTCTCCAGGCAAGAATAGTGGAGTGGGTTGCCGTTTCCTTCTCCAGGGGATCCTGCCAACCCAGGGATCGAACCCAGGTCTCCCACATTGTAGGCAGATGCTTTAACCTCTGAGCCACGTGTGAGATAAGTACAATTGTGCAGTAGTTTGAGCATTCTTTGGCATTGCCTTTCTTTGGGATTGGAATGAAAACTGATCTTTTCCAGTCCTGTGGTCACTTCTGGGTTTTCCAAATTTTCAGCCCCACCTCCAGATCTCCTGGAAGACAGGGTGGGACTGGAGATTGAGTTAATCACCAGTGGTCAAATTTAATCATTAATGGCTACATGATGGAACTGTTGCAGGAAGGGGGGGTACCCCTTCCAGGGCCAAAATAAGGCTCTTGTCTAACACTAAAAAATGAATCGTTAGAGGAGACACACGTGCTGACAAAGCAAGAGACTTAGTTGGGAAGGGGCACCCAGGGCAGAGAGTGGTAGGTTAAGGGAACCCAGGAGAACTGCCCTGCCACATGGCTCAAAGTCTCAGGTTTCATGGTGATGGGGTTAATATCCAGGTTGTCTTTGGCTAATCATTCTGACTCAGGATCCTTCCTGGTGGCACACACATTGCTAAGCCAAGATAGAATTCTCCAGGCAAGAAGGATTCTCGGATGTGTCAGACCCATGGCATCTCCTTATGACCTTTTCTGAACTCTTCCTTACTAGGACCTCCTGTTGTAAAATAACTAATGCAAATGGTTACTATGGTGCCTAGCCAGGGTGGGTGATTTTAGTCAGTGTGCTTCCCCTAATAGAACCCCTATACAAGCCCTAAATAACAGGGTAAAGAGAGGTTCCAGGTTGGTAAACATGTCAGTGTGCTGTGAGGGTAGTCCTCCCCACTCCCACCTCCTCCCTGCCCCCCTCTCTCCTCCCGCCACCTCTCCCATGCCTTTCTTGCCCTGTGCACCTCTTCCAACTGTTCAGTTCAGATCAGTTTAGTCACTCAGTCACATCCAAGTCTTTGCGACCCCAGAACCGCAGCATGCCAGGCGTCCCTGCCCACCACCAACTCCTGGAGTTTATGCAAACTCATGTCCATTGAGTTGGTGATGCCATCCAACCACCTCATCCTCTGTTGTCCCCTTCTCCTCCCACCTTCAATCTTACGCAGCATCAGGGTCTTATCAAATGAGTCAGCTCTTTGCATGAGGTGGCCAAGGTATTGGAGTTTCAGCTTCAACATCAGTCCTTCCAATGAACCCCCAGGACTGATCTCCTTTAGGATGGACTGGATGGATGTCTTTGCAGTCCAAGGGACTCTCAAGAGTCTTCTCCAACACCACAGTTCAAAAGCATCAATTCTTCGGTGCTCAGCTTTCTTCATAGTCCAACTCTCACATCCATACATGACCACTGGAAAAACAATAGCCTTGGCTAGACGGACCTTTGTTGACAAAGTAATGTCTCTGCTTTTGAATATGCTATCTAGGTTGGTCATAACTTTCCTTCCAAGGAGTAAGCATCTTTTAATTTCATGGCTGCAGTCACCATCTGCAGTGATTTTGGAGCCAAAAAAAAAAATAAAGTCTGACACTGTTTCCACTGTTTCCCCATCTATTTCCCATGAAGTGATGGGGCCAGATGCCATGATCTCCATTTTCTGAATGTTGAGCTTTAAGCCAACTTTTTTACTCTCCTCTTTCACTTTCATCAAGAGGCTTTTGAGTTCCTCTTCACTTTCTGCCATAAGGGTGGTGTCATTTGCATATCTGAGGTTATTGATATTTCTCCCAGCAATCTTGATTCCAGCTTGTGCTTCTACCAGCCCAGCGTTTCTCACGATGTACTCTGCATAGAAATTAAATAAGCAGGGTGACAATATATAGCCTTGACGTACTCCTTTTCCTATTTGGAACCAGTCTGTTGTTCCATGTCCAGTTCTAACTGTTGCTTCCTGAACTGCATATAGGTTTCTGAAGAGGCAGGTCAGGTGGTCTGGTATTCCCATCTCTTTCAGAATTTTTCACAGTTTGTTGTGATCCACACAGTCAAAGGCTTTGGCATAGTCAATAAAGCAGAGGTAAATATTTTTCTGGAACTCTCTCGCTTTTTTGAGGATCCAATGGATGTTGGCAATTTGATCTCTGGTTCCTCTACCTTTTCTAAATCCAGCTTGAACATCTGGAAGTTCATGGTTCTCGTACTGTTGAAACCTTGCTTGGAGAATTTTGAGCATTACTTTGCTAGCATGTGAAGTGAAGAAGTGAAGTGAAGTAGCTCAGTCGTGTCTGACTCTTTGCGACCCTGTGGACTGTAGCCCACCAGGCTCCTCCGTCCATGGGATTCTCCAGACAAGAATAGTGAACTGGGTTGCCATTTCCTTCTCCAGGGGATCTTCCCAACCCAGGGATCGAACCCAGGTCTCCCACATTGCAGGCAGATGCTTTAACGTCTGAGCCACGTGTGAGATGAGTGCAATTGGGACTGTGAAGAAGGCTGAGCACTGAAGTGTTGATGCTTTTGAACTGTGGTTTTGGAGAAGACTCTTGAGAGTCCCTTGGACTGCAAGGAGATCCAACCAGTCCATTCTAAAGGAGATCAGCCCTGGGATTTCTTTGGAAGGAATGATGCTAAAGCTGAAACTCCAGTACTTTGGCCACCTCATGCAAAGAGTTGACTCATTGGAAAAGACTCTGATGCTGGGAGGGATTGAGGGCAAGAGGAGAAGCAGACGACAGAGGATGAGATGGCTGGATGGATTCACTGACTCGATGACTGAGTGTCTCCGGGAGTTGGTGATGGACAGGGAGGCCTGGAGTGCTGCGATTCATGGGGTCACAAAGAGTCGGACACAACTGAGCAACTGATCTGATGTGATCTGATCTTGAGCATTATTTGGCATTGCCTTTCTTTGGGATTGGAATGAAAACTGATCTTTTCCAGTCCTGTGGCCACTTCTGGGTTTTCCAAATTTTCAGCCCCACCTCCAGATCTCCTGGAAGACAGGGTGGGACTAGAGATTGAGTTAATCACCAGTGGTCAGATATAATCATTAATGCCTACATGATGGAACTGTTGCAGGAAGGGGGGACCCCTTCCAGGGCCAAAATGAGGCTCTTGTCTAACACTAAGAAATGAATCATTAGAGGGGACACACGTGCTGACAAAGCAAGAGACTTAGTTGGGAAGGGGCAGAGAGTGGTAAGTTAAGGGAACCCAGGAGAACTGCTCTGCCACATGGCTCAAAGTCTTAGGTTTCATGGTGATGGGGTTAATATCCAGGTTGTCTTTGGCCAATCGTTCTCAGGATCCTTTCTGGTGGCACACACATTGCTAAGCCAAGATAGAATTCTCCAGGCAAGAAAGATTCTCAGAAGTGTCAGACCCATGGCATCTCCTTATGACCTTTTCTGAACTCTTCCTTACTAAGACCTCCTGTTGTAAAATAACTAATGCAAATGGTTACTATGGTGCCTAGCCAGGGTGGGTGATTTTAGTCAGTGTGCTTCCCCTAATAGAACCCCTATACAAGCCCTAAATAATAGGGTTAAGAGAGGTTCCAGGTTGGTAAACATGTCAGTGTGCTAGGAGGGTGGTCCTCCCCACTCCCACCTCCTCCCTGCCCCCTCCCTCCTCCCCCTACCTCTTAGATGCCTTTCTTGCCCCGTGCACCTCTTCCAACTGTTCAGTTCAGATCAGTTCAGTCACTCAGTCACGTCCAACTCTTTGCGACCCTATGAACCGTAGCATGCCAGGCGTCCCTGTCCACCACCAATTCCTGGAGTTTACACAAACTCATGTCCATTGAGTTGGTGATGCCATCCAACCATCTCATCTTCTGTTGTCCCCTTCTCCTCCCACCTTCAATCTTATGCAGCATCAGGGTCTTATCAAATGAGTCAGCTCTTTGCATGAGGTGGCCAAGGTATTGGAGTTTCAGCTTCAACATCAGTCCTTCCAATGAACCCCCAGGACTGATCTCCTTTAGTATGGACTGGATGGATCTCTTTGCAGTCCAAGGGACTCTCAAGAGTCTTCTCCAACACCACAGTTCAAAAGCATCAACTCTTTGGTGCTCAGCTTTCTTCATAGTCCAACTCTCATATCCATACATGACCACTGGAAAACAATAGCCTTGACTAGATGGACCTTTATTAGCAAAGTAATGTCTCTGCTTTTTAATATGCTGTCTAGGTTGGTCATAACTTTCCTTCCAAGGAGCAAGCATCCTTTAATTTCATGGCTGCAATCACCATCTGCAGTTATTGTGGAGCCCAAAAAAGTAAAGTCTGCCACTGTTTCCACTGTTTCCCCATCTATTTTCCATGATGTGATGGCACTGGATGCCATGATCTTCGTTTTCTGAATGTTGGGCTTTAAGCCAACTTTTCCACTCTCCTCTCACTTTCATCAAGAAGCTCTTTAGTTCCTCTTCACTTTCTGCCATAAGGGGGAGTCATCTGCATATCTGAGGTTATTGATATTTCTCCCGGCAATCTTAATTCCAGCTTGTTCTTCATCCAGCCCAGCGTTTCTCATGATGTACTCTGCATACAAGTTAAATAAGCCGGTGACAATATACAGTCCTGACATACTCCTTTTCCTAACTGGAACCAGTCTATTGTTCCATGTCCAGCTCTAACTGTTGCTTCTTGACCTGCATATAGGTTTCTCATGAGGCAGGTTAAGTGGTCTGATATTCTCATCTTTTTCAGAATTTTCCACAGTTTATTGTGATCCACACAGTCAAAGGCTTTGGCATAGTCAATAAAGCAGAAAGAGATGTTTTTCTGGAACTCTCTTGCTTTTTCCATGATCCAGTGGATGTTAGCAATTTGATCTCTGTTCCTCTGCCTTTTCTAAAACCAGCTTGAACATCAGGAAGTTCATGGTTCACATATTGCTGAAGCCTGGCTTGGAGAATTTTGAGCATTACTTCACTAGCATGTGAGATGAGTGCCATTGTGCGGTAGTTTGAGCATTCTTTGGATTTGCCTTTCTTTGGGATTGGAATGAAAACTGACCTTTTCCAGTCCTGTGGCCACTGCTGAGTTTTCCAAATTTGCTGCCATATTGAGTGCAGCACTTTCACAGCATCATCTTTCAGGATTTGAAATTCCACTGGAATTCCATCACCTCCACTAGCTTTGTTCATAGTGATGCTTCTTAAGGCCCACTTGACTTCACATTCCAGGATGTCTGGCTCTAGGTCAGTGATCACACCATCGTGATTATCTTGGTCATGAAGATCTTTTTTGTAGAGTTCTTCTGTGTATTCTTGCCACCTCTTCTTAATATCTTCTGCTTCTGTTAGGTCCATACCATTTCTGTCCTTTATGGAGCCTGTCTTTGCATGAAATGTTCCCTTGGTATCTCTAATTTTCTTGAAGAGATCTCTAGTCTTTCCCATTCTGTTGTTTTCCTCTATTTCTTTGCATTGATCACTGAGGAAGGCTTTCTTATTTTTTCTTGCTACTCTTTGGACCTCTGCATTCAGATGCTTATATCTTTCCTTTTCTCCTTTGCTTTTCGCTTCTCTTCTTTTCACACCTATTTGTAAGGCCTCCCCAGACAGCCATTTTGCTTTTTTGCATTTCTTTTCCATGGGGATGATCTTGATCCCTGTCTCCTGTACAATGTCATGAACCTCATTCCATAGTTCATCAGGCACTCTATCTATCAGATCTAGGCCCTTAAATCTATTTCTCACTTCCACTGTATAATCATAAGGGATTTGATTTAGGTCATGCCTGAATGGTCTAGTGGTTTTCCCTACTTTCTTCAATGTCAGTCTGAATTTGGCAATAAGGAGTTCATGGTCTGAGCCACAGTCAGCTCCTGGTCTTGTTTTTGCTGACTGTATAGAGCTTCTCCATCTTTGGCTGCAAAGAATATAATCAATCTGATTTTGGTGTTGACCATCTGGTGATATCCATGTGTAGAGTCTTCTCTTGTGTTGTTGGAAGAGGGTGTTTGCTATGACCAGTGCATTCTCTTGGCAAAACTCTATTCACCTTTGCCCTGCTTCATTCCTTATTCCAAGGCCAAATTTGCCTGTTACTCCAGGTGTCTCTTGACTTCCTACTTTTGAATTCCAGTTCCCTGTAATGAAAAGGACATCTTTCCTAGGCACTGTCAAAAGACCAAGGAGTGGGTGGTGGCCCAATTCCTGGAAATCTCCACCCTTCCCCAAAATAGTTGAAATAATCCTCCTAGTCATTAGCATATGAAATTACCCAATCCATAAAAAGTAATCATGCCACAGTTTGTGGCCGCAATCACCCTCTGCGATGGCACACACTGTCTATGGAGTGTGCTTCTCTCTGAATCTGAATAAATCTACTTCTTACCTATCATTTTGTCTCTCACTGAATTTTTCCTGCAATAAGACACCAAGAATCTGAGTTTCATTAAGTCCTGAAACCAGGTACTGTGGGTTTTGGCTGGGTTTCAGTCCCAAACTGAGATAAACGGTTTCACAACTGTTTCTGAGTTTAATCTTTTCTGATAAACTGCTCATTGTAAGTAGTGCTTTCCTGAGTTTTGTGAATTGTTCTAGTGAATTATGAAACTTGAGGAAGGGGTTATGGAAACCCTCTAAATTTACAGCTGTTGGTCAAAAGTACTTGTGACTACCTGAGACTTGTAGCTGGCATCTGAAGTGGGAACAGTCTTGTGGGACTGAGCCCTTAACTTGAAGAATCTGATGCTGACTCCAAATAGATGGTGTCAGAAATGAACCGATTTGCAGTGGTCTCGGGTGGCCCAGGCCTGCAGGCGCTTGAAGTGGGATTTCGGTTCCTCAGCCAAAGACTGAGGTCAGGCTGTGGCAGTGAGAGCACTGAATCCTGGCCACTAGACCACCAGGGACCAGTGGTCAGTGACAAGACCCTGGCCCATCAGCTGTGTAGAAATGAACTTCCATATAGAGATGGAAAGTAGTGAAACATTAAAGTGACAAGAGATGAGATGGTTGGATGGCATCACCAACTTGATGGATTTAAGTTTGAGCAAACTCTGGGAGATAGTGAAGGACAGGGAAGCCTGGTGTGCTGCAGTCCATGGGGTCACAAAGAGTCAGACATGATTTAACAATTGAACAACAACAACAAAAGTACTTACTAGGAGGGAAAAAAGTACAGTACATGTGGATGGTGGCTCAGATGGTAACGAGCCTGCCTGCGATCAAGGAGACCCAGGTTCAATCCCTGGGTCAGGAAGATTCCCTGGAGAAGGGAATGGCTACCCATGCCAGTGTTCTTGCCTGGACAAGAACATGGATACCATGTCCATGGATACCATGGAAAGAGGAGGCTGGTGGGCTACGGTCCATGGAGTTGCAAAGAGTCAGACATGAGTTAGTGACTAACACACGCACACACACACATCTGGATAGACATGAGTGGGCTCAGAGAGAAAGAGAGTCAAACCCTTAGGGTAGTTGGAATCACTTATACGGGGCACTTCCAGATTTCCTTTCTGGCCAATCATCTTGCTTTGCCTGGCTTTGAGTCAGTATTTGGTTTACCTCAGGGTCCTCCCCTAGTGTGCACACATCTCTTAGCCAAGAGAGATTCTAGCAAAGAGGCCTATGAGCAGATGGGCATCCCCTACTACGGGGTGATACCTCCTCCCTTTTTGGCTTCCAAGGAGCATTTCTACACATGTGTAGTCAGGAAGGCCACCTTGACTTCTAGAATGAGGAGTATGTGGTCTTTTATCTCTTTTCTGGGCAGAGCTCTGCTCCTCTCTCACTCCTGCTATTATCTTGGAGCATCTGTCCACAGGGGACAAACTCCAGCTGCTCAGCCAGGAGCCCATCTATCTCCTGCCTCAGTAGGACCCAAGCGGGAAAGGCAGTGTGGTTAAGACACCACACACTTGACATCAGAAGTATTGTGAGTAAAAATAGCTCAGAGGACTGAAACGAGAAGAGAAGAGGGAGGAGGAGCAAGGGGAGACCCGGGCAGACCCACTGTGTGGACCAACACAGTGTTGATGCTCAAGAAGCAATCTTTTGGAATAAAAATTTCATACTTAAGAGACAAAGAATTGGCAATTCCTATTTTTACTTTCTGTAAACCCAAAGAGGGAAAGTCAGGAGGGGACAGCAAATATGAAGGCTGGATCCAATCACAGAGCACCCAGGCCCAGGATTAGTACAAAACAATGGTGACCTTGCCAGCTTGTGGGGAAGAGGAAATGAGGTCATGTGTACAAAACTCCTAGCCCAACGCCTGGAACACAACAGACTTGTCTATAGTCATCACAGGCTGAGGGAGGAAACCTCGTTTCTTTTTTCCGTTCTTTGGGAAGTGAATGAAGCTGTTCGGTTTTCCTTTTGTTTCTCTGCCTGAAAACTGGTTCGTTTGAATGAAATCCTGGGCCTAGAAGCCAACAAGCAGGGAAGGAGTGCTTCAGGAGAATGAGACACTGCTGGGGAAATGGAAAATGATAAAATCTCAACCTACTACTTGGAAATGCAAATATGTTTCATGTATTCATGGTCACTGATGTCTTTATTGGAGCTGGAACATCTAACACATCCAAACAGCACATGATTAGTCTCCATAATAGGAACAAAACAAGCTCCTGGTGAACTAATCAGCTGATCACGTTGCAGCGGATGTTCAGTGCTTTTCCACAACAAATGTGGCACTCGGTTGGTCCCCTGGTGCCTCCGCTAATGCGCACGTGGGGCATCATCTGTCCCAGCACCTGCTGACTTCAGATGCGTCAGCATCCTCAGTCACCGCAGCCTGACACCTCCAGGTACTGGGCTCAGCTCCAGGCCCTTGGGGGATCAGACCTAGTTCCTGACGAGGAGAGATCGTGGTGAGACTAAAGAGCGTTGGCTGCTTGTTTATTTGATTAAAGGAAGAAAAAACTCCACTGTTACAGAACAAAGAGTGCAAAGCAAGTCCCTGGGCCTGGACCTGTTCCTGGCTCCGTTATTTCACTTACATATGTTAGAAAGCTTGGCCAATATGGAAAATTGCACTATTGCTTAGCAACCCAAATTATAGAGAGAATTAGATCTGAAAGATTCATGACAATAAGCAGAATTCTAACGGGAAATACAGTAAAGAGAAAGGTCCAGGAAGACTAAGCTCAAAGTTGGCTCCCCTCTGAGTCTCCACTTGGTGCCTAATAATAATCATAGTTAGTGTGAATTAAGCACGCTGTGGGCAAGGCTCTATGCAAAATGTTATACATTCATTGTCTCATTTATTCCTCCCAACAGGAATAAATTTCTCCATTGAGGTGAGTATAATGATTATCTCCTCTTTCTCACAAGGAAACAGAGATATAGAGAAAAACGTTTTAGTCAGAAAGAATGAATCCAGAATTTGAATATCAGACTCCCGGTTTTTTGGCATCATGCATACTGATCCAAAAATACAGTTCCTTGTGCCCCAGACATCCAAAAATGCAACTAATAGGAAAATATGTAAACCAGAGGGCCATGTAATCCAGACAATAAACAATTATTTTTTCCTTCACTAAGATATAGTCATAGATCATTGTAACAAAAATGTTTTTCTCTGTTATCTTTTTTGTTTGGGACTGTACCATGTGGCATGTGGGATTTCAGTTCCCCAAGCAGGGATTGAACCTGCACTCCTTGCCACGGAAGCATGGTGCCCTAACCACTGAACCACTAGGGAAGTCCCTTTTTCTGCCATTTTTGCAAAATGGAGAAACCATTATTGTTTTTTTTAAACTGATTTTAAAATAAAATACACACTTATTATAAAATATGCCAATGTACAGTTCAGTTCAGTGGCTCAGTCGTGTCCAACTCTTTGCAACCCCATGAATCGCAGCACACCAGGCCTCCCTGTCCATCACCAACTCCCGGAGTTCACACAGACTCACGTCCATCGAGTCAGTGATGCCATCCAGCCATCTCATCCTCTGTCGTCCCCTTCTCCTCCTGCCCCCAATCCCTCCCAGCATCAGAGTCTTTTCCAATGAATCAACTCTTCACATGAGCTGGCCAAAGTACTGGAGTTTCAGCTTTAGCATCATTCCTTCCAAAGAACACCCAGGGCTGATCTCCTTCAGAATGGACTGGTTGGATCTCCTTGCAGTCCAAGGGACTCTCAGGAGTCTTCTCCAACACCACAGTTCAAAAGCATCAATTCTTCAGCGCTCAGCTTTCTTCACAGTCCAACTCTCACATCCATACATGACCATTGGAAAAACCATAGCCTTGACTAGATGGACATTTGTTGGCAAAGTAATGTCTCTGCTTTTGAATATGCTATCTAGGTTGGTCATAACTTTCCTTCCAAGGAGTAAGCGTCTTTTAATTTCATGGCTGCAGTCACCATCTGCAGTGATTTTGGAGCCCCCAAAAATAAAGTCTGACACTGTTTCCACTGTTTCCCCATCTATTTCCCATGAAGTGATGGGACCAGATGCCATGATCTCCGTTTTCTGAATGTTGAGCTTTAAGCCAACTTTTTTACTCTCCTCTTTCACTTTCATCAAGAGGCTTTTTAGTTCCTCTTCACTGTCTGCCATAAGGGGGAGTCATCTGCATATCTGAGGTTATTGATATTTCTCCCAGCAATCTTGATTCCAGCTTGTGCTTCTTCCAGCCCAGCGTTTCTCATGATGTACTCTGCATATGTTAAATAAGCAGGGTGACAATATACAGCCTTGACGTACTCCTTCTCCTATTTGGAACCAGTCTGTTGTTCCATTTCCAGTTCTAACTGTTGCTTCCTGACCTGCATACAAATTTCTCAAGAGACAGGTCAGGTGGTCTGGTATTCCCATCTCTTTCAGAATTATCCACAGTTTATTGTGATCCACACAGTCAAAGGCTTTGGCATAGTCAATAAAGCAGAAAGAAATGTTTTTCTGGAACTCTCTTGCTTTTTCCATGATCCAGCGGATGTTGGCAATTTGATCTCAGGTTCCTCTGCCTTTTCTAAAACCAGCTTGAACATCTAGGTCACGGTTCATGTATTGCTGAAGCCTGGCTTGCAAAATTTTGAGCATTACTTTACTAGCGTGTGAGATGAATGCAATTGTGTGGTAGTTTGAGCATTCTTTGGCATTGCCTTTCTTTGGGATTGGAATGAAAACTGACCTTTTCCAGTCCTGTGGCCACTGCTGAGTTTTCCAAGTTTGCTGCCATATTGAGTGCAGCACTTTCACAGCATCATCTTTCAGGATTTGAAATAGCTCCACTGGAATTCCATCACCTCCACTAGCTTTGTTCATAGTGATGCTTTCTAAGGCCCACTTGACTTCACATTCCAGGATGTCTGGCTCTAGGTCAGTGATCACACCATCGTGATCATCTTGGTCATGAAGATCTTTTTTGTAGAGTTCTTCTGTGTATTCTTGCCACCTCTTCTTAATATCTTCTGCTTCTGTTAGGTCCATACCATTTCTGTCCTTTATGGAGCCCATCTTTGCATGAAATGTTCCCTTGGTATCTCTAATTTTCTTGAAGAGATCTCTAGTCTTTCCCATTCTGTTGTTTTCCTCTATTTCTTTGCATTGATCGCTGTGGAAGGCTTTCTTATCTCTTCTTGCTATTCTTTGGAACTCTGCATTCAGATGCTTATATCTTTCCTTTTCTCCTTTGCTTTTCGCTTCTCTTCTTTTCACAGCTATTTGTAAGGCCTCCTCAGACAGCCATTTTGCTTTTTTGCATTTCTTTTCATGGGGATAGTCTTGATCCCTGTCTCCTGTACAATGTCATGAACCTCAGTCCATAGTTCATCAGGCACTCTATCAGATCTAGGCCCTTAAATCTATTTCTCACTTCCACTGTATAATCATAAGGGATTTGATTTAGGTCATACCTGAATGGTCTAGTGGTTTTCCCTACTTTCTTCAATGCCAGTCTGAATTTGGCAATAAGGAGTTCATGGTCTGAGCCACAGTCAGCTCCCGGTCTTGTTTTTGTTGACTGTATAGAGCTTCTCCCTCTTTGGCTGCAAAGAATATAATCAATCTGATTCCGGTGTTGACCATCTGGTGATGTCCATGTGTAGTCTTCTCTTGTGTTGGTGGAAGAGGGTGTTTGCTATGACCAGTGCGTTCTCTTGGCAAAATTCTATTCACCTTTGCCCTGCTTCATTCCGTATTCCAAGGCCAAATTTGCCTGTTACTCCAGGTATTTTTTGACTTCCTACTTTTGCATTCCAGTCCCCTATAATGAAAAGGACATCTTTTTGGGGTGTTAGTTCTAAAAGGTCTTGTAGGTCTTCAGAGAACTGTTCAACTTTAGCTTCTTTAGCGTTACTGGCTGGGGCATAGACTTGGATTACTGTGATATTGAATGGTTTGCCTTGGAAACAAACAGAGATCATTCTGTCATTTTTGAGATTGCATCCAAGTACTACATTTCGGACTCTTTTGTTGGGCATGATGGCTACTCCATTTCTTTTAAGGGATTCCTGCCCACAGTAGTAGATATAATGGTCATCTGAGTTAAATTCACCCATTCCAGTTCACTTTAGTTCGCTGATTCCTAGAATGTCGACGTTCACTCTTGCCATCTCCTGTTTGACCACTTCCAATTTGCCTTGATTCATGGACCTGACATTCCAGGGTCTTATGCAATATTGCTCTTTACAGCATCAGACCTTGCTTCTATCACCAGTCACATCCACAGCTGGGTATTGTTTTTGCTTTGGCTCCATCCCTTCATTCTTTCTGGATACATGCCAATGTACAGGACTACAGAAAATGAAAACCTCCCCAGTATATGTATATAATTCCACTTGCCACACATGTCAGACATAATCACTGTTAATAATTGTGGCAAGTAATATTTTAATAATTAGACAAGTAAATATTTTCCCCTAATTCTCCATGAATTTAATGTTCCATGAGTGTGGACTGTTCTTAGAGACACACTTTCAACGAATGTACTACAGAAAGGGAAAAAGCATAACCTTACACTGGAAAAATATGACAGGCCCTCCTTTAACGAAATGATCACAGTTAACATCACTAGTAATAATCATGTTGACATCATGTACTATTGTAATTTAGGCTGATATTAACAACAACAACAACACACAGACTGTGTGGCTTAAATGGACATTTATTTCTCACAGTTCTGGAGGCAGGAAGTCCAAGATCAAGATTTTGATAGATGATGTTCCTATTGAGAGCTGTTTCTGGCTTGTAGATGACCACCTTCTTGCTGGTTCTTCCTGGTAGAGAGAGGGTGAGGAAGCAAAATTTCTTTTGTCTAGTCTTCAGTTCAAATCAGTCGCTCAGTCATGTCCGATTCTTTGCGACCCCATGAATCGCAGCATGTTAGGCCTCCCTGTCCATCACCAACTCCCGGAGTTCACTCAGACTCAAGTCCATCGAGTCAGTGATGCCATCCAGCCATCTCATCGTCTGTCGTCCCCTTCTCCTCCTGCCCCCAATCCCTCCCAGCGTCAGAGTCTTTTCCAATGAGTCAACTCTTTGCATGAGGTAGCCAAAGTACTAGAGTTTCAGCTTTAGCATCATTCCCTCCAAAGAATTCCCAGGGCTGATCTCCTTCAGAATGGACTGATTGGATCTCCTTGCAGTCCAAGGGACTCTCAAGAGTCTTCTCCAACACCACAATCTCATCATGAGGGCCCCTCCCTCATCTAAACCTAATTCCCTCCCAAAGGCCTCACTTCCAAATAATACCATTATATTTGGGGCTAGGCCTTCAGCATATGAATTTAGGGGGATACAAACATTTAGTCTATAACATGTGCCCTCTGATATGATGTAATGATAAGAGTACTTTGAATCTGTGGTATTCTTCCCCCTAAAGCAAGAATCCAGTCTATTCATGAGAAAACACCAGACAAACCCAAGTCTAGAGACCCTTTACAAAATATCTGACTAGTACTCTTCAAAACTATCAAGGTTATGAAAAACAAATAATAAAGTCTGAAAAAATGGTTGCAGACAGTGTTACAGACATGACAACTAGACATAATATAGTATCCTGGATTAGGTATTTAGAACAGAGAAAAACCCATGAAAAACCCAGTGAAATCTTAATAGTATTATATCAATTTTAAATTACCAGTTTTGACAAATGTAGCAAGGTTAGGCAAGACATAGTCATCGGGAAAATGGTGAAGGATATATATGAGAACTCTTTACTATTTTGCAGTCTTCTGTAATTAAAATTTTTTTCAAAATAAAAGGTTTATTTACATATTTTTGTTGTTGTTTGAAGACAGCTAGGGCTTAAAGACACTGAGAAAAGGTGGGAGCATTGAAGTGAGCCCAACATTATGCCAAGCTCCTCTTTGAGGCATTAACCATAGAGCTAATAACTGCCACAGGGATAAGAGCCTTTGAAGCTTGCCCTTGGCTTCGTGGCGTCGTGGCTGATTCGATAAGTAGTGATGGCCTCCAATTAGCACCCCAGAAGAGAGCCACACCTAGGAACAAAGGTGAAATGGAAATAGGCTGATTCCTCTGAAGACTAAAGAAAGTAGAAAGTGAAGTCACCCAGTCGTGTCTGACTCTTTGTGACCCCATGGACTGTAGCTGATGGGATTTTCCAGGCAAGAGTACTGGAGTGGGTTGCCATTTCCTTTTCCAGGGGATCTTCCCAATCCAGGGATTGGACCTAGGTCTCCCACATTGTAGGCAGACACTTTCCCATCTGAGCCAGCAGGGAATATTTCTCTGAAGATTAAAACTTGGTTTCAAACCAACTCAGACTCAGACTGGATTATGGTAATTTGCACATATTCAAACTAACTGCTAGAGGCAAAAGTAAATTCTCTCCGAAGGAAAAGAATGCCATGAGAGCCTCAAATTATCTGTACAATTTCTTATTCACAATGCCTAGCATTCAGTAAAAAATTTAAGAGACACTGGATATGGTTTAAAAAAAAAAAAAAAGGCCAACATACATGGAACTGGAATTTCATAATGAGAGAAAAAGGTAAAAAGGGAAAGCAGCACTGTTTGAAGAGTAAATGGATGAGTGATAGAAATCATATCATAGATCCAAAGGGCCCTATGACTGCTATGAAGAACAAATATATAGAAAAGCACATTTGGGAACTTCCTTGATGGCTCAGTGGATAAGAAGCCACCCTTCAATGCAGGGGACATGGATTTGATCCCTGATTCAGGAAGATTTTACATGCTGAGGAACAACTAAGCCCAAATGCCACAACTACTGAGCTTGTGCTCTAGAGCCAATGACCACGCCTGCGTGTCACACCTACTGAAGCCCATGTGCCTAGAGCCTGTGCTCTGCAAGGAGAGGAGCCACCACAGTAAGAAACCCGTGCACCACAATGAAGGGTAGCCCCTACTCGCTGCAACTAGAGAAAGCCCACCTAAAGCAATGAAAACCCAGCACAGCCAAAAATAAAATAATTAAATGAATAAAATTAATTTTAAAAAAGAAAAACACATTTAGTTACACTGTATTAAAACTCCTGAAAATCAAGGACAAAGAAAACTCTTAAAGAGGAGGGACTTCCCTGGCAGTCCAGTGGTGAAGAATCCACCTTGCAATGCAGGGGATGTGGGTTCAATCCCTGGTCAGGGAACTAAGATCCCACACACAGAGAGAGTCCCTTTGCAAAGACTGAGAGATTTGGCGTGGGTGGGGGCAAGGCGGGGAGGGCGGGGGTGGCCTCTGAGAATTTAAGAAAATCTCTAATCATTAGTTGAGCACTAGGCCAATGGAACAGGGATTTCAATGGCTACGCATGACAAAGAATACAAGATTAGTTCAGAAAAGTCACTAAGGAAACAATAGAAACAACAAATCCTGGAAAAGAAGAGAAATCTGATGTTTACAGTACATTATTTTAAATGTTTAGTTTTCAACAAAAATTAATGAGGCATGCAAAGAAAAAGGAAAGTATGGCCCATAGGCAGAAATAGCAGTCAAAAGTAACTCTCTCTGAGGAAGTCCAGATGTTGAGCTTACTATACATCTTTAAACAAGCTATTATAAATACGTTCAAAGAACTAAAGGAAACCATGCCTAAAGAATTAAAAGAAAGTATGAAAATGATGTCTTGCCAAATAGAATATGTCACTAAAAAGAAAAAAATTATTTAAAAAAAATGAAATTCTGGAACTGAAAGTATAACTGAGATGAAAAATTCACTAGAGGTGTTCAACGGCAGATGTGAGTTGATAAAAGAAAGAATACACATACTTAATGATAGGTCAATAAGATTATCCAGCCTGAGGAACAGAAAGAAGCTAAGAATGAAGAAAAATGAATGGAATGTCAGTGACCTGTGGACACAATCAAGTATATCAATATACACATAATGGAACCCACAGGAGGAAGGAATAGAGAGAAAGAGGTGGAAAGAATATTTGG
Source organism: Bos indicus x Bos taurus (assembly GCF_003369695.1). Taxonomy (NCBI): domain Eukaryota; kingdom Metazoa; phylum Chordata; class Mammalia; order Artiodactyla; family Bovidae; genus Bos; species Bos indicus x Bos taurus. The sequence continues at coordinate 48,923,202 of NC_040093.1, forward strand.
AGAAATTATGGCCAAAAAACTTCCCAAATTTAATTTTAACACATTATTGACCAGGGGATTTTTGCATAAGCTAACACCTGTGGTGTTAATACATCTCCAGTCAGTTATGTGTTAAAAATTAAAAAGCTAAGGAAAGGCTATGGTTTTTCCTGTTGTCATGTATGGATGTGAGAGTTGGACTGTGAAGAAGGCTGAGTGCCGAAGATTTGATGCTTTTGAACTGTGGTGTTGGAGAAGACTCTTGAGAGTCCCTTGGACTGCAAGGGGATCCAACCAGTCCATTCTGAAGGAGATCAGCCCTGGGTGTTCTTTGGAGGGAATGATGGTAACACTGAAACTCCAGTACTTTGGCCACCTCATGCGAAGAGTTAACTCATTGGAAAAGACTCTGATGCTGGGAGGGATTGGGGGCAGGAGGAGAAGGGGACAACAGAGGATGAGATGGCTGGATGGCATCACTGACTCAATGGACGTGAGTCTGAGTGAACTCCGGGAGTTGGTGATGGACACGGAGGCCTGGCGTGCTGGGATTCATGGGGTCACAAAGAGTCGGACACAACTGAGTGACTGAACTGAACTGACTCTAAATAAACTCAAAAAGATCCATATCTAGATATATCAAAGCCAAGTTTTCGAAATATAAAGGGAGAATTCTAGAAATAACAAGGCAAAAATAACTCGTCACGTACAAGAGATTCACAAAAAGTTTAGCAGCTGACTTATCAGAAGGTGGAAGGCAGATAGTGACACATCCACTATGCTGGAGGTGGAGGGAGACTATCAATCAAGAATTCTATATCCAATTAAACTATATTTCAAAACTTTAGACATTCTCAGAGAACTCATCACTAGTAGACCTGCCCTATAAGAAATACTAAAGGGAATTTTTCAGGCTGAAATGGAAGAACACTTGCCAACAGCTTGAAAATACACAAAAAATATAGATACCAGTGAAAGCGATTACATACATAAATGTAAAAGACAGTAAAAATGTATTTTGTTTGTAAATTTTGTCTACTCCTCTCTGATACTTTTTGGAAAATCATTATCACTTAGTTCAGTTGCTCAGTCCTGTCCGACTCTTCGCAACTCTCATGCACTGCAGCACACCAGGCTTCCCTGTCCATCACCAACTCCCAGAGCTTGCTCAAATTCGTGTCGATTGAGTCAGTGACGCCATCCAACCATCTCATCCTCTGTCGTCCCCTTCTCCTCTTGCCTTCAATCTTTCCCAGCATCAAGGTCTTTTCCAATAAGTCAGGTATTAACATCAGGTGATCAGAATATTGGAGTTTCAGCTTCAGCATCAGTCCTTCCAATGAACATTCAGGACTGATTTCCTTTAGGAGGGACTGGTTGGATCTCCTTGCAGTCCAAGGGACTCTCAAGAGTCTTCTCCAACACCACAGTTCAAAAGCATCAATTCTTCAGGGCTCAGCTTTCTATATAGTTCAACTCTCACATCCATACATAACTACTGGAAAAGCCATAGCTTTGACTAGACGAACCTTTGTCAGCAAAGTAATGTCTCTGCTCTTGAATATGCTGCCTGAGTTGGTCATGGCTTTTCTTCCAAGGAGCAAGTGTCTTTTAATTTTATGGCCGTAGTCACCATCTGCAGTGATTTTAGAGCCCAAGGAAATAAAGTCTGACACTCTTTCCATTGTTTCCGCATCTATTTGCCATGAAAGGAAAGGACAAAATGACATGATCTTAGTTTTCTGAATGTTGAGCTTTAAGCCAACTTTTTCACTCTCCTCTTTCACTTTCATCAAGAGGCTCTTTAGTTCTTCTTCATTTTCTGCCATAAGGGTGGTATCATCTGCATATCTGAGGTTATTGATATTTCTCCCAGCAATCTTGATTCCAGCTTGTGCTTCATCCAGCCTGGAATTTCACATGGTGTACTCTACTCTGCAAATAAGTTAAATAAACAGGGTGACAATATATAGCCTTGATGTACTCCTTTCCCAATCTGGAACCAGTCTGTTGTTCCACGTCCAGCTCTAACTGTTGCTTCTTGACCTGCATACAGATTCTCAGGAGGCATGTAAGGGGGTCTGATATTCCCAACTCTTTAATAATTTTCCACATTTTGTTGTGATCCACACAGTCATTATAAATTTTATTTATTTTTTAAAAATTTTATTGAAATATAGTTGACTTACTATCTTTTCTTATTTAAATGACAATCACACAAGGCAATAATTACAGAACTATATAGTAAGTGGGCTTATAATTTGTAAAAATGTAATTTGTGTGATAATAGCACTAAGGAGGGGAAAGATACTTTGCTATATTGCAGCATGTTTTGTGTAAGATTGAAGTGAAGTTAATATTAATCCAAGCTAGATTGTTTTAAATTAAGATGTTAATTGCAATACTCAGAGAAACCACACACAAAAAAAATAACTTTAAAAAGAAGAGTAAAAAAACAAGAAGGGAACTAAGATGGTGCCTTATAAAATATTTAATGCCAAAGGCATCAACAATTGCAAAGTAGCAGGAAAAAAGATACAAATATATAGAAAACAAATAGAAAAATGGCAGTCAGTAATCCTATTTTATTAGTAATTACATTAAATATAAATGGATTAAACATGTCAAGCAAAAGGAAAAGATTGGCATAATAAATTTTTTTTAATAACCCAACTCAATGCTGTATAAGAGACAAATTTAGATTCAAAGATGTAATAGATTGAAAATAAAAGGATAGGGAGAGATATACCATGTAAATATTACCCAAAGGCTGTTAGAGTGTCTATACTAATATCAGTCAAAATAAACATTAAGAAACAATTTTACTAGACACAAGGAGAGCATACTTGGTTTCAAAGCAATTCTTTATAATTTCAGAGAATTAGAATCATATAGGATGTGTATCTCTTACTGCAATGGAAGTAACTAGATGTGAATTACAGAAGAAAAACTAGAAAAGTCCCCAAGGGTGTACAAATTAAGCACCATAGTTATCAATAGTATATTAGCAGATCAGAAAGGAAATTACAATTAAAATTAGGAAGTATTTTGAAAGGAATTATAAAAACCATGTATCAATACCTCTGGAGTATTGCTTAGGGCCATAGTTAGAGAAAATCATGTAGCTCCAAATACATGTATTTATAAGAAAAAATATTATAAATCAGTTATCTAAGTATCCAGATCAAGTAGTTAGAAAATAACAGATTAAATGCAGAGAAAAGTAGAGGAGAGGAAATGCTAAAGATAACAACAATTAATGAAGTTGAAAACAAACATACAAAAAAGAATGTTAAGAAATTCACATTTATAAGCCCTAACAAATAAGCCCTTGATCTAGAATAAAAATAGAAAAGGCACAAAATGTTGATACTGGGAACAAATAAGAGCATCGTTACAAATCCCATACATTAGAAATATAGTACATAGAGGAATATTATAAACAATGTACAATGAACCTGAAAATTTAAATTAAATAGAAAATCCTTAGAAAAATACAAGTTTACAAAATTGATGCAAACTAAGAAAAGCAAAGACAACCCTTTGCTGACAAAGGTCCTTATAATCAAAGCTATGGTTTTTCCAGTAGTCATTTACAGATGTGAGAGTTGAACTATAAAAAAGGCTGAATGCCAAAGAATTGATGTTTTGAATTGTACTGGAGAAGATTCTTGAGAGTCCCTTGGACTGCAAGGAGATCATACCAGTCAATCCTAAAGGAAATCAACCCTGAATATTCATTGTAAGGACTGATGCTGAAGCTGAAGATCTAATACTTGGCCACCTGATGTGAAGAGCCCACTCATTGGAAAAGACCCGAACACTGGGAAAGATTGAAGGCAAAAGGAGAAAAGGGCAGCAGAGGATGAGATGATGGGATAGCATCACCTACTCAATGGAGAAGAATTGGGGCAAATTCCAGGAGATAGTGAGGGGCAGGGAGAACTGGTGTAGTCCATGTGGTTGCAAAGAGTTGGACATGACTTAGCAACTGAATGACAACAACAACCAAGAAAAAAAGGGACAGGGTCCAAATCAATAATATCAGAAATTTAAAAGGAGAACTTAACCAAATACCACAGAAATACAAAAGATCATCAGATCAGATCAGTCGCTCAGTCATGTCCAACTCTTTGCAACCCCATGAATCGTAGCACGCCAGGCCTCCCTGTCCATCACCAACTCCCGGAGTTCACACAGACTCATGTCCATCGAGTCAGTGATGCCATCCAGCCATCTTATCCTCTGTCGTCCCCTTCTCCTCTTGCCCCCAATCCCTCCCAGCATCAGAGTCTTTTCCAAAGAGTTAACTCTTCTCATGAGGTGGCCAAAGTACTGGAGTTTCAGCTTTAGCATCATTTCTTCCAAAAACACCCAGGGCTAATCTCCTTCAGAATGGACTGGTTGGATCTCCTTGCAGTCCAAAGGACTCTCAAGAGTCTTCTCCATCACCACAGTTCAAAAGCATCAATTCTTCGGCGCTCAGCCTTCTTCACAGTCCAACTCTCACATCCATACATGACGACAGGAAAAACCATAGCCTTGACTAGATGAACCTTTGTTGGCAAAGTAATGTCTCTGCTTTTGAATATGCTATCTAGGTTGGTCATAACTTTCCTTCCAAGGAGTAAGTGTCTTTTAATTTCATGGCTGCAGTCACCATCTGCAGTGATTCTGGAGCCCAGAAAAATAAAGTCTGACACTGTTTCCACTGTTTCCCCATCTATTTCCCATGAAGTGGTGGGACCGGATGCCATGATCTTCGTTTTCTGAATGTTGAGCTTTAAGCCAACTTTTTCACTCTCCACTTTCACTTGCATCAAGAGGCTTTTTAGTTCCTCTTCACTTTCTGCCATAAGGGTGGTGTCATCTGCATATCTGAGGTTATTGATATTTCTCCCAGCAATCTTGATTCCAGCTTGTGTTTCTTCCAGTCCAGCATTTCTCATGATGTACTCTGCATATAAGTTAAATAAGCAGGATGACAATATACAGCCTTGACGAACTCCTTTTCCTATTTGGAACCAGTCTGTTGTTCCATGTCCAGTTCTAACTGTTGCTTCCTGACCTGCACACAAATTTCTCAAGAGGCAGATCAGGTGGTCTGGTATTCCCATCTCTTTCAGAATTTTCCACAGTTTATTGTAATCCACACAGTCAAAGGCTTTGGCATAGTCAATAAAGCAGAAATAGATGTTTTTCTGGAACTCTCTTGCTTTTTCCATGATCCAGCAGATGTTGGCACTTTCATCTCTGGTTCCTCTGCCTTTTCTAAAACCAGCTTGAACATCAGGAAGTTCATGGTTCACATATTGCTGAAGCCTGGCTTGGAGAATTTTGAGCATTACTTTACTAGCGTGTGAGATGAGTGCAATTGTGTGGTAGTTTGAGCATTCTTTGGCATTGCCTTTCTTTGGGATTGGAATCATAATAGGCTACTAATAGTAACTATACATCAATAAAATAGACAAGCTAGAAGAAATGGACAAATTCTTAGGTGCAATCTCCTAAGACTGAACCAGGAAGAAATAGAAAATATAAACAAACCAATCATCAGTGATAAAATTGAGTCAATAATTTTAAAACTCCCAGCAAAATGTCCAGGACTAGATGGCCTCACAAGAGAATTCTACCAAACATTAGAAAAGAGTTACATATTCCCTGGTGGCTCAGATGGTAAAGCATGTGCCTACAATGCGGGAAACCTGGGTTCGATCCCTGGGTGGGGAAGATCCTCCAGAGAAGGAAACGGCAACCCACTCCAGTACTCTTGCCTGGAAAATCCCATGGATGGAGGAGCCTGGTAGGCTACAGTCCATGGGGTCGCAAAGAGTCAGACATGACTGAGCAACTTCACTTCATTTCACATCACATATCCTTCTGAAACTATTTCCAAAAAGCTACTGAAAAAGAAACACTTCTGAACTCATTCTATGAGGCCAGCATCACCATTATACCAAAACCAGACAAATAAATCAAAAAGAAAATTGCAGGCCAGTATCACTAATGAACATAGAGGCAAAAATTGTCAACAAAATACTAGCAAACTAAATCCAACAAAATATTTAAAGGATCATATACCATTATTAAGTGGGATTTATCCCAGGGATGTAAGGATTTATCAATATTCAAAAGTCAAACAATGTGACACACCATGTTAACAAATTGAAGGATCATGTCAACAGGTGTGGAAAAAGATTTTGACAAAATTCAATGTCCATTTATAATAATAATTTAAAAAGCTCTCCAGAAAGTGGGCATAGAGAGAGCATACCTCAACATAATAAATGTCATATATAACAAACCAACAGCTTCAGTTCAGTTCAGTCGCTCAGTCGTGTCCAACTCTGTGACCCCATGAATTGCAGCACGTCAGGCCTCCCTGTCCATCACTAACTCCCGGAGTTCACACAGACTCACGTCCATCAAGTCAGTGATGCCATCCAGCCATCTCATCCTCTGTCGTCCCCTTCTCCTGCCCCCAATCCCTCCCAGCATCAGAGTGTTTTCCAATGAGTCAACTCTTCGCATGAGGTGGCCAAAGTATGAAGTTTCAGCTTTAGCATCGTTCCTTCCAAAGAACACCCAGGGCTAATCTCCTTCAGAATGGACTGGTTGGATCTCCTTGCAGTCCAAGGGACTCTCAAGAGTCTTCTCCAACACCACAGTTCAAAAGCATCAACTCTTCGGCGCTCAGCCTTCTTCACAGTCCAACTCTCACATCCATACATGACCACTGGAAAAACCATAGCCTTGACTAGACGGACCTTTGTTGGCAAAGTAATGTCTCTGCTTTTGAATATGCTATCTAGGTTGGTCATAACTTTCCTTCCAAGGAGTAAGCGTCTTTTAATTTCATGGCTGCAGTCACCATCTGCAGTGATTTTGGAGCCCAGAAAAATAAAGTCATCCACTGTTTCCACTGTTTCCCCATCCATTTCCCATGAAATGATGGGACCGGATGCCATGATCTTTGTTTTCTGAATGTTGAGCTTTAAGCCAACTTTTTCACTCTCCACTTTCACTTTCATCAAGAGGCTTTTGAGTTCCTCTTCACCCTCTGCCATAAGGGTGGTGTCTTCTGCATATCTGAGGTTATTGATATTTCTCCCAAAAATCTTGATTCCAGCTTGTGTTTCTTCCAGTCCAGCGTTTCTCATAATGTACTCTGCATATAAGTTAAATAAGCAGGGTGACAATATACAGCCTTGACGTACTCCTTTTCCTATTTGGAACCAGTCTGTTACATCCTACTAAATGTTGAAAAGCTGACAGCATTTCCTCTAAGATTAGGAACAAGACAAGCATCCCCACTTCCCTCACTTTTATTCACCACAGTTTTGGAAGTCCTAGCCACAGAATCAGAGAAGAAAAAGAAATAAAAGGAATCCAAAAATGCAAGAAAGAAGTAAAGTTGTCACTGTTTGCAAATGACATGAAAATATACACAGAAAAACCCAAAGAAGACACTAGAAAATTACTAGAGCTCATCAGTGAATTCAATAAAGTTGCAGGATACAAAATTCATATACAGAAATCTGTTGTATTTCTATAAAGTAACAACAAACTATCAGAGAAATTAAGGAAATAATCCCATTTATCATCACATCAAAAAGAATAAAATACCTAGAAATAAACCTACCCAAGGAGGCAAAAACCTGTACTCTGAAAACTATAAGATGCTGATGAAAGAAATTGAAAATAACACGATAGTTGGAGAGATATACTTTGTTCTCACATTGGAAGAATCGATATTTTTAAAATGACCCTACTACTCAATCTACAGATTCTAGGCAATCCTTGGTAAGATACCAACAGCATTTTTCACAGAACTAGAACAAACAATTTAAAATTTGTATGGAAACACAGAAGATCCCAAATAGCCAAAACAATCTTGAGAGAGAAGAACAGAGCTAGAGGATACAAGCTTCCTGACTTCATACTATACTACAAAGCTATAATATTCAAAACGTTATGGTCCTGGCACAAAACCATTGATCAACAGAACAGGATAGAGAGCCCAGAAATAAACCCAGCCAGTTATGGTCAATTAATCTACAAAGGAGACAAGAATATGCAATGGAGAAGAGACAGTCTCTTCAATAAGTTGTGCTGGGGAAACATGACTTTTAAAAGATGAAATTAGAACATTCTCTAGTACCATACACAAAAATAAACTCAAAATGTATTAAAGACCTAACTGTAAGACTAGATACTATAAAACTCCTAGAGGAAAACATAGCCAGAACACTGTTTGACATAAACTGCAGCAATATTCTTTTGGATCCATCACCTGAAAGTAAAGGAAATAAAAACAAAAATAAACAAATGGGACCCAATTAAAAGCTTATGCACAGCAAAGGAAACCATTAATAAAGTGAAATGACAATGTAGTGAATGGGAGAAGATATTTGCAAATGAGATGATCAATAAGTGATTAATATCCAATGTATATACACTGCTTATACAACTCAGTATCAAAAAACCAAACAACCAGATTAAAAAATGGGCAAGAGACCTGAATAGACACTTTTCCAAAGAGGAAATGCTGGTAGCCCACAGGCTCATGAAAAGATGCTCAGCGTTACTAATCGTCAGGGAAATGCAAATCAAAACCACAAGGAAAAACCACTTCACACCTGTCAGAACGGCCATCATCAAAAAGAGCACAAATAACAAATGCTGACAGGACGAAGGGAAAAGGGAACTCTCAAACACTGTTGAAGGAAATGTAAATTAGTGTAGCTACTATGGAAAACAGTATGCAGTTTCTCAAAAAGCTAAAAATAGAACTACCATATGACTTGGTAATTTCACTCCTGGGTATATATCTGAAAGAAACAAAAACACTAATGCATCCCAGTGTTCATAGCGCAGCATTATTTACAATTACTAAGATATGGAGCGGCCTGAGTGTCCATTAACAGCTGCATGGATACAGATGTGGCAGACATATACAACAGAATGCTACTCAATAATAACAGAAAGTGAAAATTTTCCATTTGCAGTAACATGGATGGACACAGAGGGCATTATGCTAAGTGAAACAAGTCAGACAGAGAAAGACAAGTACTCAGTGGTATCACTGATGTGTGGAATTTTAAAAATACAACCATTCTAGGAAATACAACATAAAAGAAGCAGATCCACAGATACAGAGCACAAGCTGGTGGTTACCAGTGGGTGGGAGGCACCACAGGGTTGGGGAGTGGAAGGTACAAGGTACTGGGTGTAAAATGTTCTGTAAGGTTGTATTGTATAGCAAAGGGAATACAGCCAATATTTTCTGATAAATGTAAATGGAAAGTAATCCTTAAAATTGTATTAATTTTTTAAAATTTCTAAAAAAAACAAAATGAGAAATTCAATTCAGTTACATATAAAAAGAGTAACATATCAAACCAAAGTTGGACTCATTCTAGAAATGAAGGATCGATCTAACAGTTAAAAATCAATCACTGTAACTCAGTACATTAGTAAAATAAAAGAGAAAATTGCATAAAACGTTAATAGATACAGAGAATGCATTTGCTAAAATTCAATCCCATTCACAATAAACACATACTAAACTAGGAACAAAAGTTTTTTACAAAGAACTATTTTAGACTTACAGAAAAGTTGCAAAAATAGCACAAAAGTTGCAAATAATAGTTTTCATATGCTATTAACCCAATTTCCCCTAATCTTACCGTTTTATATAGTCATAGTATAATTACTGAAATCAGAAAATTAACACTGATACAACATGATCTAATTTATAGATCTTATTTAAATGTGGCCCGTTTTCCCATTAATGTCCTCTTCTGATCTACGATCCAACCCGAGATTCCACCTTACATTTATTTGTCATGTCTACTTACTGCCCTTGCTGCTTACTGGACTCTCTCAGGTACGGTAAGCAGTGAGGGCAGTTCCTGAGAGAGTTCCTCGGTGTTTTTGTCTTCCATGACCTTAAGGCTTTTGAAAATGAAAGTAAAAGTTGCTCAGTCATGTCCAACTCTTTGCGACTCCATAGATTGTAGTGCACCAGGCTCCTCTGCCCATGGAATTCTCTAGACAAGAATCCTGGAGTGGGAAGCCATTCCCTTCTCCAGGGGATCTTCCAGACCTACGAATCAAGCCAAGGTCTCCTGCACTGCAGGCAGCTTCTTTACCATTTGAGCCACCAGGGAAGCCCTAACACTTTTGAAAAATATTACAAAAAGATGTTATGCCAGACAGGAACTTTCTTAATTTGATAAAGAACATGTTTTTAAAAATCTACAGCACACTTCACACCCAAGAGGATAACTATAATTTAAAAATGAAAAATAACAAGTGTTGATAAGGATATGGAGAAACTGGAACCCTCAGACTTTGCAAGGTGGGAATGTAGAATAGTACAGCCTCTATGAAAAACAGACTGTTGATTCAAACAAACAAAAACCCACATAATTATACATATGTATACATTCAAAAGAAATGAAAGCAAGTACTCAAACTACGACAAACCTAGACAGCGTATTAAAAAGCAGAGATGTTATTTTGCCAACAGAGGTCCATATAGTGAAAGCTATGGTTTTCCGGTAGTCATGTACAGATGTGAGAGTTGGACCATAAAGAAGGCTGAATACAGAACTGAAGCTTTCACACTGGGATGCTGGAGAAGACTCTTGAGAGTCCCTTGGAGAGCAAGGAGATCAAACCAGTCAATCCTAAAGGAAATCAACCCTGAATATACATTGGTAGGACTGATGCCGAAGCTGAAGCCCCAATACTTTGGCCATCTGATGCGAAGAACCAACTCACTGGAAAAGACCCTGATGCTGGGAAAGACTGAAGGCAGGAGGAGAAGGGAGTGACAGAGGGTGAAATGATTGGATGGCATCACCAACTCAATAGACCTGAGTTTGAGCAAGCTCTGGGAGTTGATGATGGACAGGGACGCCTGGTGTGCTGCAGTCCATGGGGTTGCAAAGAGTTGGACAAGACTTAGTAACTGAACAGCAACAACTCAAACAAATCCTTGTACAATCTGTTCACATCAGCACTCATCACAATAGCCAAAAAGATGAAAGCAACTCAAATGTCCATCAGTTGTGCTGAGAACACACAGTGGAATATTATTCCACCATAAAAAGAAATGAAGTACGACAACACGGTACAACGTGAATGAGTTCTGTAAACTTTATGCTCACTGAAAGAAGTCAGACACAAAAGATAACATATGGTTCCACTTACATGAAATATTCAGAACAGGCAGATGCATGGAAACTGAATATAGATTGGTGGTTGCCAGAGGCGGGGGTTTTGGGGTGACAGGGAGTTCTTGCTTAATGGGTATGGGGCTTTATTTTGGAGAAATGGGAATGTTTCAGGACTAGATAGAGGTGGTTGCACAACATTGTGAATTTCTAAATACCACTAAATTTTTCACTTGAAATTAGTTAATTTTATGTTATGTAAACTTTCACCTCAAATTCTATAGCAAATCTGGTACTTAATGGTGACACATTAAAAGCATTCCACTGGGATGAGACCAAAGATGCCCATGATCACCATTTGTATTTAACGCTGTAGTGGAGGTCTTAGCCAGTGCAATAGTTGCAAAGAAGAAGAGGAGGGGGAAGAAGAGACAGAAGGAGGAGGTGGAGGAGGGGAGGGCGAGGAAGGAGAGGAGAAATAAAATGCACAGGGATCAGTAAGGAAGGAAAAAAATGGTCATAATGCACAGATGACATAGACGTTCTAAACAAATCTACAGATAAACTATTGCAATCAACAGTGAATTTAGCAAGGTCATTAGGTACAAGGGTAAAAATGTTTTTAATCCATTGCATTTCTATCTGATTAGAAATTGAAGAAAAATTCAAATACCATACACAATAGCATCAAGGATATAAAAAGATACAAAAGAATAAATGTAACAAAACTGTGCAGAATCTCTACAAAGAAAATTACAATACTGTATTGAGGAACACTAAAGAAGAATTTCAAAATTGAAAGGATATATTACGGTCACGGCTTGAAATACTCATTTCTAAGATGTTGGTTCTTCCTAACTTGATCCATAGATTAAAAGTGAAGTCGCTCAGTCATGTCCTTTGCCTTCCTGTGGGCTGTCCAGGATCCCCTGTCCATGGGATTCTCCAGGCAAGAATACTGGAATGGGTTGCCATTTTCTTCTCCAGGGGATCTCCCCGACTCAGGGATCGAACCCAGGTCTCCCGCATTGCAGGCAGACGCTTTACCCTCTGAGCCATGGAATGCAACCACAATTAAAATCCCAGTAGGTTTTTTGTTAGTTTGTTTTGGTTTGTTTTTAGGGGTGAAGGAGGTTAGAAATTGACATGCCAATTCTAGAATTCATAGGAAATACAAAGGTCTGGAAACAAGACAATCTTGAAGAAGAAGAACACAGCTGGAGAGTTTAAACTACAGTAATAAGTAGCCTGGTATTGACACAAAGATATGGGGGAGAAGAGTCTGGAAACAGCCCACATGTATATATAGATAGCTAGGACAAAAGGTGACACTGCAGTGGGGAAAAGATGAGCTTTTCAGTAAATGTTACTGGGTGAACAAAATACCCATATAGAAAAAAAAAAAGAATCTGGTTCCTATGTGATAGCATACATAAAAATCAGTCCAGGTAGGACCTGGGGTGTGGACATGCCCGGCCCACCCGGCTTCTGACCCGTCATCAGCCTGCTCTTGCTTGAGGCAGACCCACCCCACAGAAACCCCGACCCACTGGGGTTCCCCTGGTGGGATCGGAGTGGTGGCCTGGCCTGGGCCTCCCTGTGTTCCCTCTGGGCAAATGGCCAAAGGCGTCTGAGGTGAGACCTGACCCGGTGTCTGCAGCGTCAGGAAACACTCTCACTGCGACTTTCCCTGAGGCCTCGGCCACAAGACGCGGGGACACAGCACAATGTCCCTTCCTCCTCTCCAACCAAGTGAGCTTCTCTAGAAGTAGGTGCCTGTTTATCCAGGTTCCAAGTTCTACTGGGCTGTCTTGCCAGGGAAGTGAGGTCACTTCCTGAGGTCTCCTTACACTCGGGTGTCCTTCTTACACAAAGCTCCCCAAAGGTACCTGTGGGCTGGGGACTGCTCACCCCTCACCCCTTGCCATGTCCATGCGCTGTGACAACACAGCTGGCCCCACAGCCTTGGGGAGGCCTGGGTGCAGCCAGGGCCCCAGGTCTGAGGACACAGCTGAGTTCAGACTCGGTTTGTCCTCGTCACCAGGGATGTGGCCCTGGACAAGCCATGTACCTCTCGGGCCTTCCCAGTCTCCCCATCTGCCCAGTGGGGGTCATTCCAGTGTCTGCTTCCTAAGGAGGCCATCAGGTATGTAGTCCTATAAACACATATAGGGCCTGTAAACCCCATGGGCTGGTATCACATGGAGCTCTTGCACAGACTTAACAAGATTCAATAAAGGGTGGAGTAGCACAGACTACAATGGAAACAGGCCTGGGTCTACTCCAGGGTCTGGGGAAAGTCACTCTCCTTCCTATTTCCCAGTACCCCCAATAGGAAAGTTGAAATTCAAGAAAATGCAGACATCATCCCCTCCAGCAAAAAAAAAAAAAAAGAATAAATGATATGAAGTTAAAATATTAAGCCAAAGATGCACTTGTGGATAAGGATTTGGAAATGTTTCCAATTTGTCTCCAGAAAGGCTATAAGCATTTATCCCACCACAGTCTAGCAGAGGATCTTTTCCCCTATAACCTTGCCAACACTGCTTATAGCCTGTCTTTGTGTTGTTGCTTTTCAGTTGCCCAGTCATGCCTGACTCTTTGCAACCCCACCAGGCTCCTCTGTCCATGGAATTCTCCAGGCAAGAATACTGGAGTGGGTAGCCATTCCCCTTTCCAGGGGATCTTCCTGACCCGGGGACTGAACCCTTTGCAGGCAGCCTGCACTGCAGGCAGATTCTTTACCCTCTGAGCTACCAGGGAAATCCAGTCTGTCTTTTTAACCCTTGCCAAATCTGATGTATGAAAATACCATCTTGTCATTTTCATTAGCATCTCTTTGTCTATAAGCAAGGCTGAATCGACATTTATCATCATTTGCAGTTCTTCTTTTGTAAGAATTTCTCATTTTTAGTGAGGTATACGTCTCACTTTTTGACTCTTTCATAGGTGGTAAAGCGATTAACAATGTTTCTATCACATATGAAGCAATTATTATTTCTCAGTTTAACTTTACATTTTCTTTTGTGCTCTGTCATGTCACACAGAAATTTTCCTTTGTTTTGTGTCTTTGATATCAATGCCAAGAAACACTTTCCCTGTCCCAAAGATTATAAAAATATTTTCATCTGTTTTCTAGGCCAAGGTTACATATAAACAGTAAAGCCAGAATTTGAACGTGAGTTTGTCTTACTTCATACCTCGTGTGTAACTATTTGCTATATTGTTAGCAATAGTAGCAAGTATCTCTGGATATTAAGAGTACAGGTTATCTTTATTTTTACCTACCTGTATTTTCATACATGTACAATAAGGCTTGATAGTTGTTCAGTCGCTAAGTTGTGTCCAACTCTTTGTGACCCCAGAGCCTGATAGTATAGTGGTCAAAAGAGGGAACTCTGTGGTCACAGCACTGTTACTTCTTAGCCATGTGATTCTGAGAGAGTCGTTTAGCTTCTCTGTGCCTTGATTTACTCATCCATAAAATGGGGACATGATAGCACCTAACCTGTAAAACTGTCGTGCAAACTAAGTGAATAAAGACAAATGTTAGAACAGAGCCTGCTATAGCATAAGCTCAATAGAAGCTTTTTTTTTTTTTTTTTAACAAACATACACTACTTCTATAACAAAAAACTAAACATTTTTAAAATGAAAGTATGTTGTAAGGGCAAGTAACTGACAAGCCCATCACCCCAGCCCCTTGGAGAGCTGTCCTGGGATTCCAGGGCAACGCCTCACTGTCCAGACCTTGCACTCAGCTGGGTCAGAGCAAGACCCCATGAGGATACAGCAGCCATTATCTCCTGCCCACAGCCCTGGCCTCCCCTCTTATTTCCAAGAGGCAAAGCTTTCTGATCCCAAGTAGCTTTATAGGGAAAGAGCAATGATTTGGAGGACAAAAAGAAAGGGGAAACGTGTTTGATTCAATCTTCTGACATTTCCTAGGTCCCCATTATATGTGATCTATCTCCTTAAGTAACTGCTGGCCTTTATGTGGACCTGCTGCGTGCTGGTCGCTTACTGAAGATTAGCCCATGAGGCAGACATGACTGCAACCCCATTTTACAGAGGAGGAAACTGAAGTCCAGACAGCTAGGTGACTTGCCCCAGATGCCCAGAACTGCTAAGTGGCAGGGCCGGCTTTGTCCAGAGGTGGCCTGGCCCCACTGCACTCTGCTGATGGGGATACCTTGTCTCTCCTGAGGGTCCCCTGAGCTCCAAGCCCTGCTTAAATGTCATTTGGGAAGAAACTGGGGCCTTGAAGAAGCCCCCGCTGGTCAGGCATTTGTGGTGACCTGCCAGCCTCCCACCAGCCTTTGGCAGGGCACCCACATATGGCCACAGGAAAGCAAAGGGCTTCCAGGCTATCTGGGGTCTGGGGCCTAGCCAGGACACTGACCGGGGATCCACCATGTCCTGTTCTTCAGAGCCAAGCCCAGGATGCTGGAGCCGATTCCCACTCTAGCCAGGCAGAACGCATGCACCAAGGCTTCCTTCCTGAGTCTCTTTCCACATGCCTCTGGGCACCAGCCTCAGCCTACTTGGTGCTAACCCAAAGCTGAGGCATGTCAAGACTCTGAAGGGTCTTCACAGCTCCTACAGAGCCCCATCCTCCTCCAAGAAGCCCACACAGATCCTGCACCCAAAGGCAGCTCCTCCTGGCAGGTCCGGCTATCCCCTCCTGCATCTCAGCATCAGTTATGCCTCAGGACCTGTCTTCTCTTTCCCTCTGATCCCCAAGCCCTTCTCCTTCTGAAACTGGAAGTAGGCCTTCTCCACCTTTGACTCCTCGCAGACTCCAGCCAACAAATGCTGGCAATGAATGGATGAATACAGAAATCTAAACACACCAATAATTCTCTTCAAGGAGCTGATAAATGGCCTGATGCTTTGGGAAACATTGGGAAGTCTGCATTTGAGAACAAACTCTGCTCTGACCAGCTTTAGTCCCTGGCTCTGGACAGATCATCCAGAACCTTTCTGAACTTGAGATTCCTCAGCTATAAAAAATGGTCATGACAGGGCAGGTCCACACTCTGCGCTGGCAGGGTGCGGGGTGCGGGGGGAGGTAGGGACAGAGAGAAGGAGGTAGAGGCCCTGGGAAGCTCTCCACTTGAAAAGCAGCCCTGATTGCAGTTTCTCACCCAGTGGGAGGGGTAGTGATAGATCCTGGGAAGAGAGGGCTACCCACCCTCACCTCCCAAACAGGTCTCTTTCTCCTTCCTTTACCCCAGGGGAAAGCTGTTTTCAGACATCGGGGAGCTGGACACTCACAAAAGGGGCTTTGAAATGTCAAGGCTTTGCCTTGTCCCGGAAGCCTGTCTTTCCTCCCAAGAACCCTCAGCTTCCTTTCTGGAAGGTCTGAGGCAGGGGAAGGATATGAAACCGTCCAGCTTGGGTGACAGGTGCCTGCCCGGAGACCTTTAAGCCCAGGCGGTGGCCTGCCAGCCAGGTCCAAAGCTCTGAGGTCATTTCCCCTGATACCAGAGACTTGGCACCTGCTGGAATCCTTGGTGGATTAGAATGCCAGGAGTGCCCCAGATCTGACACCTCCTGCCCTGGCGCCTGGAGAAGAGGCCTGGGAGGAGCACACAGCCCTCTGCTGCCCAGAGCTCAGGCCCTGCTGCAGGGCAGGGTCCACGAAGGCAGTGAGGAGAGGAGAAGGCGTGAGCTGACAGTCCAAGTCCTACAAGGCTGACCTTAGGCTCAGGGGCGCCCATCGGCAAGGGAAAGGGTGGTTCCCTTGCAGAGCCCTCAGAAGCTCTGAAACAGGATCCAGCCTCACTCTGGAAGCCCCTTCAGTGTTGACTCCACCAACAGTTGCTAAGAGACAGCAGGCGTCACAGGAGCTGGCAGGAAGGGTTCCCCGGAGCCCTGCCAACACCCAGCCCCTGGCAGAGGCTGGGGCTCTGCCCACATCCTCAGGCTCTGCAGAGGCCAGAGGTCACTGACAGGAGCCAGAAACTTTGCTGAGAAGTCACTCACTCGGAGCAGGCAAGCTGCACCTTGTGATGTGCAGAGAAGCGGCCGGGGTGCTGGGGAAGACTTGGGGTGGGCACACTAAGCTATGTGTCATCGTGGCGGCTCCCTAGCTAGCGAGTAACGTCACCGCTTTGAACTTGAGGTTCCTTTTCAATAAAACGAGAATAATCAGACAACATCAACAGACCTCCCAGAGGGATTGTTAGAATTAAAAGAGATAGTGGCTGGAGAGGGCTCAGTAAGTTGTGAAGTGAAGTTCATGCCACTCATCATCATTACAAATAAAGAACTGGGTTCAGGCATCCCCGACTTGGTCAAACTTGAGGTTTACCAAATCATGTCTAGAGTGGGTTCTTATCCCGTTTTGTTTTAAATATATAAATGTGTATGTTATCAAATATACAAAAATTGTAAGGCAGATTTGCTTTAGATGATACATTTATTAAATATAATTTCTGTAAATATAAAAATAAAATCTTTTTTAAAAACAGTGGGTTCTGGCCCACAGCTCTGTAGAAGGGGCTCCTTCAACACTGGAAGATTCGTCTTGTCCAAACTTCTCCCACAGAGTGACTCAGGCTCTGAACACGTAACCTCCTCAGGACTGCTGCTCCAGAGTAAAACTCATTTTTCAAAGAAATTTCACACAGAAGCGGAAGGTGCATACAAGAGCGGGAGGCAGCCTGCACAGTGGATGGGGCCCAGCCTCAGAAATCAGAGAAGCCTGGGGCTGTGGGACCCCCGACAAGCACCCCCACCTCCAGCTCTTCATCAGTAAAATGGGATTCTACCTAACACTTCCCCACAGGGTGGCTGTGAGAATTCAGGGTAATCTCATTGTAATGTACAAAATGTGTTAGCAATTAGTAAGCAAAGGTTTTAAAACAAAAAATATAGTCAGAATTGCCCTGGTTAAGGTAGTGAAGACCTTCCCTGAGCCTCTGTGGTAGCCCGGACGGGACCCCCAGGGAAGGCTGAGCTCCAGAGAGAGGAGGCAGAACCCACTGTGGCTGGAGGGGCACCGGGCTGGGGTCAGGAGGCAGCAGGCCCGGGCCAGGCTGGGCTGCTAGCAAGTTCCTGAGTCATTTTATCTCACTGTGTCCCGGTTTCATTTGCAAAACAAACAAAAACAGTGTGAAAACTTTTGTTGGGCCTGAGATCAAGTTTTGCTTTGTCACAGTGACTGTGAAATAGTCAGTCTCTCCTCTGATCAAACTTTGAATTGCCCCTTCACACAGCCTGGTATTGTGTTGGCCAAAAAGTTGGTCAAAGATTTTTCTGTAAGATGTTATAGAAAGCCCAAACGAACATTTTGGCCAACACAACAGATGAAACGGCTGTTAATAATCCTGTTTATAAATTCATTTTACATATGATTTACATGTTTACATATAAACAGCAAGTATTTTTGCAGTTTTAACCCATATTGAGTTTTCTGGGATTGCAACACCTGCATAAATCAAGGCGAGGTGTATTGTTTTGTGCATTAATTTACCAAGGCAGTTCAGAAATTCCCATCACCATAGCAGCACAGCTCAGGGTGTTTGACACATCAAAATATCACACCACAAAACATCACAAACACTCATGCTGATTTCACACAGCGGGGCAAGCATCCACTTCACTAATTCTACTGACTTAGTTTGCCCAGGACAATTGAAAGCCTTTTTTTCCCTATGCCTCAATTTTTAATTTTTTATACTATTTTTAAAGGTTATACTCTGTGTACAGTTATGACAAAATATTCGCTGTATTCCCCATGTTGTACAATACATCCTTGTAGCCTGCCTTACACACAATAGCTTGTACCTCCTGCTTCCCATCCCTATAGTGCCTCTCTCCTCCCACCACTGGTAACCACTAATTTGTTCTCTTTATCTGTGAGTCTGCTTTTTTATTGTTGTTACATTCACTGGTTTGTTGTAGTTTTAAAATTCCACATATAAGTGATGTCATTCAGTATTTTTCTTTCTCTGACTTATTTCACTTAACGTAATATCCTCCAATTCCATCCATATTACTGTGGATGGCAAAATTTTATTCTTTTTTATGGCTGAATAGTACTTCTTCTTTATCCATGCAGCTGTTTATGGATACTTATGTTGCTTCCATATCTTGGCAATTGTAAATAATGCCACTGTAAATCCTGGCATCTGTGGGTCTTTTCGAATTAGTGTTTCGTTTCTTTTGAATATGTAGCCAGGAGTGGAACTGCTGGGTCATATAATAGTTCTGTTTTTAGTTTTTTGAGAAACCTCCTTATGTTTTCCACAGTGGCTGCACCAATGTGCATTCCCACCAGCCACGTGTGAGGGTTCACTTTCTCCCTCAGCCTGACCCAGCGTTTGCTGTTTGCGCTCTTTGATGATAGTCATTCTGACAGGTGTGTGATGATTTCTCCTTACGGTTTTGATTTGCATTCCCCTGACTAGTAATATTGAGTATCTTTTCATGAACCTGTAGGCCATCTGCATTTCCTCTTTGGAAAAACGTCTATTCAGGTCTCTTGCCCATTTTTTAATCAGGCTGTTTTTTTTTTTAATGTTTAGTTGTATAAACTGTTAATATACATTGGATATTAATCCCTTATCAATCATATCATTTGCAAATATCTTCTCCCATTCAGTAGGTTGTCTTTTTGTCCTGTTGATGGTTTCCTTTGTTGTATAAAAGCTTTTGAGTTTAATTAGGTCCCATTTGTTTATTTTTGCATTTATTTCCTTTACTTTCAAGAGATGGATCCAAAAGAATATTGCTGCAATTTATGTCAGAGTGTTCTGCCTATGTTTTCTTCTAGGAGTTTTATAGTATCCAGTCTTACATTTAGGTCTTTATTTTGAGTTCATTTTTGTAGATGGTGTTAGAGAATGTTGCAATTTCGTTCTTTTCCATGCAGCTGTCCTGTTTTCCCAGCACCACTTATTGAAGAGACTGTCTTTTCTCCGTTGTATATTCTTGCCTCCTTTGTTGTAGATTAATTAATCATAAGTGGCTGGGTTTATTTCTGGGCTCTCTACCCTGTTCCATTGGTTGATGGCTTTGTGCCAGAACCATGATGTTTTGATTCCTGTGGCTTTATAGTATAGCATGAAGTCAGGGAGCATGATTTCCCTAGCTCTGTTCTTCTACTGCACACACAGGCACAAGCATCCGTTTCATTCATTCTACTAGCATAGTTTGGCTGGAGCATTTACCTGTTTGAAAGCTTATTGTTTTATTTTACTATAAAGTGCCATTATTTTAATATATGTAATACATATAGGCCACTTATATATACATTTCAGAACAATAAGGGATTTTACAAAATATTTCAACCAAGTAATTGTTATAAGAGAGGGACTTCAACAGCTGTATGAAATCGTGGGAAGAGACTAGGAAAAGGAGCATAGGTGTTGGGACTCTAAGTTGGGAACCTGCAGTCAGTTCAGTTGCTCAGTCATGTCCGACTTTTTGCGACCCCATGGACTGCAGCACACCAGGCTTCCCTGTTCATCACCAACTCCCAGAGTTTACTCAAACTCATGTCCATTGAGTCAGTGATGCCATCCAACCATGTCATCATCTGTCCCCTTCTCTTCCTGCCTTTAATCTTTCCCATTATCAGGATCTTTTCCAATGAGTCAGTTCTTCACGTCAGGTGGCCAAAGTATTTGGGGACCTTGGCTGACAGTAAACTATAGATTTCAGACAATGATTCCCATACTGCCTTCCCTGGCTATTGAGCAGAGTTCAGGAGACCACTTCAGGGCTCCTGTTGTTGGGGCTGGGGAAGCCATATCAGATCCAACGGTCCTGCCCTGGAGCCATTCTCAGACTGAGGCTCCCAATCCAAGTGGCATTTATCACTTGAGAAAATCCCTGATTAAATGGAATTCAGTACAAAACACCAGGCATCTCCTGATGTTATTCTCAGCTTCCAGTCAGCTGCACTCATCAACTGGAACTGAGGCAAGGGGGCAGGATGTCTCAGGCAACATCTGGAGGACGTCCCTAGGGTTCTGGTTGCCAGGGAAACTGCAGCAGCTGGAGCTATGAGCTCACAGGTTGCTAGGCACCCTGCTAGGGCTCACACTCTAGAAGATGTCAAAAGTTGGTCTCCATCCTGGGGCCTAAGTACAAATAAGAAATATAAAGATAACATGTGTATATAAATGTAGAAGTTGTCAAGACTCCTTTCTTTGAAGCACTGTCCTTGAATCTGAGGTCATGACCTTCCAATTGCCTTTTGTATGAATATTGCCTTGCTTTTATGAAATCTTGGTGATGATAGGGGAGCTGGGGTATTTTCATAAACACACAAACACTGCACAATAGTAAGCAACCCTCTTTGTTGGCCTGTTTATCTCTCTCTCCCCACTCCCCTCCTTGCTCTTTCCTTCTCTCTATCTCCTTCTAAAAGCCTTGGAATGGAAGGAAACTGCTTGAAAACTGACAAGTTCACTATGATGGTGCAGGATGGAGCCATCCCTGGTAGCCATCTGGAGCAGGCACAGTGAGGTCACCACAAAAGGGCGTGGCTAGCTTTACCTGGGGAAACTTCACAAAGGAGGTGGTATTTGGGCTTGGTTTGAAATTTCAGGAGCTGCTTGCCAAGGGATAGATAGAAGGATGGTGGCCAACAGGGGAGGAAAGATGGGGGCAGAGACATGCGGGAGAGCATGCCTGAGAGCCTTTTGTCTGCAATATTGCCATCAGAGTGTCTAGTCCAAGATGGGGGCCAGTCAATCCATGAAGCTGGAGCAGTCGGTGGAGGCCAGGTAACTGCAAGCCCTGGAGAACAAGCTGAGACTCGTGGACTCTAGCCTCTTAATTGATATCCCCAGCATCGAACATTTACTGTCTAGGATTGAAATTCCAAACTGAATATAAGTGAAGTTAGTTGGGAGGCAAGGAGGTGCAAAGGGCATTCTGGAGGAAGCCGCGTCTCTCTACTGCAAGATGTCAGCAGGCCTTCCCAGACCACAGGGGGATTCTGAGTCACTGGGCTCCCCAAAGTGACAAGAAACCTGTTGTTGTGTAGACCACTCCCCAGGGACCTTCATGAAGATACAAAACCAGCAAATGTCGCTGAGAATGATGATGTCTGCAGTCTGTGAGAACAATATGCCTTCAAAATAGGATGTGGCAGGCCAGCCTTAGTCTCCAAACTGGGGGTGGACGGGAGGAAGAGGGTGTTTAGGGGATCCCCAATTGGAAAAAAATTGGACTTCATTTTTCATCCTGTATTATTTTGCATTTTTTTCCAGTTTAATAAGAATAATTGACATATGTCACTGTATGAGTTAAATATACAGCATGATGATTTAATTTACATATATTGTAAAATTATTGCAAGAGGTTCAGCTAACATCCATCTTCTCATAGAGATAGGATAAAAACTTTTATTTTTTTATACAGTATAGTTTTGTTCTGAGCCTCTGTTTTGTTAGGTGGCAGAAATGTCATCTCAAGCAACTTGGAGTGCTTGCCTTTTTGTTCAGTGTCATCTCTAATTTCTGGGGGAATTACCGAGGACCTCATATTATCGAGGGCCCGTGTTCCATCTTTCCTCAGGGCTGCAGTGGGGGGACACGCGCTCTTCAGTGCTCTGGGTCCAGGCCTCTTTCAGTGCTGGGGGGCCCAGCATCATTTCTCAGCCCCCTACTCTAGGAAGCTGCCCTTGGCCACAGTCCTTTCTTTGAGTGTCATTTCCTCCCCCGAACTCTTCCCAGGAAGTGGCACTGGGTGCTCTGGTCACCGGCTGGGAGTCTTGCCTCCAACCCAAGGTCAAGGCCCCCATGGAGACCATTAGTATCTATTGCAGGCCTTCCCCTCTGCCCCTGTCCCCTCCCTCAACCTGTGACATTCCATCTGCCTGGGCTGGGGGGTTGATGATCTTACTTATCATGCACCCACTTCCATCTTTAAACATCAGATTTATTCTATTTGTCTAAAGGCATATAGGCTTTTGAAACTCAAACGTCAGGGAAAGAACATTTTTCTCCTCCACTTTCATCACATCTTTTCCCCAAGGCATCCAGCAAGTCTGGGCTTAGCTGCCTGAATGGGGCAAGAGGGCCATGGGTGGGTCTGGATTCTTGGCTGTTGGGGCCCCGGGATCCTCTTTGTACTGCTCTGTGCCAGACATTTGTCTCTTCATTTGGTTCCCTCTCTAATTATGAAAACAAAGCAAAGTGAAACCTCTCTGGCCCTTGGCTGCAGCCCTTGCCTAGAGCGATCTCCGGCATCAGTGCTCTCTGCAGGTGGTCTCACCACACCCAGGTTGCTGTGCCGAGGGTGATGAGTGACGGATAATGGGACAGGGCATGGATGCGACCAAGCTGTTGGGGCAACTGGCAGTCAGCTAACTTGCAAGTCCATCACTGGCTCCTCTGGCTCTCAGTCCGGTGGTCAGAGATTTCGTTTCCTTGGCCACCTTACTATGCCTTGAGATGATGGAAGATCACCAACAAGGAAGAGTTATCTTGCTTGTGATTATTGCTAAAAATGAAGCCATGTTTCAGGACTATGTTTCATATTAAAAAAACATTTCCTCCAACTGTTAAGGGAAGCACACTGACTGAAACCACCCACCCTGGCCAGGCACCATAGTAATTATTTTCCTGAGTTGTTTTACCACAGGAGGTCCTGGTAAGGAATACGGAACTAGTAAGTCACCACTAACCAGGAGAGTTCAGGAAAGGTCAAAGGGAGATACCACGTGTCCGACCACCTCCCAGAATCCCCCTCATTGGCATCCATCCTGGCTGAGCAATGCCTGCATCACTAGGAAGGCCCCTGAGTGATAAAGACTGGCCAAAGACAACCTGGAAACTAATCCCATCACCATAAAACCCGAGACCGTGAGCCGCGAGGCAGAGCAGGTCTCCTGATTTCCCTTACCCTACTGCTCTCCGCCTGGACACCCCTTCCCAATAAAATCTCTTGCTTTATCAGCATGTGTGTCTCCTCAGACAATTCATTTCCGAGTGTTAGACAAGGGCCCCATTTGGGCTCTGGAAAGGGTCCCACTTCCTGCAACACAGCCACCAACAAACATCCTCTAATTAGCTGTCCCAAGCAAAGTGACAGCTTTTTTTGTCTTCTTTACTTTTCTTTCAATCCAATATCCAGAAGAAACAGGAGCTGCCTTTTTTGGAGATTTAAATGTTCGTCCTGATGAGATTGGGCTCTATTTTGGCCATTTACCACATAATAACTGGTAAGAGATGATTTGCATACACTGAGCCTCCGCTTCCTCGTCTGTAAAGGGAGAATGCTAATCGTATAATAGTAGCTGCCTCAAAGAACTGTTGTGAGGATTAGGAACACATATAAAAATGTTTTAGACTCATGCCTGTCACACAGTCAGACCTCAATAAGCGTCAGCTTGAATTATGATGTGACCAAATTACTTTCCTGGGGCTTCTGGAAATTTATGAGGAAATTGACATCAGGAATTCAAAGTTTAAACTAAAGGAAGTCTGTGCACAAGAAGGAAGTGAGAAAGGGAAATGCTAGAGACTTTAGGCCGCATGATATCATTTCAACTATAAATAGCAGCAGAGCCAGGAATTCCTCCATCATCCTGCAGAGCAAGGAGCTCCTTCCTTTAAGGCACTTGAAGGACAAGTAGAGCCCCACCCCCTCCACCCCCCATCATAGGCATAGAGGGAAGTAACTTGAGAACCACATCCACTAACAGAGAGAGAACTGGGAAGTGCCCTACTTCTAGAAGTGCCGGCCCCGAAGCTCTGCCCCATCAGTGGCCACTGCCCTCCAGCCTTCCTCGGCAGCCAGGCAACCTGGAACCCCACCACGAGCTTCCAGGGAAGTCCCACCTCCACAAGCTCTTGGATAATCCTTTGTGTGAGCTTCCAGGATAGGGTACCTGCAAGAGAAAAGCAGAGAAACATCTTCGTGCGTGGATTTCAGAAGCATCCCTTAGGAGTCCAGAGCTGGATGCCTCCTTTGGAGCCCACTGGCCCCAGCGTCTGTCTGCTTCGGGCAGCCCACCTCTTAGCTGCTTGCAGCTGATCACCATCATCGGCACTGTCTGCTTCAGGCAGCCCACCTCTTAGCTGCTTGCAGCTGATCACCGTCATCGGCACTGTCACGGCCATCATCACGGACGCTTCTTTTGAGCATTTGTTGCAACCTGGCAGTTTTCTAAATAGTGTCTCCTCGTACCAGGACACCAAGGCCCCTCAGACTCCCTCAAAAACCTTGCCCCAAAGCCCCCCTCCTCCAGGAAGCCTCTGTTGCTCTGTGAAGGTGGGAGAGGTCAAGCTACAAATATCTATTGAGCACTTCCTGCGTATCAGACACTGTTCTGGAAAATACTCAATGCACGTTGCTGTCATTAGACAACCAATTGCAAACACGACTAAGATGAGTAAGGGGGAAATAATACAAGGGGCCCCTGGGAAGTAGCCACCGCTGAGAGCTGACCTCTTCCACGATCCCCAGAGCCAGAACCCCGGCCAGTCCAGGTGCCGAGCACCTCACAGATCAGTTGCACATCTTCTCAGCCACTGTTTCACACCACATTGTGTGTGCCCCTCATTCCCCTTGGTAGGTGGAAGGTTGAGCGACTTCATGAAGACAGAGCTGGGGAGAGATTCTAGGACGTGTCCAGGCTGTGAGCTTGTCCAGGACAGGAGGTACTTCACCCCTGCATTTTAGTGCCCAGAGTAGATACAGAGGAACAAATGTGGCTCAGCAAAGAAAAATATCAGTAAAACGAAAAGACAGCCTACTGAATGGGAGAAAATATTTGTAAATTATATATCTGATAAAGGGTTAATACCCAAAATATGTTAAAAAAAAAAAAAAAAAAAAAACTCTTACAACTCAATAGCAAAAATACATACAATTTACTTTTAAAATGGATAGAAGATCTGAATAGACATTTTCCCAAAAACATGCAGATGGCCAACAGGCACATAAAAAGATGCTCAACGTCACTAATCATTAGAGAAAAACAAATCAAAACCACCATGAAATATCACCTCACACTTGTTGGAATGGCTGTTATCAGAAAGACCAGATGTCAGTGCTGATGAGGGTGTGGAGAAAAGAAAACCCAAAACCCTAGGGCACTGTTGATGGGCTTGTAAATTGATGCAACCATTATAGAAAACAGTGCACAGCTTCCTCAAAAACTTAAAAATAGAACCACCACATGATTCAGTGTTTCCATTTCTGGGTATTTATCTTCAAAAAATCATGAAAATGCTAACTCTCAAAGATATCCGCATCCCAGTGTTCATAGCATCGTTATTCACAATAGCCAAGACATGGGAACAACCTGTGTCTATCAATGGAAAAGTGGATGAAGAAAATGTGTATACGTATGCACACCAGATCTTCATTCAACAATAAAAAAGAAGGCAATCTTGCTGTATGGGACAACATAAATGAAACTTGAGGGCATTATGCTAAGTGAAATAAGTCAGATAGGAAAAAAGCAATATCGTATGATTTCACTTACATGTGGAATTTAAAGAAACAACCACAAAGCTCAGAGAAAAGAGAACTGATCGACAGTCGCCAGAGGCGCGGGATGGGGCAGTGAATGAGCTGGGCTAAAGGGCACAAACTTCCAGTTATAAAATAAATAAGTTTTTGGGAATATAATCTATAGCATGGTGACTATAGTTAATACTGTATTGCATATCTGAAAGTTTCTAAGAGTAGATCTTAAAAGGTCTCATCACAGGGAAAAAATCTGAAACTGTCTATGGTGACCTGTTAGCTAGAATTAATTGTGCCACTCATTTTGCCATATATACAGATAAAAAGTGAATGTTAGTTGCTCAGTCATGTCCAACCCTTTGCAACCCAATGGACTATAGACCACCAGGCTCCTCTGTCCCTGGAATTCTCCAGGCAAGAATACTAGAGTGGGTTGCATTCCCTTCTCCAGGGGATCTTCCCAGCTCAGGGTTTGAAATGGGGTCTCCATCACTGCAGACACATTCTTTACCATCTGAGCCCATATATATAGATATCAAACCATTATATTGTACACCTGAAGCTAATATGTTATATCAATTATACTCCAATTTTTTAAAAGACCATAAAATAATGTTTTATAAAAGAAAAAATATGGAGTGAATTAACATAGGAAGGAACAACAGAATAGATGAAGCCTTCCTTGTCGCTTTTTTTTTTTTTTGGCTACAACTCGACACGCAGCATCTTAGTTCCTCAATCAGGGATGAACCCATGCCCCCTGCGGTGGAATTCCCCATCATTGCCTCTTTTAAGATAAAGTTGTACAGGACTTGAGCTATTTCCCCTTCTTCTCTACCCAACGACTGCCTCAGTGCAGTAATAGTAAACAGTACTATTTATTGAATGAATAAAGGGATGCATACCTGAAAAAGTATATCCGTGGTATTTATATTAGAAAGTATAGTGTACAGTGTGTACACTCTGTGAATGTCTGACAAACTAATACAGGAAATTATTAGCATTATGCATATCCCTTAGAAAACTACCAAAATTATTTTCATATTATCTTCTATTAATATTTACTGGCAACAGATTTCCTATAGTCACACAAGTGTTTATACTCCCTTTTCTGGAATTTCTTAGCAAATTAAAAAAAAAAAAAAAACCCATTGGGTGAACAATGAGCTGAGTCTACTTAAAATCTCTCCATCCAAATAGACTATGGAGTCTGCCCTTGGCATGTTACTGGGGGAAGAGGGGAGGGGGTGTGCGGTGGGGATGCCTCAGAGTGAGGGTTAGAGACCAGGGTGGACAAGGAGGTTCCCAGAGCCAGACAGGCTACACAGGAAAGCACAACCATCTCAGTCATATTCTCCCTGGAAATTCACTTTTTCTATTTTCAACATCAGTATCTGATTTCCATATGATTTTACAAGATGCAGGGTAAATATTTGTACAAGTCCTTCTTTGCGAGAAGAAGCCATTTAATCCAATGAAATATGGCTCACAGTGATGGATGATGTTTGGACAAGCTGACTTTGTACAAAGTCAACATTTACGGGACTCTCAGAGCAGCCTCCTCTGCTTGAGTAAAGCCGTCCCACCCCTGCTCAGCTTGATCTTCCATCAGAGAAAGCCAGAACAGAAAGGGGAGACAGAGAAGGGCCATCTTTACAAAACTCGGAGGTTAAAAGACCAAGGCTGAGAGCAGAGACTCCTGGCTGAGTAACCTGGGGGCTGTCCCATCGTCCATCAGATTCTCCAAGGTGGTCACTTGCATTCACTTCCATTGCCACTAACCATTCTTTTTTTAAAAAAAGTTTTTGTTTTTTAATTTATTTTTGGCTGGGCTTGGTCTTCATTGCTGTGCAAGGGCTTTCTCTAGTTGTGGCAGGCGAGCGCGATGCTCTAGCTGTGGTTCTTGGGCTTCTCATTGCAGCGGCTTCCCTTGTTGCGGAGCGCCGGCTGTTGGGAACGTGGGTTTCAGTACTTTCATCTCAGGCTCGGTAGTTTGAGCTCCAGGGCGCTAGAGCTCAGGTTCGGTAGTCGTGGCACACAGACCTAGTTCTAGGGTCCATGGCATGTGGGATCTTCCCCAACCAGGATTCTGACCTTTATCCCTTGTATTGCAAGGAGGATTCTTAAGCACTGGACCACCAGCCAAGCCCTTAACCCCTCTTCTTGTTCTCCACCTCATCTCAAAGCCTGAGCAGGAGAAGACCTTTCTTCGTCACCATTCTTAGGAACCTCTTCCTTCCTCCTCCTTCCTCTCCTGCTAGGGATATTTGCTTAAAACAAAACAACAATGGAAGGATCAAAAAAGGTATGACTCTGCGGAGGCAGGGGTGCCTTGCTTTTTACTCTACCTGTTCATGGGGGAAGGAGAGAGAAAGAACCAAGGCTCTACCCACCACTCTCCCCCAGCTGTCTGCACCCATCACAAGCATCAAGCCTGCGGTCGAGGGTCAGAGAGTATGGTGAGGCAGCTCCTCTGTCCCAACCAACAGACCCTTCCAGGCCTGTTTACCAGCCAGGGAGTGACACGGTGAAGACTGGGATTACTCCCTCTGAAACACTGCCATCTTCATCCACTTCAGCTCTTCTCCTACAATCGTCACGATTTCTCCTGTGCCCATGTTCAACCTGTACTAATTTTTAAATTGACTTAATTAAGGTTTAATTTCTATTAAAATTCATGTATTTAAGTAAGCTTCATAAGTTTTGATAAATGCAAACAGTATGTAACCACTGCTAGAATCATGATACATGGAACATTTTCATCACCCCCAAAAGTTCCCACATGCTCCTTTGCAGACACTCTCCACCCCTCACCCCTAACACCTAGCAACTACTAATATGCTATTTTTTTTGCCTTTTCAAAGTTTCATACAAGGAGAAATCATAGAGTACCAGTGTTTTGTAATTTTTTCTTGAAGTTATTTGACTGCACCAGGTCTTATTTGCCGCACATAGGATCTTTAATTGTGGCATTCAGAATCTTAGTAGCAGCATGTGGGATCTAGTTCCCTGACCAGGGATTGAACCTGGACCCCCTGCACTGAAGTGCCCAGTCTTAACCACTGGAGCACCAGGGAAGTCCCTGTAATGATTTATTAACATGACACCTTTGAGCGTCATTCAAATTGTGACATGTGTTACTAGTTCATTCTTTTTCACTGCTGAGTATGGAGTCCCCTTAATTTGCTCTTCCCTTCACCAGTTGAAACATACTGGGCTGTTTCTAGTCTGGGTGGGGGCGTCCTATGAATGAAGCTGCTATGAACACGTGTGTACAAACTGTACTACATTTTATTTAATATTTTTCTTTAAATTAAATATTTAAAATTAAAATTACCATAAATGTAAAACCTTTGTAGTGTACCATAAGTCAACCAGGCAAAGATATGAAAAAGGATAATAAAAAAGTTATTAAATTCTAGCTGGATCCTCTTGCCTGCTATCTTAGAATTCTTTAAGTTTGTGTGCAAGTGTTTGATCAAGGGAGGGCTCTTGATGAAGGAGGAGGGTGAAACAGAAGGCGGCTACATAAAAGAGTGGGTTCAGTTGAAGTCTGGCCTCGCCTGGTCCCAGGAGATCTGTCCACGAATGGCACGATGGCCTTGAACCACCCTGATGCATGAACATTGGGCCCTGTCTCCTGCATCCATCAGTCACTGCCTGCAGATGGCCTCAGGGGTGATGGTACATTTCACCTATTTCCAGGTGAGGCAGCTTCCAAGAGAAGGGTGTAAACTGTGAGCTGCAACACTCTCAGCAGCTGGGTGTTCAGTGACAACTGGGTCAAGGGGATCTGAGCGGGTCAACATAATCATTACGCCAGCCAGAGAATTAGACCTGAGGTCCCTGTCTTCAGAACTTAAGATGAGAGAAGAGCATGCATCAGAGAGACGTTAAAGATCTGTTAGCATTGAAGAGAGACTATCTCCTTAAAGCTGTCCAACATGGGAAAGAGGATTAAAAAGAGACCAGCTTTTTCACATGAGATTGTATTATTCCCTGATGCCTTTCCTGGTCTGTTTGCCACCTTCCTCAGCTCCGGTGTCTCACCCACGCTTTGGGACACAGTAGTCAGGCTTTGGGGCTTCCCAGGCGGATCAAGTGGTAAAGAATCCACCTGCCCATGTAGGAGACTCAGGAGAAGTGGGTTCAATTCCTGGGTTGGGAAAATCCTGAGGAGGAGGAACTGGCAACCCACTCCAGTATTCTTGCCTGGAGAATTCCATGGACAGAGGAGCCTGGTGGGCCGCCTTCCATGGGGTCCCAAAGAGTCGGACACGAGTGAACAACTGAGGACACATGTACAGTGAGGCTTTGAACAGGCTCTAGCCCCACACTGCTGGCTGAATTCCCCTGCTCTATCCGAGCTTCCCTATTTCCTAGCTGTTTCACCTAGCAACTGACTTTTTGGAGACTCTGACCATTATTTGCTCCCAGGTCTGTTCCTGACTCTCCTTTTCTCTGTACAGTACATTTCCCATGCCCAGTGGCTTCCAGATAGCTTTGCCCCATGGGAGAAGCTGGTAGGAGACTGGAGTGCGAGAGGAGGGGAGAAGACGGGCATTTTTTTCCCTCTCGCTCTGCCTTAGGTGGCACCTAAAGTATGGTTGTGTCTCCTCTGTGGCTCCAACATTCATACTTCAGCCAACTCCTGCAGGGCGGCTTTATATCCACATGGCCAAAGCTCACAGGAGCCTCGCCTGGCCCAGTGTCTGCCAGCCAGCACGCTCTGCTGGGCTCTCAGTCCTCAGCCTCAGGGTAAGGGGCTTCCTGCTCTTGCTAAGCTGTGTTCTTCACTATTTCCTGTTTAGCTTCTGGTCTCTTCCATGTCCTGTATAACCAATTCCTTATATTAAATTCCCTCTGTTGAAAGATCTAGTATAGTTTCTGGATCCTGATTGATACAGTGATATAGCAGTGAGCTAATCAAGTGTTTGCAAAATTTACTAAGCTCTGCAGAAACCAATTAGATACAAAGGTCTTTTGGTGATGAAAGTCAGCTAAAGCCCCAGCTTCATCCACTTGAAAATCCAAGTAGGATACAGGGGAAGAAGGAGGATTAGGTGTGTATCAATAGTGTGCATGCCTTCAGAAACCCACTGTGTCTTAACAGTCCCGGCCTTGACCTTGCTCTTTCCCCTGCTTCTTCTTCTCTAAGCAGTGCTAGCCCTGGCTGGTTTCCTTGGTAAGGAGGGCTGACTCCTTTCTGCTGGCTCTTCAGAAAAAAGTGTTTCTCATTTGTCCAGTGGGGCCTCTCATTAACAACCAGGATGTAAAGAAACAGAGAAACTACACAGTGGGACTTAATTTAAAGCCACTTAAGTAGGTGGTTTTATGAGACCTAATTCCCTCTGTTATTTCTGAACAGTGCCACCGAGAATTGAAAGGCTGGCACTCAGCTCCCACTTTTAATTACAGGTGGGAATTGCCCTCCAGGTGGGAGAACCAAGGAGGGAGGCAATCCCTCCGAGGAGAGGACGCACCAAGGCTGAACTCCAGTATTTTGCCTGGGACTCTGCAGTCAGTTTCTCCTTGAAAATGGCCATGGTTAGAGAGAGGGCCAGAAGGGAGTGGCAGGAAGCCAAGGAGCAGACTAACCTGGTGTTGAAGCAGCACAAGTGCCCGGGACACTCCTTCCCTGTGGGCACCTCAATGCTTTCCCAGCCTCCCTCGCTGGAAGGCCACACCAGGAGCCTGCGAGGGCCTCCAGGAAGCGGGGCCTGCTCCAATCCCTCAGAACCTTCTACTCATGCATGACTTAGTACATTTTTAAAAAGAAAAAAAAAATAACACTGTAGGTTTGTAGCTGTCTATCTGGGCAAAGGCAACACCCATGGATTCAGAATCCTGGAAGCAGCCCTCGCCCTCCCAGGCCTAGCTATCTGCAAGGGTCTGGCTCATTGGCTGAGTGATGGCAGGGGCTCTCCTGGCAGTGGCAGCTGTATTATTGTTCCAAGCAGGACTTACTAAACAACGAAATGGGGAGAATGGGTCCAGGACCAGGTTTGGGCAACATAGAAAGAGGTGACGAAAGCTGGGTTTTCTTCCTCTTTTTATTTTGGGAGCATTCGCTGAAAACTCAGTGTGTCAGGCACCAGGCTAGGACCGTCTCCTGTCTGAGCTCATCTGATCTCCACAGCAGCCCCAGGGGGCAGCTGCTCCCACTGATGAGGATGAGGAATTAAGCAGGTAAGTAAGTAAGCGAGGTAAAGGAACATGCCAAGGTCACACAGCTGCTGCCAGTGGCTCGTTTTGCAAGAGCAGTATTCAGACTCTGCAACCCTGGAGGCAAAATAAACGCCTGGTGAAGCAAGGGTCAGCTGCTAGAGAGGCAGAGGGAGTGTCTCCAGGCCGGGGGATAGTGGAATCGTGCTAAAGTGAAAGTTGGGCCAAAATAGCCAGCTGAGAAGTGGGAAAAGGAGGAACTGGCTGGGCGTGAGTCTATGAAGCAGAAGATGAGTGCGTCTGGAAGCAAAAGCAGCGTCCCCGTTTCATCTGGACCTCTGCCCTGAAGGCATTGCCTGGAGTTCATCTTCACTTCAACTTTGTCCCGAGAAGCCTTATTTCTCTTTTACTGCAGCTGTGAAGGAGCACCTGCCATGCCCTGGGGCCTACTGAGTGCTGCGGAGGACACAGATATCAGTGAAATAGGATGAGAAGCTCACAGGATCACAAAGAGGGTGATGTATCAGATAGAAATGACCAAGAGATGCCTGATGAGAGGAGTGAGCAAACAGTGCAAGATCCAGAAAGATGGGGGAATCAGGGAGGACTTCTCAGAGGAAGCAGTTTTTGCCATAGAGCCAGAAGATGGGCTGGGCTTGCAATTGTTGGACTGAGAAGGAAGACTAGCTCAGGCTGAGGAAGTAGCCTGAACACAAAGGTGCAGAGGGGACAAGCTCAAAAAAAAAAAAAAAAAAAAAACGGTTTATATTCATAAGCATTTGTAGGGATTAGGAGACATGGGAAATATAAAGGAGTTGTGGGAAGCAGCATACAATTCAGTAAACAGTAGGGTTCTGTAATAAAAAAATTACTGGGTTTTCCATGGAATTGGATATAGTTACGTTACATTCTTTTTTGTTTGCTTCCGGTTTGGACCATAATTTTCTTATACTATCATTCTTTTTTCCTAGAGCTTCTAACTGACTTAGATTTTGTATCCCTTGCATTATGTGTCTATCACGTACTATGCTGTGCTTCGTCACTCAGTCGTGTCCGATTCTTTGCAACCCCATGGATTGTAGCCCACCAGGCTCCTCTGCCCGTGGAATTTTCCAGGCAAGAATACTGGAGTGGGTTGCCATGCCCTCCTCCAGGGGATCTTCCCAACCCAAGGATCGAACCCAGTTCTTCCGCAAAGCAGGTGGATTCTCTACCCCCTGAGCCACCAGGGAAGCCATGGGTCTATCATACTTTTACACTAAAATAAAAGTCTCAGCAATCCCACTGCTGGGCATACACACCGAGGAAACCAGAATTGAAAGAGACACATGTACCCCAATGTTCATTGCAGCACTGTTTATAATAGCCAGGACGTGGACGCAACCTAGATGTCCATCAGCAGACAAATAGATAAGAAAGCTGTGGTACGTATACACAATGGAGTATTACTCAGCCATTAAAAAGAATATATTTGAATCAGTTCTAATGAGGTGGATGAAACTGGAGCCTGTTATATAGAGTGAAGTAAGCCAGAAAGAAAAACACCAATACAGTATACTAACGCATATATATGGAATTTAGAAAGATGGTAACAATAACCCTGTATGAGAGACAGCAAAAGAGACAGATGTATAGAACAGTCTTTTGGACTCTGTGGGAGAGGGAGCGGGGGATGATTTGGGAGAATGGCATTGAAACATGTATAATATCATATAAGAAACGAATTGCCAGTCCAGGTTTGATGCAGGATACAGGATGATGGTGCACTGGGATGACCCAGAGGGATGGTACGGGGAGGGAGGTGGGGGGTGGGGTTCTGGATTGGGAACACGTGTACACCCGTGGCAGATTCATGTTGATGTATGGCAAAACCAATACAATACTGTAAAGTAAAAAAAAATAAATAGAAGTCTCAACTGAAGTCCTCCATTTTTCCAGATGCCTCTGACCATCTTTCTGCTCTGAGCTAAACGATTTCCTTCTTGGCAATACTGTGTCTTCCTTTCACTGCTTCCAGAATTAGAGCTACTATTTCCCAACACCCCATTTTCCCACTTATTGTTATACATCCTCACATAGCTTCCTATGACAGGAACTGTGGGAGTTAAATTTTCTGAGAACTTGCCTGTTTGGAAGTTTTTTATTTTGCTCTTACCTGCTAGATATTTAACTGGATATAGAATTCCAGATTTAAAATAATATTTTGTCACAACCGTGAAAGTATTTCTCCATTTTGAGTTACTACTAAGAAGTCTGAAACCAGACTGATCTCTGTTCATTTTTTAACTAACTTGTTTTGTCTCTTGGGAAACTTTTGGAACTTTCTGTTTCCTTGCAATTTTGACATTTCACTAGAATGTCTTTTTCATTCATGGTGGGTGCTTTCAATCTAAAAATCTGGATCCTGATTCCACTTGGAGGAATTATCTTCCTCCTTTTTCATTTCTCTCTATTTTTTTCTGTTTTTCTTCTTTTTCCTTTCTCTTGAATTCTTCTTTTCTCACATAGCTTGACATTCTACCACACTTTACTTTCTGTCCTTTAATAATTTACCTTACTGACTTTGCTTTCCACCTTTAATAATTTATTTTATTTTGGTGATAATGTTTTAATCCTTAAAATGTCTTCTTTTTCTTCAGTTGATCCTTTTCCATAGCATCCTTTTCTTGTTCTACTGCTATAATATTGTCTTGAATCTCTCTGAGTATATTCTTGAAATGATTACATAGATGTTTTTTTTCTGATTATTGGATTGTCTATTTTTTTCTTTCTGTTCTAGTTTTTAATTTTTGGTTATTCCCTTACAAGCTGCAGCTTGCCTCAGAAACCTAGTGATATGATCCATGATCTTCCATTCATATTTAAGAAAGAAAGACAGGGCAGCGGGGGTGTGTTTCTGCTACTGTTGAAAAGGACTGACTTTTCACTATATCTTCTTCAGAGAGGATGTCTTTGTGAAATGATCCCTAGGGCTGCCATAATCAAATACCACAAATGGGAGCCTTACACAACAGAAATGTGCTTTCTCACAGTTCTGGAGGCTGAAGTCTGAGCTCAAGATGCTGGCGGGGTTGGTTTCTCCAGAGGCCCCTCTCTCGGACTTACAGATGGAGGCCTTCTTCTGTGTCCTCGCACCATCTTACCTCAGTGTGTGTGCCCTCCTGGTGTCTTGTCCTCTTCTTCTTTTAAAGATATTATTTATTTATTCATTTGGCTGTGCTGGGTCATTCTTAGTTGTGGCATGTGGGATCTAGTTCCCCGACCAGGGATCAAACCCGGACCCCCTGCATTGGGAACGTGGAATCTTAGCCACTGGACCACCAGGCAAGTCCCTCTTGTTCTCCTCTTATAAGGACACCAGTCCTAATGGGGTGTCCTTTAGGACTCATTTAACATTAATTACCTCCTAATAAGCTCAATCCGGAGAAGGCAATGGCACCCCACTCCAGTACTCTTGCCTGGAAAATCCCATGGACGGAGGAGCCTGGTAGGCTACAGTCCATGGGGTCGATAAGAGTCGGACACGACTGAGCGACTTCACTTTCACTTTTCACGTTCATGCATTGGAGAAGGAAATGGCAACCCGCTCCAGTGTTCTTGCCTGGAGAATCCCAGGGATGGCGGAGCCTGGTGGGCTGCCGTCTATGAAGTCGTACAGAGTCGGACACGACTGAAGCAACTTAGCAGCAGCAGCAGCAACAGGCTCAATCACCAAATACTGACTGCAGACTGCCAGATTTTTGTTTAAGGTGAACAAGAAGAAAACCAGCTCTAAGGTAGTCAGACCCCAAATGTTGCATGAGGTCTCAGGTCTTTCCTCTGGGACACTGTCAGTTAGGAATGTTTTTTTCAGTCATGCTTTTAAAAGCACTCAATTAGCAGAGGTTTGTTTTATTTTTCCACATAAGAAATCTGGAAGTAGAGAGTCCAGTACTGGTAGACTGTTTAGCAAGATCTTTGAGCAGCCAGATTCTTTCATCTTTTGCTCTTTGCTCTCTTAGCATTTTGACTTTTCATCATCACGACTGCAAATGAATCCACAGCTCCAGGTATCAGCTGCACATTTGGGGCAGGCAGAAGGGGGAAGGGCTGGCACCGGCCAAATCTAGCTGGTTTATCAAGGAGGCAGAGCTTTGCAGAAGCTCCCTTTGTGGTGTATCTCTTTGACCAGATCTGGGTCACAGGCCACAGCTACAAGCCAAGAGGGCCTGGGAAATAGGTTGTTGGACAATAGAAACAGAAGCACTGGTGCCCTGGGGCTTAGGATGGGTGCACAGGCAGCCCAAAATGAAACTGGGGTTTTATAAGGAAGCTAGAAGGGGAGAATAGTTTTAGGGCAGATAACTAACTGTGTCTAGCACAGCCACGAACATCTATAACCACAGAGCATGCTCTCCTCCTTGCAAGCTCATATACCTCCCCTCACACCTGCCCAGGTCACTGTGAGTGTCTCTCCTCTCTGCTCCCACAGCCCCATGGACACCTTGGTGTGGCATTAATCACCTAGTTTGGAAACTCAGTCTCTGTCTTCCCTCAGAACTATGAGCTCCACACAAGAAGAATTATGTCACAGTCTTGGGATCCCTGGAGCCTGGCAAAGGGCCTGACCCAGACCCTTTGCTACCTATTGATGGAGGAAGGCAGGATGAGGAATGGGGAAAGGAAGTCAATACTTGGTCTCCCTTGGATTACTCTTCTGGCTCCTGATAGCAATTTCTGTAGATTTTGGACTCTGGAGTTTTTACTATAGTACAGTCTAAACTGAACTTCATAGAACACTCAGATATTCAAAGGAAATGTGTCTTCCTTAGCTTTCCAGTGTCTTATGTGGCCATACCCTGCAGAGAAGTGCAAGTGAGAGAGAGAGCTCTGTCTAGTCTAGGCTAGACAATAGGAGCCGAGATCTGTAATCTCACGTTCCCTTGAGGCACACTCGCTTCTCCTCCCCAGGATGGTGCCTTGGTATTGAGTGTCCCTGGGTCCTGCATATGACAGAAAGGTTAGTCTCACCCAAGAAGTGCCTCGGAGATGCTTACTAGTCTCTGGAGCTGGGTACCTCCTCTGCCTTGCCCTCTGGGACTGGTTAGCCCTGAAGTGTGACTGTCCATCTGGTCTCTACTGCTAGTGTTTATGATCCTGTTCATTAGACAAAGGCCTCTGATGGGCCACAGGCTGTCCTAGGCTTTCTGCATATCCTCCCTGTGACACGGGTTCCCGAAGGCCATGCCTTGGAGAGCCGAGGTGCCTTGCCATAAGCTAGTTGTTACAGCTGCGTTTTGAGCCACATCCTCACTATTTCTCCTTTGTCATGTTAAAATGGTGCCAACATGGAGAGGACAGCATTTTCCTCTCGGTTGGCACCTCCTAGACTCTGACTAGGAGAGCCTAGCGTGGGCCCCTGTGCTCTGAGGCTTCCCCACTCCCCACTGAATGAGCCTAAAATGCCCCCTCTTCCTCACTCAGGGGATAGACGCAATGGGCAGGAAACAGGAAGGACCCAACCTTCTCACCTGGCCTCTAAGGCCTTTCTCCCAGGATCTCTTGAAGGTGAAAGAAGAGGATTTTCACATCCTCCTCTGTCTGACTGCAGTGCCCACCAGGTCCTACTCTCTTCCCAACTCCAATTTCATAGTTTAAACCCAACTGCACATGGTGTCTTTGCAGGAAGAGAAACCAACTGACCAAGAAGGGAAAAGTCAAAGTGAAAGTCACTCAGCCCATGGAATTCTCTAGGCCAGAATACAGGAGTGGGTCGCCTTTCCCTTCTCCAGGGGATCTTCCCAACCCAGGTCTCCCACATTACAGGTGAATTTTTCACCAGCTGAGCCATCAGGGAAGCCCAAGAAGACATAAATATTATCACAAAATATCATAGTGGTATAAAATATACCCAAATAAACTTGCAAAGAAGAAATACCTATTGTAAAGATAAGGGATCTCACATGGACCCAAAGGCAGGGGGTGAAGCAGAAATGGCAGCATATCAGGCTGCCTCATAATGCCCTGGAATAATGCAACATTTCTCAGTCTTAAGTAGAAATTCTCAAGAGAGAAGCTGACTGCCCAGCGTGGGTCCTAACCAGGGGGATGGGATCACAGGGTACAAACGTGGTTTCCAGGGAGCCATCTATGTAGAGGACTATGCTGCAGGGGGACGTTTTTGTAGAAGGAACGATGATTTATGGGCTGAGCAGACACCTGTCCAATTGTCCACTCTGATAGAGAGCCACAGAATTGACCTAGAAAACATACATACTCTTTTCAGCCAATATTCAGTAGAAAGATGTGTTTTTCAAATAGTTTCTTTATAGATAGTCAGTTGACCTGTCACTTCTGTTATGTTAATTCTTTTGTGGGACATTTGTGTGCCCTGCTTCTCTTACATAAGAGTCAGGAGGTAGCAGTGAATTCTTAGATGTGACACCAAAGTCACAAGCAATGAAAGGAAAAATAAATTGGGCTTCATTAAAATTAAGAACTGTTGTTCATCAAAGGACAGTCCCAAGAAATTGAAAAGATGACTATACAATAGGAAAGACACTTGCGAATCATTTATCTGATAAGGACTTAATACCCAGAATATGTAATGAACTCTTAACACTCACCAGCAAAGAGGCAAACAACACAATTTAAAAATCAGCAAAAGAGAGATATGAATGGACACTTATCTGAAGAAGATAAACACTTGATCAACAAGTACATGAAAAGATGCTCAGTATCAGTAGTCATTCAGTTCAGTTCAGTTCAGTTCAGTTCAGTCGCTCAGTCGTGTCCGACTCTTTGTAAACCCATGAATCGCAGCACACCAGGCCTTCCTGTCCATCACTAACTCCCGGAGTTCACTCAGACTCATGTCCATCGAGTCAGTGATGCCATCCAGCCATCTCATCCTCTGTCGTCCCCTTCTCCTCCTACCCCCAATCCCTCCCAGCATCAGAGTCTTTTCCAATGAGTCAACTCTTCACATGAGGTGGCCAAAGTACTGGACTTTCAGCTTTAGCATCATTCCCTCCAAAGAAATCCCAGGGCTGATCTCCTTCAAAATGGACTGGTTGGATCTCCTTGCAGTCCAAGGGACTCTCAAGAGTCTTCTCCAACACCACACTTCAAAAGCATCAATTCTTCGGCGCTCAGCTTTCTTCACAGTCCAACTCTCACATCCATACATGACCACTTGAAAAAACATAGCCTTGACTAGACAGACCTTTGATGGCAAAGTAGTGTCTCTGCTTTTCAATATGCTATCTAGGTTGGTCATAACTTTCCTTCCAAGGAGTAAGCGTCTTTTAATTTCATGGCTGCAGTCACCATCTGCAGTGATTTTGGAGCCCCCCAAAAATGAAGTCTGACACTGTTTCCACTGTTTCCCCATCTATTTCCTGTGAAGTGATGGGACCAGATGCCATGATCAGTAGTCATTAGGCAGCAGCAAATCAAAACCACAGTAAGGTACCACTTCACATCTCCTAGGATGACTATAATGACTTTAAAACCTGAGTTTTAAAGTGTTGATGAGGGTATGGAGCAGTTGGAACCACTGTGCATTGCTCATGAAACTGTATCAATAAAATGGTGCAGCAGCTGTGGACAACAATTCGGTATTTACTCAAAATGTTAAGCACATGAGTTACTACATGACTCAGCAATTCCACTCCTAGGTATGCATTCCAAAAATATGAAAATAAGGACTCAGATACTTAAACGCCAATTTCATTACCGCATTAGTCATGGTAACCAAAAGGTAGAAACAGCCCGTGTCTGCCAACAGATACACAAAATCTGGTATATCCAAAAAGTAGAATATTATTTATCCATGAAAGGAATGTGTCCAAAGTTCTGATTCACGCTAAAACCTGGATTAACCGTGAAAACATGATGCTCAGTGAAATAAGCCAGACACAAAAAGACAAATACTGTTTGATTCCACTCACATGAAATATCGAGACTAGTCAAATTCTTAGAGAAAGTAGACCAGAGGTTACCAAGGGCTAAAAAAGAGAAGAATGGGGTTTTTTCTTAAGGAGTATAGAGTTTCTGTTTGCAGTAATGGAAAAGGTTGTGGAAATAGTGTTAAGCCTGGCGTGCTGCAGTCCATGGGATTGAAAAGCATTGGACACAACTGAGCAACCGAACAACAGCAACAATGGCTGGACAGCATTGTGAATTAACTGTTGTTGTTCAGTCGTTCAGTCGTGTTCTACTCTGCGACCCCATGGACTGCAGCACACCAGGCTTCCTTGTCCTTCACCGTCTTCCTGGAGCTTGCTCAAACTCATGTCTGTTGAGTCAGTGATGCCATCCAACCATCTCATCCTCTGTCGTCCCCTTCTCCTCCTGCCCATAATCTTTCCCAGCATCAGGGTCTTTTCTTATGAGTCAGTCCTTCGCATGAGGTGGCCAAAGTATTGGAGCTTCAGCTTCAGCATCAGTCCTTCCAATGAACATTCAGGATTGTGAATGTAATTAATGCCACTTAATTTACTTTAAAATGGTTTAAATGACACATTTTGAGTTATACATGCATTTTAATATGTATTTATTTGGCTGTATCAGGCCTCCAGTGCCGCATCAGGATCTTGGCTGTATCCTGTGAGAGTTCTCCATGCAGCGCATGAACTTTCCAGGTATGGCACGCAGGCTTAGTTGCTCCACGTTGGGTGGGATCTTAGTTCCCCGACCAGGTATCGAACCCATGTGCCCTGCATTGCAAAGTGGATTCTTAACCACTGGACCACCAAGGAAGTCCCTCTGTTATATATATTTTAACCACAAAAAGGGGTCATGAGGTTGTTGTATTAGAATTCTCAGCTCTGTTGGTGCAGAGCTGCACTGAACCCCCCAAAGTGGGAGCCAGGTCTGGTTAAATTACTGCACCAGTAGCTCTGTTTGCTTCCTTTGTGGAAAAAACAGACAAACCACAACAAGCATGTGAAAAGAAGCCAAAAGAGACATTCTTATTTGTACCCTCTCTCGTCTTGTTTGGAAGGTGAAATATCACACTGTAATTATCATGAAATGTAACTAAAAGATATGGGGTGGGTGACAGAGTGGAAAGGTTCTTCTTTAAGACATATAAATACTATTGAGAGTTTACTTCTGCTTAAAAATGATAGCTGCACCCATGAGATATTACTCAAGCAGTCTTCTGCCAAGTGTATATCCGTATATATACATGATGTGGTTGTTAGGGTTGATCGAGTTTCCCTGGATGGAAGGAAACTCACCATATGACAACTATGATCAGCAGACAATGAGATCCTTTTCTGCTGAATGTCTAAACCAATACCATTACTATCATCTTATAAACTGACTAGGTGTGACCCAACAATCCCAATCCTGGTGATGTGTTCAAGAGAAATGAAAATGTACATCTAAACAAAAACTTGTACATATTCCCAGCAGTTTTATTCTTAATAATCAAAAAGTGGAAGCAACCAAATATCCATGAACGAATGAATGGATAAATTAAAAAGCCATACAATGGAATATTATTTGTCAGTAAAAAGGAATGAAATACTGACACATACTACGGGGTTTTATGAACCTTGAAATCTGTAAGTGGAAGAAGCCAGACACAAAAGACCATACATTGTATGATTCCATTTGTGTGAAATGTTCAGAATAAGTAAGTCTATACAGATAGAAAGTAGGTTAATGGTTGCCTAGAGCTGGTGGATGGGGGAGTGAAGGGTGGTGGCTAAAGGGTAAGAAGTTTCTTTTTAGGATGATGAAACTATTTTAAAATAGATTGTGACAATCATTGCACAATACTGTGACTAGGCTAAAAATCATTGAATCATACCATTTAAATGGGTGAGTTGTACAGTAATGTGAATTATATCTTTACCCCCAGAAAAGTAAACTGAAGAGATCTTGGCTGATGGCCGTGAGGACTAAGGAAAAGTATGAGGTCCAGGGGGACATATTTCTGAATCTACTGCATGTATAATTCCCCATGGGCTACAGTGCTCTAGTTTTGTAAAAGTGGTTATTAGAATATCAGCCCGAAGATGAAAACATGTGCATTGAATTAAATAAAAAATAAAAACCTAAATTACAAAAAGCTGTGTGTATTTTAAAGCCAATGATAAGTGGTTTAAATTGCATTTGACAGATCATTTATTTAGAGTGATGCAGAGAGAAAATTATCCTTCTTGAGTTACAATAGTGTACTCATCTTCTAAAATAACTTTTTAAAGATATAATTCACATCCTACACATCTCACCCTTTCAATGTGTACATTCAATAGATTTTAGCAGGTTCACAGTTGCACAATCCTCTCAACCAATTTTTATATTTTATTCAACTCCTCCCCAAAAGAAACCCTGTACCCTTTAGCAATCACCCTGCAACCCCTGCTGCCCATCATCATCTCCTCAGCTCTAGCCCATCACGAATCTTTCTGTCTGTATAGTTTTCCCTATTCTGGACATTTCACATAAATGGAATCGTATAATATGTGGTCTTTTGTGATTGGCTTGTTTCCTTGGCATGATGTTTTACAGGGTTTTTTATGTTGGGTCTCAGCACTTCATTTTTTTTTTTTTTTTGACAAATAACACTCCATTGTACAGATTTACCACATCTTATTTATCTGTGTATCAGCTGGTGGACATTTGGGTTCTTTCCACTATTATGAATAACGCTTCTGTGAACGCCAGTGTATAAGTTCTTGTGTGGACATATGTTTTGTATTTTCCTGGTGTGCATTAAAGTGGCATTGCGGGGCCATATGGTCCTCCTTTGTGAGCAACTGCCAGACAGTTGCAGAAGTGGCTGCACCATTTTGCATCCCTCCCAGCAGTGTGTGAGGGTTCCAGTTTCTCCATATCCATGCCAACACTTGTTGTTATCTTTTTTTAAGAATAGTCATCCCACTGAGTGTGCAGCGGTATCTCACTGTGGTTTTGACATACATTTCCCTGATGGCTGGTGACAAAGATGGCATCTTTATTTGCAGCCAGTTTATCTTTGAGTATCTCTCTCCTCTCTAACTCCCCTGCCTCTGCTTGTTTAAACCCTCGACCTCTCTTCCCTGACTGATTTGTCTGCCTCCTAACTGGTCTTTCCATATTCCATTTCAGTCCCTAAAATACAATTTCAGACTGTGTCATTTTCTGCCTAAAGAACTGAGCCATTTCCCTTTGCCCACAGGGCAGAGCCCGAACTGCTGGGTGTAGTCCTGGAGACCCTTCACCGCCCATCTCCAACCTCCATCTGTGTCCCATCCCTCTCTGTTTCCCGCTGTGCAGCTGTGCTGTTCCCTCTGCGTGTCATCCCTCCTCCTGAAATGTCCACCTCATCTGCACATACAGTCTTTCCAACAGGAT
The DNA here is from genome assembly GCF_003369695.1 of Bos indicus x Bos taurus. Taxonomy (NCBI): domain Eukaryota; kingdom Metazoa; phylum Chordata; class Mammalia; order Artiodactyla; family Bovidae; genus Bos; species Bos indicus x Bos taurus. The sequence goes on from NC_040093.1 coordinate 48,967,301, forward strand.
ATGTGGAGTGGAGCAAGACGGGGCCGTCATGGTGTGCAACCACAGAGGACGCCATTCTCATTGGAATCTACATCAGGCGTCAGCCACGTATAGCCCACACCCCAATTCTAGCCCACCACCAGTCTTTGATTAGTGCACAAATTAAGGTGATTTTTACATTTTTAATGGTCAAAAAGAATTAAAGATTAGAATGTTTCATGGTACAATTCAGGGCCTATAAATAAAGTTTAACTGGAATTTAGGCAAGCTCATCTGGTACATATTATCTCTTGCTGCATTTGTGCTATAACAGCAGACAGAGTTGAAAAATTGCAGCAAAGACAGCACGGCCCACAAGACATAAAATATTTACTGTCTGGTCCTGGACAGAAAAAAATTTGCCAAACTCTAGTCTATGTGAATGAAGTCCCAGAGTGGTGCAGTGTACAACCTAGGCAGATGGGCCCTCGCAACCCTGCCTCTAGGCTTCCCTGGAACTCTCTTCAAACCTCTACTCTAATATTCTCACATGCTTTGTGTTCTAGCTCAGTGAATCTGAGAGTCTCATTCATCTGTATATCCTTGGCATGTAGCCCATGGTCTGGCACAGAGAAAGACCTCAATAAATGTCTGTGTCACTGCTGAATTAAATATTTCCTGGGTGCCAAAGATAAACTAATAAAACACTAAATGTTTCAGGGTTATGTGTATGTATGTGTGTGTTCAGTCGTGTCCAACTCTTTGCAACTTTTGAACTGTAGCCTGCCAGGCCCCTCTGTCCATGGGACTTCTCAGACAAGGATACTGGAATGGGTCACCATTTCCTCCTCCAGGATATCTTCCTGACCAAGGGATTGAACCTGACTCTCCTGTGTCTCAGGCAGATTCTTTATCCACTGAGCCAGCAGGGAAGCCCAGTTTCAGGGTTAATGTAACTCATGTAAATGATGAGAGCACTGCTGGTGAATTTCTAGGTCCATTGTTTCTGAGTTTAAAAACATTCCACATTCCGGCATAACTTGTGCAATCTGTCATCTCTCTTCCCCCAGAGAAGTGCTAATTGGCATATTTCATCGAATCAAATTAAAATCACTGTGGTTGGTGTGGAATGTTGGCGGTGTCACAGAACTCCTCCGGCAGCTGGAGGCACCGCAGTAGAGAACCTTTCCCCCGAAGTGTGGTTCCAAGTAGGGTAGGTGGATGCACAGAGAGGTGCATCTGGCCAGATCAGAGATCTCAATGAAGAGGAAGCCTTGGCTAGGTTTGCTCAAGGGGGTAGAATAAGAACCCTGAAGCTGTTACACTCAAGAACTATTTGTGGAACGTGGGGAAAGGCAGTATTGAACCTATGCTTTTGTGCTGGGTACTCAGAAGGAGGCATCTGAATTCCCTCATCGTATTTAGTCACTGAAAAAACCTTTCTCAGTTGAAAGCACAGACCCAGAGAAGTGATGCTGCTGGTCCATACCTGCCCCATAGAGCTTGAGTTCAAGGCCAGGTATCAGGGTTCTCAGCCTGTCCTTCTCTGTCCATGGCAGGCACTGGATGGGGCTCACCAAAAGCTGGCTCTTTGAGCAAGGCACTTGCCCAGGCCTTTTGTGATCATGGCTTCTCTTTAGCTCCTCAAATGCATTTGTTCCCCCGTGGGAGAAAAGGCCTAACCTCTCAACAGGAATTAAAAGGACTTTCAAGAACTGCCCCATGTCCTCCTCCTCACCCCCACCTCTTTCTCAGTCTCCCCCTCCTTCCCCCACGCCCAGTCACCAAACCAGCTACCCCAAACTTAAATAATAGCTGAGATTTATTCTGTGCTCACGTGTACTGTTCTAAGCCATTTCACCTATACCATCTCATTACCTTTTTTTTTCCTTATATATATACATATATATATATATATATACACACACACACACATACTGTCTCATTTGGGTTTCCAGGCGGCACTAGTGATAAAGAATCCACCTGCCAATGCAGGAGACATAAAAGACATGGAGTTGATCCCTAGGTCAGGAAGATCCCCTAGAGAAAACCATGGCAACCCATTCCAGTATTCTTGCCTGAAGAATCCCATGGACAGAGGAGCCTGGTGGGTTACAGTCCATGGAGTCCAAAGAGTTGGACACAACTGAAGCGACTTAGCACGCACTGTCTCATTTATATCCTATGAAGTAGTGCAATTATTATCTATTTTATAGTTGAAACTAAGTACAGAGAGGTTAAATAACTTGCCTAGGGTCACACAGCTACTTAAGTGGTAGAGCTGAAAACTGAACTCAAGCAGTATTATTTGGGAAAGCACAAGGACTTATCCAATATGTTCATCTCTCAGCTCAGCTCAGTCACTCAGTTGTGTCTGACTCTTTGCGACCTCATGGACTGAAGCATGCCAGACTTCCCTGTCCATCACCAACTCCCAGGGCTTACTCAAACTCATGTCCATCGAGTCAGTGATGCCATCCAACCATCTCATCCTCTGTTGTCCCCTTCTTCTCCCACCTTCAGTCTTTCCGAGGATCAGGGTCTTTTCCAATGAGTCAGCTCTTCGCATCAGGTGGCCAGAGAATTGGAGTTTCAGCTTCAGCATCAGCACTTCCAATGAATGTTTAGGACTGATTTCCTTTAGGATGGACTGGTTGGATCTCCTTGCAGCCCAAGGGACTCTCAAGAGTCTTCTCCAACACCACACTTCAAAAGCATCAATTCTTCAGTGCTCAACTTGCTTTATAGTCCAATTCTCACATCCATACATGACTACTGGAAAAAACAGAGCTTTGACTAGACAGACTTTTGTCGGCAGAATAATGTCTCTGCTTTTTAATATGCTGTCTAGGTTGGTCATAGCTTTTCTTCCAAGGAACAACCGTCTTTAATTTCATGGCTGCAGTCACCATCTGCAGTGATTTTGGAGCCCCCAAAAGTAGTCTGTCACTGTTTCCATTGTTTCCCCATCTATTTAGCAAATGCCATTTCTTTTCTCTTTTTCAATGATAACTTTAAAAAACATATATACTTATTTATTTTGGCTATGCCAGGTTTTAATTGCAGTTTGAGGGTTCTTCATTGTGGCATGCAGGCTTCTTACTTGCAGTATGCAGGACCTAGTTCCCTGATCAGGGATCAGGCTCGGCCCTCCTCCACGGGAGCATGGACTCTTACCCACTGGACCACCAGGGAAGTCACACAAATGCCACTTCTTTTAGTTTCTCCCAGTGGGCCATCCTCTGTCTTCCAGTCATTGTACTTACAGTTCTCCCTTCCTAATATACTCTCTACCTTGCCTAACTACTTATTCTTCATATCTTGGCTAAAATATCATCTCCTCTGGAAAGCCTTTCCTGATTCCCTGGTCTGTTTGCTGCTCAGCTATCACTCCGTTGGTACCCTCTGTTTCCTCTCCACAACATTTAGCACTCTTTACTGACATAGCTGTTTGTAAGCCTGCCTCCCTGACTAGATATACAGGCTTCCCAGTTCACTCAGTGGTTAAGAATCTGCCTGCCAGAGCAGAAGACACAGGTTCGATTTCTGGGTCAGGAAGATCCTCTAGAGAAGGAATTGGCAACCCACTCCAGTATTCTTGCCTGGAGAATCCCATGGACAGAGAAACCTGGTGGGCTACAGTCCATGGGGTCACAAAGAGTTGGACTTGACTGACTGACTGAGCACGTACTCCCCTACTAGTCTGTAGGCTCTGAGAAGCCAGGGAGCATGATTGCCAGACTTGTGTGAATGGGGTTCCCTCTCTGACACTCAGCCTGACACAAACTAGGCTCTTAATACATATTTGTGTAACGAATAAATGCAGCAGCGAACTTCTTGGCAAAATCTCTACTATGGATCAGCCTGAAGATAAAAATATCAAATCAGGTTTTCACGCTACTTGTTTTAAGGTCTATGGGGGGAGGGTAGGGAGGAAAAGGAGGGAAGAGAGAGAGACAGAGACAGAGAGAACAGGAGTCAGTGTGTTGGTGGGGTTGCTCATAAATCACCAAGAACATGTGGTATTAAATTTGTACATTTTTGGCACAGATCTAAACCCCCTGGCCCTCACACTCAACAACCCGACAGTTCCAAGAGCCGTTCTGTCCAGGTTCTTAGTCGACATCACTGTGGGCAGAGCCAGTAAGCAGCTGGGTGCCCGCTGATGGTCACACACTGTGCAGTGGACAGATAGAAGGCCTTTGACTTAACGGCAGGTGAGGAGGGTAGGTAGGGCAGAGGAGCCCCATGCTTCATTAGTGTGGAAAGGAGGGGCCAGGTCTCTCCACACAACTCAGTTCCTGGAAAGAAACAGGATGTCTGGTCACGGGGATTGCCCTGAGAGACTTCAGAACAGGGCTGGGAGGGAGAATTCCTTTTTCCTGTTGACTCTTTGAAAAATGTTGGAAATTTGCTTTATTTTTTACATGGACACGTGTTGTCTATTTTAAAATAATTGAAATGTTGATTTCGAAAAGTAAGTAGTTAGAATATTTGCAGGCTTCCTGATTCACCCCCCTGAACCCTTTTGGGAGTGGAGGGGGTTGGCTAATCAGATAGCACAGGCTTGCAGCCTTCCCCTCCTGACGCTGCAGTTCCTGCACCTTCTTGGAATTTCAGCATCTCAGCTTTCCCCCAGCATGACTTGTGTTTCCCCATGCCCAGCTCCCTGCTGGCAAGGCCAGGCACTATTAGGGAAGGATGTACCACTTTCAGATCCCAGATCTGGCCAGTTAGACATCCCTGTGTGCTATGCTTAGTCACTCAGTCATGTCTGACTCTTTGTGACCCCATGGACTGTAGCCCGCCAAGCTCCTCTGTCCCTGGGATTCTCCAGACAAGAATACTGGAGTGGGTTGCCATGCCCTCCTCCAGGGGATCTTCCCAACCCGGGGATTGACCCCAGGTCTCCCTCATTGCAGGTAGATTCTTTACCATCTGAGCCACCAAGGAATCTCTAGACTTCTCTAGTAAGAATAAATATGGGTATGGAGGTGGGTGGGGGTGGGGTGGGGAACTGGGAGGGAGTCTCTAAGATTTTTTTTCCTTTTAAAAAACACCTTTCTGGAAAAAAAAAAAAAAAGCTTTCTATATTACATGAATTTTTACAATCTGTATACATTACTTTGCAAACAGAAAAATGTGAAGGTATAAACAGTGCCCAATAAACACCCAGATGTGACCAGTCTGCTGAGGGTCAATTCTGTGTCCTGGGGTGGGGGGTGGGGCTCCAGCCCCTGAGATAAGTTAGGAGGCCACCTGCATCTGGAGGGCGCACATGTGACTCAGAAGCACAGCCAGGTGGAAACAGACGGTTTAGGCGAGAGGGTTTTAGGCTGGGGAGTACCCTGTCTGGTCCACCATGAGCACGTGTGTTCTTCAATTGTTCTCTAGGCTTGTCCCAGGTGTAGCTTCTTGTAAACTTCCTGTAAGTATTCCAAGTTTTTTTTTTTTTTTTTCTCCTTCCACCTTGAGCATACAGACTCCTACTTTCCCAGTCTTTACCATCTCAATAAATATATAACCCCAGCTGGTGCTCAAGCAAAACAATGATTTTTGCTCTTCCTTTTCTCTCCCTCCTGATAGCTAGTCCTGTGGATTTCCTCTCCAGAATATATCTCCAGGTCACTTTTCTCTACACTCAGCTGTGACCAAAGCGCAGACCACCCTTTACCTGGGGCGCTGCTACAGCCTCTCTCTGGTCTCCTGAGGCCATTCTTGCCCCTCTGTCTGCAGTCTCTGTGGGACTTAGCAGTCAGAATGCTCTTGCTCAGACGAAAATCGGATCTAGTTATTCACTTAAATGCTCTGATGTCTCCCCAGCACACAGTAGATGAAACAGAAACTCTGTAATATGACCTGTAATATTGTGCCCCGTATCATTCTTGAATTCACCTGCTTGAGTTTCCCTTCTTGCCTCCCACTCTTGGATGCTTATTAGCAGATTCAGGGTTTTTCAAGCCATTTCACATCTTTGCACAAGCTTCTTTTCTTGGGATCTAGACTTCTTATTAGAATCAGTTTTCTTCCTCTCTACTACCTTCTCCAAAAATTGTATCCACTTGGCTGTATCTGTATTTAGTAGAAAAATCAAAATTTCAGCTGCTCATCAAACCCTCCCCTACTCACTGACCAAATGACCAGTTTCCTCTAAACCTGATGAGTCATCTGGCTGATTTTCTTTAAAAACCAAATCAATCATTAGCTTGGGGGATATCATTTGACAGCTCTACAAGGGATCCAGGAAACAGTGTCACTGGAGTTGGGTGCCTGGAGGAAGGGGTGAGGCACTCATCAGGGCCATGAAACCTCTGTTGTGAGAACTGTGCTGAGCAGCAAGTGAGAGGCATTTCCCAAGTCAGCCACTCACTTGGTCTAGGGCTCTCCTGCTTAGACATATGCAGGGAGGGAAAATGGTAATGCTAGTTAACTAATTCTCAGAGCATCACACCTACCACCCACCTCCTCTGCCCAGATAATATCCTTAGCCACAAATAAATATTTGAGCTCTTTATTCCCTAACACAACTCTTGCATAAACTATTTTCAACAAATACATGCATGGTTCTATTCAAACGAACTAATGTTTGAAAGACTGGTGGACTAGATTGGGTTCATTCTGAGCTAGGACTAATGGCTTTGGGCGCTAAGTAACAAATCATTCTTAGTGGAAAAAATGGGTGAGGTGAGGGTTTTGCAATTGTGTCCTCGCCCTGACTCCCTACCTTTTCAGTAGAGGTGTCTCCATCCGTGGGGATTGCCGTGCATCTTGCCAAGGCAATTGTGTGTAGACTCACGTCTATAATTACCATTTAGGAGGTGCAGAGGGATGTCACGAAATTCTCGTGTGAGTGCCAAGAAGAGGCAGGACTGGGCAGAGGAGACTTCTGGCCTGCCCTGTAAGCTCAAAGGGCACAGCCCACCTCCCGGAGGTTGCCCATCCTTGATCCCTGTAGGGCCCTGGGTAAACCACCTTGTCAGCCTCACGACACAGGGACACTGAGGTAGGAGGGGGATGAGGGAGTAGAATGCACTCAGCTACATGCCTGCCCCTCGGTAGGCATTACTCAGGCGTGAGCACCGTGACCCCTGGCCTACTCCCGATTTGTTGCTTCATGTTAGGTAATTAGTATGTGGAGCAGCCTGGCTGACTCATGGAGTGACTGATAAGCCCTCTCTCTCTGCAGCAAGGTGCAGATTTGAGTTTCCTTTGGGAAGCATGGTGTGTGAGCTCAGTTCAGACTATTTTACTCTGTCTGGAATGTCTCTCCTGACAAGGATTTCACATGTTGCACCTACATGGAGCAAGTTCCACAAACAGGTTTGTCTATTTGTTTTTGTTTAAAAAAAAAAAAAACAAGAAACAAGCCTCACTTTTACCTTCTAGGATGACAAGAATTGTTGCCCAATCCTTTAAGTTAGAGAACATTGGATATTAAATAAGGCTTTGTGAACTTTCCACCCAATAACCATAGACATTTCTCCAGCTTTACCATTTTAAAATTTCGCGACCGCCAGAGATTTGCACAACTCAAAAATGTTTAGCGAAGTAGAATGAAGCCTACACACCAGCAGCATGATGTAAGAATTCATTAAAATTAAATCCTGAATCTATAATTGTTGAACTGGCACTGTGAAACAGGAATCAGATAAAGATTTGTGTTAACCCCTCCATCCACAAATAGAGCGCTTCACAACCCCTCTGCATGAGTCAGGGAAGGGTGTAGGGCCCTATGGGGCCTTTCCAGGTCAGACTCTCCACATCCACTGCCATGCTCTCTGTCCCAGTCACGGTCGACCTAGAGACTTCGACCCCATGGACTGTAGTCCACCAGGGTCCTCTGTCCATGGGGTTTCCCAGGTGACAATACTGGAGTGTATTGCCATTTCTTCCTCCAGGGGATTTTCCCCACGCAGGGATTGAACCCAAGTCTCCCGCATTGCAGGCAGATTCTTTACGGCTGGGCCACAGGGGAGCCTGCCCTTTGTCTGTAGAAACACTTCAGTTGGGACTTCCCTGGCGGTCCAGTGGTCAAGTCTTTCTCTCCCAAAGCAGGGGATGCAGGTTCGATTCCACATCAACCTGGAGCTAAGATCCCACGTGTCTTGTGGTCAAACAACCAAAACATAAAACAGAGGCAATATTGTAATAAATTCAATAAAGACCTTAAAAATGGTTGCAGTAAAAAAAAAAATCGTAAAAAAAAGAAACATTTTAGTTGAAGAATAAGCTTAATCTGAAGCATGAGAAAATACAGAACCAAAGAAAAATAGTCAAGCAATCAACATATTAAAAGTTTAGTCATTAAAGTCAAGGACTTTTAGTTCCTCCTCAAGGGCTACAGGTAGTATTCTGAACTATATCCTTTCAGCTGTTTTGCAGATACTGCAACCCCCACCAAGTAGAAGAAGGCGATGGCACCCCACTCCAGTACTCTTGCCTGGAAAATCCCATGGACGGAGGAGCCTGGAAGGCTGCAGTCAATGGGGCTGTGAAGAGTCAGACACGACTGAGCGACTTCACTTTCACTTTTCACTTTCATGCATTGGAGAAGGAAATGGCAACCCACTCCAGTGTTCTTGCCTGGAGAATCCCAGGGATGGGGGAGCCTGGTGGGCTGCCATCTATGGGGTCACACAGAGTCGGACACGACTGAAATGACTTAGCAGCAGCAGCAGCAACCCCCACCAAGTAGAAGAAGTTAAAGTTACCTACATGATGGCCAGACTGTAGCCATCACATAAGCTGCCCCATCTTATGCTACTCTGAGAACTGGCTTGGAGGATGTGGGAAATAACCAACCCTGGAACTGAAGATCAACTATACTTAAAACAAGATGATGTGCTCTGACCACCGCACAACCAATCTCAAGATGACCGTCAGAGCCCACTGTGTTGTTCTGCACATAGCCACCTCCCTCCAATTATACACCCCTGACTCTCTCCTTTAAAGCTCTTATTCTGGGATTTCCCTGGTAGTCCAGCAGTTAAGAATTGGCCTTCCAGTGCAGGGGACCTGGGTTCAATTCCTGCCTGGGGAACTAAGATCCCACATGCCCCAGGGCAAGTAAAGCCATGCACCACAACTACAGACAAGCCCGCATGCCGCAACCAAGACCTGACTTACAAACAAATAAATATTAAAAAAAAAAAAAAAAAAGCTCTTGCTCCCTGATCAGCAATGGGGAGTTGGCCTGTGAACATGAATCCACCTTCTCCCTCAGTTGCTGACTTTCTGAATAGAGCAACCTTTCCCTTCCTACCAACACTTGTCTCTTAGATACTGGCTTTCAAGCAGTGAGCAGCTGAACCTGACTTTGTTAACGCTTGGTCCCACACATAAACATACAGTAGCAATCAACACAGTCCCAGTTTCTTAGGTATTCAACCCAACCTGACTCCACCTATGTATCCAAAAGTATCTTCCCTCCTCCCAGCACAGACTCGTTTGCCCAGCGCCCACGCCTCTGTGCCCCTTCCACATGCAAGGTCCGTCCACAGCCAGCCTTGGGTCCAGGTTAAATGCTGCCTCCTGGTATGAAGTGTGCTCCCTACATGAAATTCCTCACTCTTCTAGGGCAGAACTCACCTCTGGGGTTATTCAAATTATCCAAACTATTTGTGTCCCAGTGTTCTTGCCTGGAGAATCCCAAGGACGGGGGAGCCTGGTGGGCTGCCGTCTATGGGGTTGCACAGAGTCGGACACGACTGAAGTGACTTAGCATAGCACCTCCCTCATGATGGTCAACTCCTTAAGGGTGGAGAATGAGAAATTACACTTTTTTGTTTTTTCAAACTTCAAGCTTTTTATTTCGTACTGGGGTATAGAAGCTTTCCTGGTGACTCAGACAGTTAAGAATCCGCCTGCAATGCGGGTGACCCGGGTAGGGAAGATCCTCTGGAGAAGGAATGGCAGTCCACTCTAGTTTTCTTGCCTGGAGAATCCCATGGACAAAGGAGCCTGGCGGGCTACAGCCCATGGAGTTGCAAAGAGTCAGACATGACTGAGGGACTAACACATCGCTGATTAACAGTGCTGTGGTATTTTCAGGTGAACACCGAAGGGACTCAGCCATACATATCCATGTATCCATTCTTGCCCAACCTCCCTCCCATCCAGGCTGCCACTTAACACTGAGCAGAGTTCCATGTGCTATACAATAGGTCCTTGTTGGTTATCCATTTTAAATATAGCAGTGTGTACACGTCCATCCTAAAGTCCTTAACTATCCCTTCCCACACTGAAACCATAAGTTCTTTTTCTAAGTATGTAAGTCTATTTCTGTTTTGTAATGAAGTTCATTTGTATGAGAGCATATACATTTTTGTAACCCCCATTTTGCTTAGTACAGACAGGAAATCAATATATTTTTTAAACGAGTGAATGAATTTTCAAAGAACTTCTTTGGTTTTCTCTCAGTGCAGTTACTGACAGCCTTTCACCTATACCCAATACTTTGGCCACCTGCCGTGAAGAGCGAACTCATTGGAAAAGACCCTGATGCTGGGAAGAATTGAAGGCAAAAGGAGAAGGGAGTGGCAGAGGACGAGATGGTTGGATGGCATCACTGACTCAGTGGACGTGAGTTTGAGCAAACTCTGGAAGATAGTGTAGGAAAGGGAAGCCTGGTGTGCTACAGTCCATGGGGTCACAAAGTCTGACACAACTTAGCAATCGAACAACAACCCCCACACTGACCACACACAAAAAAGCAAAAAAGTAAAGTCTTTACACGACATGGAAAGGAGAGGGATGAACAACCAAAGTGCTTACCAGACTCTAAAATTTTCTTTCTCTTTATTTGATGGTGGAACTTATTTTTGTCATTATTGTGAATTGCATTTTATTTTTCAGTATTTAAAATCTTTTTTATTGTAAAGTTATTTAGCTAAGGGAGAAGGCAATGGCACCCCACTCCAGTACTCTTGCCTGGAAAATCCCATGGACGGAGGAGCCTGGTAGGCTGCAGTCCATGAGGTCGCTAGGAGTCGGACGTGACTGATCGACTTCACTTTCACTTTTCACTTTCATGCATTGGAGGAGGAAATGGCAACCCACTCCAATGTTCTTGCCTGGAGAATCCCAGGGACGGCAGAGCCTCGTGGGCTGCCTGGTGGGCTGCCGTCTATGGGGTCGCACAGAGTCAGACATGACTGAAGCAACTTAGCAGCAGCAAAAAGTTATAACAATATACAGTCATGCGATGCAGGACTGGAAGTTCGCCCCCCCAGCCCCCGCCCAGGTTGCTCCATCAGGGTTATGAAGCAGGAGCCTCGTGGTGCTGCCCAGTTTCTGGATGAGGCAGTGACGCTAGCCAACACAAATGCACAAAAAGACAGTGCAAGGTGATCAATAAGCCTCACTCTTCTTTTTCTCCGAAGATGATGCAAAATTGGAAACATCTTTGTACTACAGAACCCACCTGCAATGCAGAAGACCCCGGTTTGATTCCTGGGTTGGGAAGATCTGCTGGAGAAGGGATAGGCTACCCACTCCAGTACTCTTGGACTTCCCTGGTGGCTCAGCTGGTAAAGAATTCACCTGCAATGTGGGAGACCTGGGTTCGATCCCTGGGTTGGGAAGACCCCCTGGAGCAGGGAATGGCTACCCACTCCAGTATTCTTGCCTGGAGAATTCCATGGACTGTATATATCCACGGGGTCGCAAAGAGTTGGACACAACTGAGCAGCTTTCACACTTGAACCTACAGAGCTTGTAATGCACTGCAATGCTAATGGGAGAAGAAGGGTGGCCGGGATGAGACAGTTAGATCTCACCAGCGATTGAGCATCACTGACTCAATGGACATGAACTTGAGCAAACTCTGGGAGACAGTGAAGGAAAGGGAAGCCTGGTGTGCTGCAGTCCTTGCGGTACCAAAGAGTCAGACACAACTTATCAACGGAACAATAACAATGCTAATGGGATTCCCTTACCGTGTTATGACAGCATCTAAATAACCTCTCTGGCAAATTCACACCCTGGAAATAGCAGAGACTTCTGGGTAACTCTGTGCTGCCTCTGGAGGCTGGGAGCATGAATGAATTAAAGCTATATCATCTGACGCAAACACTTGACTGTGTGTGTCAAGAACTCTGAAAGTATCGAGCCTTTACAGGTCTTGCAGGCTAATTATTTATCCTGCCACAGTTCCACAAATGTTGGCAGAAGATGGGAGACTCTTGGGTCAGAGGCAAAAGACTCGGTTACTCACAGCAATAGCAGCAGCTGAGTATCAGCTTTTTCTTGTGTGTTTCCTAAGCCCCAGTTCCCACAGGGTGATGTGAAGAGGGCCAGGGGGCGCATGCACGGACAACAGGTTGCATTTCACGAGAAGAACCCTGCGTGTATTTGGGAATCCAAACCCTTTATAATGGGCAGTAAACTCATTTGCTTCCTGAGAAACCTGTATGCAGGTCAAGAAGCAACAGTTAGAACTGGACATGAAACAACAGACTGGTTCCAAATCGGGAAAGGAGTACATCAAGGCTGTATATTGTCACCCTGTGTTTTTAACTTATATGCAGAGTACATCATGCAAAATGCTGAGCTGGACAAAGCACAAGCTGTAACCAAGATTGACGGGAGAAATGTCAATAACCTCAAATATGCAGATGGCAGCACCCTTATGGCAGAAAGTGAAGAACTAAAGAGCCTCTTGATGAAAGTGAAAGAGGGGAGTTAAAAAGTTGGCTTAAAACTCAGCATTCGAAAAACTAAGATTGTGGCATCCAGTCCCATCACTTTATGGCAAATAGATGGGGAAACAACAGAAACAGTGACAGACTTTATTTTCTTGGCCTCCAAAATCACTGCAGATGGTGAATGTGGCCATGAAATTAAAAGACGCTTGCTCCTTAGAAGAAAAGCTATGACAAAACAAAATAGCATATTAAAAAGCAGAGACATCTCTTTGCCGACAAAGGTCCAAATAGTCAAAGTTATGGCTTTTCTAGTAGTCACGTATGTGTGAGAGTTGGACCATGAAGAAAGCTGAGCGCCAAAGCACTGATGCTTTTGAATGTGGTGTTGGAGAAGACTCTTGAGAGTCCCTTGGACTGCCAGGACATCAAACCAGTCAATTGTAAAGGAAATCAATCCTGAATATTCATTGGAAGGACTGATGCTGAAGCTGAAGCTCCAATACTTTGGCCACTTAATATGAAGAGCTGACTCACTGGAAAAGTCCCTGATGCTGGGAAAGATTGAAGGGGAGAGGAGAAGGGGACAACAGAGGATGAGATGGTTGGATGACATCACTGACTCAATGGGTATGAGTTTGAGCAAGCTCTGGGAGATGGTGAAGGACAGGGAAGTCTGGCATGCTGCAGACCATGGGGTTGCAAAGAGTCAGACACGACTGAGCAACTGAACAATAACAACATACTCATTTGCTCCAGAGCTTTCCACTATCTTTTCAGTAAACCTAAGTTGAGTGCCAGAGGGAGGTGCTATCTCTTGCTTCAAAAGCTGTTCCCTACACAGACATCCCTAAGACATCCTGCTTTATTTAACAGATCCATGGACATCTGTCCCCCAAAAGCAGGGTTCTACTTTTGCTGATGCTTTGACTTAATCAATAAGGTTTGGTTTGATTTAATTAATAAGCTTAGACTTAATCAATGACAAACCTAGACAACGTGTTAAAAAGCAGAGCCATCAATTTGCTGACAAAGGTGCATATAGTCAAAGCTATGGTTTTTCCAGGAGTCATGTACGGATGTGAGAGTTGGACCATAAAGAAGGCTGAGCACTGAAGAACTGATATTTTAAAATTGCGGTGCTGGAGAAGGTTCTTGACAGTCCCTTGGTCAGCAGGGAGATCAAACGAGTTAATCCTAAAGGAAATCAACCCTGAATATTCATTGGAAGGCCTGATGCTGAAGCTGAAGCTCCAATACTTTGGCCACTTGATATGAAGAACAGACTTATTGGAAAAGACCCTCATGCTGCGAAAGATTGAGAGCAAAAGGAGAAGGGGGCACCAGAGGATAAGAGGATTAGGTAGCATCACTGACTCAATGGGCATGAATCCGAGCAAATTCTGGGAGATAGTGGGGGACAGAGGAGCCTAGCACGCTGCAGTCCATGGGGTCGCAAAGAGTTGGACACAACTTAGCTGCTAAACAACAACAGCAACAAAATCAATAAGGAACAAAACCAACAAACGGTAGTAAGTTCAAATAAATATTTACCGTGTGCTCCTTGGTTGGGGAGAGCAGGGTAGCCAGAAAAAATGAATAGACAAACTAAAAGGGCTCTTCAAAGAGGTGACAAACAGAGGCTAGATTTACAGTCATGTGAAGATCAAGAGTAAGAGAATAGGCAAGGGCCAGGTCGTATGGGGCTGGAGACTGGATTGTATTCTGGTTGATGAGAAGCCATCGGATGGTTTCAAGCAGGATTCTGGGCTGTATGGAAAAACAGCTGATCCAAGGGGCACCTCCTTATCTCACATCCCAGGCTTCAGATCATCTTTGTGAGTAATGGGAACATTCAGCCAAAGTCAGCTTAAAAACCTAGTTTCCAGTGAGTCTTCATGGAGCGGCAAAAAGCCTGAGAGCAGACAGCATCCTCTGCCCGGCCGCCTGGGCATTCAAAAAGGAACCTCGGAGCAGCGGAGTTGACACCAAATCCTCAGCTCCTGGAGCGCGTCCATCTTCACACCCTGTCTGGGTAATGCTACCTTTCCCAGGGCAGCGCGGCTTCCGCCAGCTACCTACCCGCTCTAGGTCTGTTCTGGCCTCTGTGAAGCGGGGCTGACAACGCACCTATCTCATAAAGTTGTGATGAGGGTCATGGGAGTTCAGCGCAGTGCGGGGCTCAACCCGAGCTCACCGTCAAGGACAGAGAGAGAGCAGCCCAGAGAACAAGAGTGCCGGGGACAAAAGGCTGTGACAGGCGGACACGTGGCAGGACTCTGGGGGCCGCAGGGCGGCAGGGAGGGGTCATGGGTCCTTCCAGCAGATTCGCCAGCCTCGGTCACCAGTAAGGGCAGGTGGTAAAGAAATAAAAGGTGACAGGGAGGGAGGCAGAGGGGGGTGTGTGAAGAAAGGACTTTGGCCTCAGACCTCTCTGTGAACTGAGGCCAGCTGCATGGCTGCCTACCTGTAGCGACCTTGGCTGGGCCGATTACAGCTCCTGAACCTTGTTTCCTCATTTACAGAGTGGGGAGACCGTCCCGGGCTGTGAGGATTAGAGAAGTTCATATAAGTGGCTTCCACAGGACGGGCGGCCAGTTACATCCACACCCCACTCCAGCACTCTTGCCTGGAAAATCCCATGGACGGAGGAGCCTGGTGGGCTGCAGTCCACGGGGTCGAGAAGAGTCGGACACAACTGAGCGGCTTCACTTTCACTTTTCCCTTACATGCATTGGAGAAGGAAATGGCAACCCACTCCAGTGTTCTTGCCTGGAGAATCCCAGGGACAGAGGAGACTAGTGGGCTGCCATCTATGGGGTTGCACAGAGTCGGACACGACTGAAGCAACTTAGCAGCAGCAGCAGCAGCAGCAGGAGACTATTACATCTCCTACAATTTCTCTAGGCTTCCCAGGTGGCGCTAGTGGTTAAAAAAAAAAACAAAAACAAAACAAAAAAAAAAAAACCCTGCCTGACAATGCAGGAGATGTAAGAGACGAGGGTTCGATCCCTGAGTCGGGAAGATCCCCTGGAGGAGGGCACGGCAACCCACTCCAGTATTCTTGCCTGGAGAATCCCTTGGACTAGCCTGGCGGGCTAGAGTCCATAGGGTGGCAAAGCGTCAGACACGACTGAAGCAACTTGGCACGTGTGCAGAGCTTCTCTTTGGTTATGATCTGCCTCTAGGCACAGGGCTAGAGTTGGAAAAGTGTTTCTAGGCACCCCCACTTCACAAATGGGAGTCTCAGCGAGAAAGCACTGACTGGCGAGTCCCCATTGGGCAGGGTGTCCAGGTCTTTTCTAGACCCTGGCCATTGCTTTGTGCCCTTTCCATGGGGCCCTGTGACTCAGCTTTGCTGAGAAAGAGGGAAGACATCTGAGATCCTGGCCAGGGGATGAGCTGAGAAACCTAACCCTGCTGGGAGTTTGGTCAGCTCCCCAGCCGGACCTGCGGCAATTAGTTTAATGGAGGCTTTTGTGGGGCCCCCAGTCGGGGAGCAGGAAGGAAGATATTTATTTGCGTTTTCCTTCACCACCTGGGTTTCACAAAAGCACATCCTCATGTTGACTTTGAGGCCCTCAGTGTCAGGAAATTTGCGCTCGCCTGTCCTCGTTGCCATAACAACAAGGTCCTGAAGGGTGCTAGATACATAATGTCCTGTCTTGTTTCTTAATATCCAAGGGGGGAAAAATGTGACCATTCAGATCTTATACTCTTTCCAAGAAAAAAACAAACACCTTAGTCAGAACAGTTTACAGAATCACACAAAAATTATTTGGAAGATCCTGAATGGCTTACTTCACAAGAGGCCTACCTGCCCTGCTTCATGTCTCAGCCCTGGATGCCTTCTACTGTGGCCTTTGAGCCTTGTGATACCGATCAAACCAGCGAAGGATGTCTAGAAATCTTATCACCCCTGTCCCTCCAAACACCACGTGCCCAGGTTCAGTGGTAAAAACTCAGTTCTTCACTACATGAATATCTCACTTTCCTGGGCCACAAGTTTAACAATCTGCTGGGGATTGAACTCCAAATCCATTTTTACATAAATATCTTGTGCTTCTCGGCTAAAACATACATTAGGCGATGTTGGGCAGAGGTTTGCATTATAAATTAGGGAAGGAAACATTTAAACTGAGTAGGGCATGCTAAGTCGCTTTGGTCGCGTCCGACTCTTTGCGACCCTATGGACTGTAGCCCACCAGGCTCCTCTGTCCATGGGATTCTCCAGGCAAGAATATTGGAGTGGGTTGCTGTTTCTTTCTCCAGGGGATATTCCCAACCCAGGAATCAAAAGCATATCTCCTCTGTCTCCTGCATTGACAGGTGTGTTCTTTACCACTAGCGCCACCTGGGAAGCCCCCAAAATACTGAGTAGAGGAACCTAGTATTTCTTCTCTTTGTGTTCATTTTGGTTGGCATATTCAGCCAGCAGGCAAGAGGGAGATCAAGGGATTACCTACAATTTGGATTCTTTTAAATTTTAGAATCTCTTAAACAAATCCCTAACAACAATGATCATTGGTTTTCTGTTTCCAGTCTCTTTTCATTGTAAAACTTCCCTTCAAGGAGTCTAGAAAGTATAAACCCAGAGGGAAGAAGAAATAGACACATATGCTAAGGGAGTTGCCCAAGACAAATTGAAGAGGAAGGAAGTGCTCTTTAAAGGCAGGTGTGAAGGTGCTAGAGAGGTAATTGTCCCAGCTCAGCCCCAGTCACTTAGATCATGTTCTAACCTGCTTTTATCTTAGCAGCCCCACAGATTAAATAGAGACATCTTACACATCATCAATCAGCCTGAAATCACTGTTAGGACTCTATCCTAGCAGTGGAATCCTATATCTTTCTTTTCTCCATCACACCTCCCTCCTTCCCTCCCTCCTGTCTGTCCTTTCTCCCTTCCTTCCTTCCTCAAAAGCTTTTCAATCACCTTTATTGTCTGCTGTGGGGAAATCAAATACAGAGAAGTCACAGTCCCCGTGCAAGGGATGTTATGGGGACAATATATATAGACATTTAACAGAGAAAAAAAAAAAAAAAGACAGGATGCTGGCCAGACTGTCCCTGGTGCCTCTCTGGTCCTTCACATGAAAGCTGGGGAGATTTTCTGAAAGGGCGTTCTGCGGATTGGCTCTTGAAGGAAAGGAGGAGATGGACTAGCAGAGAGGTGGTCTTCCTGGTAGGGAAGGCAATGAGGTGTCAGGGAAGAGACAGTCAACCTCAAGTTAGGGAAACTTGCGATGCATCCAAGTCATCTTGAGGCGGGACCTGTATTTGGGGGGTGAGCTGGCCCAGGGTCTTCAAAGCCATTTTCCAGTGCTAATTATCTATGATCCATCTATGATTCTGTGGTGTCAGGAATACAGAGATGTCAGGCTTCCGCTCCTAGTGTGTGTTACGTCTATCTGTGGCTCAATGGAGCTGTGTCCTTCCCAAGACCTTTGCACATGACTTTCCCTCTGCCTGGAACTCCTCTGGACCATCTCTGGTCAATAGAACTTTCTGGGATGAAGGCAGATTTCTTCCAGGTGGTGCTAGTGGTAAGAAATGGCAACCCCCTCCAGTATTCTTGCCTGGAGAATCCCGTGGACAGAGGATCCTGGCGGACAGTTCATAGGGTCACAAAGAGTCAGACATGATTGAAGTGACTTAGCATGCACACACAGGATGATGGCAATGTTCTATTACCCTATGCCATCCAACACGGTAGCCACCAGCCCAATATGAGTACGCATGCTTGAAATGTGGCCAGTGTGACTGAGGAATACATTTTTTAGTTTATTTAATTTTAATTAATTCCAATTTAAATAACTACCATGGCCCCCAAATTGAACAGCTCGGCCCTAGATTTTCTCATGGTTAGCACCTTCACAACATTCAGATCTCACTTCTCAAACACTCTGTCAGAGAAGATTCCCTCAGGTTCGCTGCCTGTGGGAGGCCCGTGTTTTGATCCCCAGAATCTGTAACCATATCTTGCTACATGGCAAAAGGGAATTAAGGTTGCAGATGGAATTAAGCAGCTAATTGGCTGACCTTGGTGTTGGAAGGTTAGCCTGTGTTTTCTGGGTGGGCTCAGTTTAATCGTATTAGTCCTTAAATGTAGAAGTAAGTACAGAAACAGTGTGGGCTAGAGAATGAGATGGATGAAAAAGGAGGAAGGATTTGAAGGGTTCAAACACTTGCTCAAGAATTGGAATGAGCAAGGAAATGGGTTAGCCCCTAGGGTTTCCAGAAAGGAGCAGAGCCTCTGGCACCTTGATCTCAGTCCTGTGAAGTCCTGCAGTTCTTCTGACTTACAGAATTAGGAGATAATGGATTTGCATCTTTCTTTTTTTTTTTTTTAAGTTGTATGTTCTTTAATTTATTTATTTTTTGTAAAATCTTTTCTGAATTTCTTACTATATTGCTCCCAGGGGTTTTGGGTTTTGTTTTTAATGTTTTGGTATTTTGACTGAGAGGTGTGTGGGATCTTAGCTTTCTGACCAGGGATCAAACCCTCATGCCCTGCACTGGAAGGTGAGACCTTAACCCCGGGACTGCCAGGCGAGTCCTCTGTCGTTTTAAACCACTAAGTGTGCGGTAATTTCAGCAGCAATGGGAAACTGATCTGTAACAGACCAGCTCTGGCCCTCCTCTGGCCTTGCCCCTCAAGAGTGATGAGTCTAAGGTTCCAGAGAGAGGTGCCCACCTGGAGGCCCCTTTCTGGACCACACATCAGCTCCTGGGACCTTGGAATCCCAGTTCAAGGGCCCTGGAACTGCTCCCAAGGCCAGGTGCACCTCTGCCTCCAGAGGGTGGACGTAAGAACCACTTATGCACGTGTTTGGGTGGGGCTGAGGCCAGAGCTGGGACACTGTGCTGCGGTGCCATGTACCCAGGTGAGGTCCCTTGAGGTGTGGGAAAGAGTTGGGTAAGGGAGCGTGGGAAATGCAGGTCAGGAGCAGGGCTAACGATCAAGTTGGCCTCTGGACTGCCTCTGGTGGGAAACTCTGAGAAGCTGCAGATTTTAAGTTCAAACTTGGTATTCTTTTCTTTTTTAAAAAAATATTTATTTATTTGGCTGCCCTGGGTCTCAGTTGCAGCACATACATCTTTAGTTCCCCAACCAGGGATCAAACCCCATCCCCCAGCATTGGGAGTGTGGAGTCTTATCCACTAGACCCCCAGGGAAGTCCCCAAACCTGGTATTCTTTATGAGGGTGTGTTTGTCCTTGTAGGAGAATAGAACATATTTTCATGGAGAGTCTATTATCTGGATTATACTTTTTCAATACTTAGATACATGTCTGGAGCCTCTATGTGTTCTCACTTTGGCCCCCACAATAATTGGGGCGGGCCTATTGCTTCCTCCCTACCAATCATTGTATTCCCCCATCTACTCAATCTTCTTATCACTTTATTTTCTCCACAACATCTCATGCTGTCTGAAATTATTACGTGCTTGCTCGTATTATCACTACTTACCCCATTAAGATGCAAGCTCCAGAGAATAGGTTTGCCTTTCTCAGTGCTGTTTTGCCAGTGCCTAGATGGAGTAGGTGCTTAACTGATATTTGTTGGATGGGTGGATGAACAAATGCATTGAGAAGGAAGGGCTGTGTGGCCGGGCAGAGATGTTTCACTTCATGTGCAGAATTTGGAAACAGGGGTATTTGTGTACTCTGTACCATCAATCCTTCCCCACTCTGGAGAACTAGATGAGGAGTGCTTGAGGTTGTTTTATGTTTTAAGTTTCTAAGCTATAGGAAGGGGGAAATCCTAGTGGTTTCAGGCCAGGAGGCTCTTATTGTTGACTTTATTAGCTACCTGTTGATGTATATTAAATTATCCCAAATTTAGCAGCTTAAAACAGGAAAGAAAAGTGAAAGTGGCTCAGTCATGTCCAACTCTTTGCAACCCCATGGACTATACAGTCCATGGACTTCCCTAGGCCAGAATACTGGAGTGGGTAGCCTTTCCCTTCTCCAGGGGCTCCTCCCAACCCAGGGATTGAACCCAGGTCTCCTGCACTGCAGGCAGATTCTTTACCAACTGAGCTATCAGGGAAGCCCTAAACAAGCATAGATTATTAAACTGTTTCTGTGGATCAGGAGTTTGGGAATGGCTTAGCTTGGTGATTCGAATTCAGAGTCTTGTGAAGTTGCAGTAAAGCTGTTGACTGACCGGGGTTGCCGGCATTCTGAAGGCTTGACTGGGGCTGGAGAGTCATTCCAAGACAGCCTATTCACAAGGCTATTGGCTGAAGGCCTCAGCCTTGGTTGCTCACCATGTGGACTCCTCTAGAGGGTAGCTTGAGTGTTTTCACAGCAAAGTGGTTGGATCTCCTAGAGCAAGTGATCCTAAAGAAAAAGAGCAAGAAGGAAGGCAAAATGCCTTTTTTTGACCTCTCTTGAAAGTGACTTCTGTTTTATTTGTAAGAAATGAGTCACCAAGTCCAACTCACCCTGAAGGGTTGGGGGATTAAGCTCTATCTTTTAAAAGAAGGTATATTTATGGATACATTTTTAAAGCATTACAATGACCAAGATGGGTCTTGCTTCCTTGCAAAGATTAATCTCCCTCCTTGTTTTTTTTTTTTTTTTTATTGAAGTATAGTTCACTTACAATGTTGTGTTAATTTCTGCTATACAGCAAAGTGACTCGGTTATATTATATGTGTGTGTGTGTGCTAAGTCACTTCAGTAGTGTCCAACTCTTTGTGACCCTATGGACCATAGCCTGCCAGGCTCCTCCGCCCATAAGACTCTCCAGGCAAGAATACTAGCGTGGATTGCCATGCCCTCCTCCAGAGGATGTTTGTGACCTAGGGACTGAACCCACGTTTCTTACATCTCTTGCACTGGCAGGCGGGTATATATATATATATATATATGCACACATACACACATTCTTTTTCAAATATACATATATATATATGTATATGCATATATATGCATTCTTTTTCTTATTTTTTTTCATTTATGGTTTATCACAGATGTTGAATATAGTTTCCTGTGTTATATAGTAAAATCGTGTCATTTATCCAAAAGAAAAAAGATACATGCAACCCAATGTTCAAGCACTATTCACAACAGCCAAGACATGGGAACCACGTAAATGTCCATGACAGGTGAACGGATAAAGATGTGGTACATATATACAATGGAACACAGCTATAAAAAAATGAACCAATGCCATTTGCAGCAATATAGAGGGACCTAGAGATGATCAGACTAAGTGAGAAAGAGAAAGACAAATACCATATAATATCGTTTGTATGTGGGAATCTAAAATATGACACAAACGAACTTGTCTGTGAAACAGCCACAGACACGGGCACAGAGAACAGGCCGGTTGTCAAGGGGGAGGGGTCTAAGAGAACGTTGCATTGGGAGTTTGGGATTGGCAGATGCTATTTTTTTTGTTGCTGGAGAAGGAAATGGCAACCCACTCCAGTGTTCTTGCCTGGAGAATCCCAGGGACAGAGGAGCCTGGTGGGCTGCCATCTATGGGGTGGCACAGAGTCGGACATGACTGATGCGACCTAGCAGCAGCAGCAGCATTCTTTTTAAAAATTTGTTGATTAATTAATTTATTTTAATTGGAGAATAATTACTTCACAATGTTGTGATGGTTTTTGACATACATCAACATGAATCACCTCCCATCCTGAGTGCTCCCCACCTCCCTCCCCACCCCATCCCTCTGGGTTGTCCCAGGGCACCGACTTTGAGTGTCCTGCTTCAGGCACTGAACTTGCACAGGTCATCTATTTTATATATGGTAATACACCTATTTCAATGCTCTTCTCTCATATCATCCCACCTTTGCCTTCTCCTACATAGTCCAAAAGTCTGGTATAATAGGCTCCAGTTTCATCCACCTCATTAGAACTGACTCAAATGTATTCTTCGAACACTTTCTAACACCATACACAAAAATAAACTCAAAATGGATTAAAGATCTAAATGTAAGACCAGAAACTATAAAACTCCTAGAGGAAAACATAGGCAGAACACTCTCTGACATAAATCATAGCAAGATCCTCTATGACCCACCTCCCAGAGTAATGGAAATAAAAGCAAACATAAACAAAGGGGACCTAATTAAACTTAGAAATTTTTCCACAATGAAGGAAACTATAAGCATGTGAAAAGGCAGCCTTCAGAATGGGAGAGAACAATAGCAAACAAAGCAACTGACAAAGAATTAATCTCCAAAATCTCTAAAACCCAGCCTACAAGCAGCTCATACAGCTCAATACCAGATGCTAATTTTTTTTAACCATCGGCTTTTGCGTCTCTTGGGTCTGAATCTTTCACCATTTTCTCTCTCTGCAGCCTCTCCTATTTTCTCTGTCACAGAAGTACACAGAACCATAGCATTCTTATAAATCCCTTTGTCCTAGTCACCATCCCGCCAGTTCTGTGATCTAGCCCCTCACTAGCGCCCCCCACCCCCATCTTCTCTCTTTATCTCTCTCTTCTGCTGACTCTTCTTCCTCCTTCCTTTCCCTGAACATTAACATTCCCTAATGCCCTTTTGTTTCTCCGTACACTCTTGTCCTTGAAACTCACTATCGCCCATGGTTTTAACTATCCCTTGTAGGTAGATGATACCCCAGAGCATATGCTTCTCTCAAGTTCCAGTCCCAAATTTCTCCTGTCCAACTGGATACCCCAGAGGCTGCTTAGCATGTCCTGTCTGCATTTAGCCTCCGTCTCCCAATCTGCTTATCATCCTGTTATCATCAAGATTCCAGGGACTCTGACTCTCCCCTCTCCCTCAACTCACATGTCCATTTTGCCACTAAGCCCCTTGGATTCACCATCACGACAGTGTTACTAATCTACTATGAGAGTCTATGAACTGGTCTTTCTATCTCCGGAGAACCCAGTCCACTCCTTCCTGCTGAGCATGCCTGGACTAATCCTTGAACAGCAGGGCTCTGATTATGTTACTCTCTGCCTCAGAACTTTGAAGGGCTCCTCCTGGTTACGGACTTTCAGCGGGGCATCCCAGGGTCTCACAATGTGAGAGATTATGGTGCTTTAATGTTTAACCTACAATAGGCTTGACCTCTTGAGATGAAGACCTGAGATGAAATCCTGAATGTGTCACTTACTAATAATGTGACCCTGGGCAAGGAGCCTCACCTCTATAAGCCTGTGTTTTCTTATCTCCAAAGGCGAATAGCATTACTTCCAATCAGCTGTCCTGACCAGTCAATCCTAAAGGAAATCAACCCTGAGTATTCACTGGAAGGACTGATGCTGAAGCTCCAATACTTTGGCCACCTGATTCGAAGAGCCGACTCATTTGAAAAGACCTGATGTTGGGAAAGATTGAGGGCAGGAGGAGAAGGGGAAGACAGAGGATGAGATGGTTGGATGGCATCTCCGATTCAATGGACATGAGTTTGAGCAGACTCTGGGAGATGGTGAAGGACTGGAAAGCCTGGCGTGCTGCAGTCCATGGGGTTGCAAAGTGTTGGACATGAATGAGCAACAACAATCTTGAGGATTAAATAAGATAATATACATAAAGCTTTTATTCTTATTCAAGTGAAACCAGGAGCTACCTGTAGCTTCAGTCATTACCGTCCCATTTAAAGACATTAGCAAAAAGCGCCTGCTGCAAACTATTTGCTCAGCAAGTCAGTGTTTTCCCAAGGTGTTAACTGACTGTGCATCTCTGGTGTTACTTTTATTGTTTAATTATTTGTTCCAGTCGCTTTTCATTATGACAAGTGACAGCATTTTCAAATGCATATATTTACTATAGAGCCAGCAGTAGCAGAGGTTAGCAAACCTTTTCTGTAAAGGGCCAGAGATTAAATATTTTAGCCTAGGTGGGCCATGTATGGTCTATGTCACAACTACTCAATTCTGTTGTGATAGCACGAAAGCAGCTATGGACCACATATAAATGTCTGGGGATAGGTGTGTCCAAAAAATCCTTTAATGGACACTGAAATGTGGATTAATATAATTTTTACATGGGCTTCCCTGGTGGCTTAGAAGGTGGTAAAGAATCTGTCTGCAACTCAGAAGAGTTGCAGGGTTCAGTCCCTGGGTGGGGAAGATCCCTCGGAGGAGGACATGGCCACCCACTGCAGCATTCTTGCCTTGAGAATCCCATGGACAGTGGAGCCAGAGGGCTACAGTTGCAATGAGTCATACATCACCGAGCAACTAAACACACAATTTTTACATGCCATTAAATATTCTTCTTCTTTCCATGTTTTCCAACCATTTTAAAAAGTAAAATCTATTCTTAGCCGATGGGCCATATAAGAACAGATAATGGGCTAGATGTGGTCTGTGGGGCCATTTGCTGACCCCTGGTACAGAGTGTTCATTACATTTAAACAATAAATGGTGAATTAACAAGAATAGTACGAAGTAAAGAAGAGTAGAGATGATATGTGGATCTGGAGAATATTCTGACAGTGGTGCAAGAATAATCTAAATTGGGGAAACACATCAATAAAAGTTTATGGCCCACAAAGACCTGGTTCAACCTAGCTGTCCAGTTCCATCTCCTCCAAGACCCAGCTAGGCCAGGCTTCTGTCTCCCACATACCCTGAACCTTCCCAAGTCCTTTGTTTTCAAATACCCTCTCTGAGTCATTTTTATTCACAGTACTTCTGACATCAAAAGTGTGGGATTTTCCCACGGCAACAACTAGATCAATTCTCCAGACACCAGCTGGATGTTCAACCCCATCATAACACTGTTCTTGGCCAGGTTCCTCTGTCCATGGGACTTCCTAGGCAAGGATACTGGAGTGGGTTGCCATTTCCTGCTCCAAGGGAACTTTTAGACCCAGGGATTGTACCCGCATCTCCTACATTGGCAGATTCTTTACCACGGAGCCACCAGGGAAGCCCTTACTTCCCATTATCAGTTTATTATAAAGGGTGTGATGAAGGATACAAAAGAACAGCCAGATGGAGGGGTACACAGGAGGAGAAATGGAATGGTCTGGAACACAGGGGCCTCTGTCAGGAACAGAGACCAAATATACAGTTCTTATTTTATCGTATCATCTCTTCCCATCATGCTCATGAAAATCATATCCTATGAGAGCCACATTAAATACCATCTGTTAAAAGCCCTCCAGTGCCTCCTCCCCCACCCCCCATAGATGTTATTTTCCCCCTTCTGCCCCTTCTTTTCATGCCCTCTTCTCTTGGTAAGAGCCTGCAGGCACCTTCATTACTGTACTTGTATTATAGTCATTTGACTGTTTATCTGACTTAAAATCAAGGTTGTTAAGGGCCTGGGACTTTATCTAGCTAGGATTGGGCAGTGCCTGGCACAAAACAGGCACTCAGGAAGCATTTATTGAATTTTGCTTCTTTGAATTGAAAATGGGATTTGACATTATTTTGGCCACTGTGTTGCTGGCATAATGGAGTGGAAGGGATTAGCTCATCCAGTTGCAGTCAGTGGAGCAGGTCTGGTGGCAAGGCCACACCCTCGGGGCACGGCTGGCAGGTGGAGAGTGGCGTTAGGTCTGTGAGGCTGCGAGGCTAGTCTGTATCAGTGAAACCTTCAGGAAGTAGGTCTGAAAAGAGAGAAAAGTAGGGCTTCCTAGAGCTTCCCACACATCCGAGAGGTTAAGCAAAGAGCCCAGAGCAATTCAATTGCTGATTGTCCTGGGCCTCCAGGGAGCCCAGGGCTGAGAAGGGCGTCCGATAGCATCACCGTGCCCCAGTTCTCCGGAGTGAATCAGGCTCTGATGCACTGGCAAAGGGCCTTCATCACGAGACCCATCTCGCAGGTTCCGTACGGACGAGCTTTGTCATTTCTCTGAGGGAATCACTGCCATTTCTCTTCCAAGCTCAAAGCAGCTCCCCCTACCCCATCTAGCCCTCATGAGATGACGATTTAAACAGCTCCAATGACCAGGTTTCAACAGGTGAGGAGAACTGAATAAACAACAGTGACCCAAATAACCTGAGTGGCACCGATGCTTTCTTGAAGCCAGTGGAAGTTTTGCCAAATTAAAGGATGTCAGGATGAGATACTATGAATATCAGTTTCCTTCTCTCTGGCAGTGGAGAGGATTAATTAAATGCTTGTGAAATGCTTTAAAAATTTAAGCTGTTAAGAATTATTGTTCTGTGTAATAGGGAAAAAATAGAATTCTTGGCTCATTAAAGCTGTAATGTTTTAAGCCTGAGTGCTTTTTCCAGGATATCTTTGAGGGCTACATTTTTATTAAAAGGAGGGGAGAAGGAGAAAGAGAAGAAATGTTTCTATAATTTGCATACACACGTGCTGGAAAAATCAACCTGATTAATCAGTGTTTCTGTTGATTAAGACATGAGCTGTGAGAAGCTGTTTCTTATTGCCTACCAAAGAGACAGTTACTAGGAATCAAGTGTTCAAACGTGCAGGGACAGTTTATCAGCAGACACGCACTTGCTTTCTCTCAATGGATTCAGGGATTCCAAGGCTGTGAGACTGAATGCATGTAAACATGGAGTTCCATGTGCTTGGATGGCCTTTTCCATCTTAACATCAGCACGAGGCAACATTCTCCTGCCTTCGCTCTGTTGGCAGATTTGCCCAGGGATGCCTTTGCTTTGTTTCCAGAGGTTCTGTGATATTCAAAAGAGCACCATCCTCAGTGGACCCTCGCCTCTCTTTCAACCCACACTGACTAAGGTCTTAGACTTCCTTTTGTGTCTGTATTGCTATTGTTGCTGCAACAAATGACCACAAATGCAATGACTTAAAACAGCAATGTAGTCTCTTACAGTTCCGATGTCAGCAGTCTAAAATCAGTCTCTCTGGGCTAAAGTCAAGGTGCTGGAAGGGCTAGTTCCTTCTGGCGGATCCAGAGGAGGATCCGCTTCCTTGCATTTCCAGCCTTCTGGAGGCCGTTTGCATTTCCTGGCTCACCCTGATCACTGCTTCCCTCCTCACACCTCCTTTTATCAGACTTTCCTGCTTGCCTCTTTCTTTAGAAGACCCTGTGATTACACAGGATGCCCCGGACAGTCCAGGATAATCTCCTCATCTCAAGACCCTTAACTCAATCATACCTAGGATAATCTCGTTATCTCAAGATCCTTAACTCCATCATACCTGCAAAGTTCCCCTCCCAACATTACAGGGCCGGGGCGGGGGAGGGGGGGAGATTGTTGCATTTGGGGGATCATTATTCTATCTACTACAGCCTCCATCTGCCGGACCCCTTCTGGTTTTTTTTTTCCTGTCAAGTCAGGCTCTGTTCTAAATGTTTACCATGGATAATTTTCACACTCACCCTAGAAGAGGGGTTCTGTTAACTAAAGATAAGGAAACTTGGACGCAAAAAGTTAGATTACTTGCCTGGGGTCACTAATCTAGTACTCAAGCCTAAACCTCAGAGACTTTGTCCTTAAAGACTTTTATTGACTTTACTGTTTTTAATTATAAAAGTAGGGACTTTTCTGGCAGTCCAGCTTTCACTGCTGTGGCCCCAGGTTCAATTATTGATCGGGGAATTAAGTTCCTGCAAGCCACTCAGCTTGGCCAAAAAAAGAAAAAATTATAAAAGTCAAGCAATATAGGTGATTAAAAATAATTCAAATGAAAATCCTTCTCCCTCTCCTTCACCCCATCATTAGCCATATCCTAACAGTTCTTGTCAACTATAGTGTTTCCAGTAATCACCCCACACCTTAATGTTATAATATGCCTTAATTTTTCAATTAACATAGAGAGTTGTAGGTAGTTGTTCGGATAATATAATGTATACCTTTACTAATTCTTCTACAATTATTCAAATGAAAATGCTGAATTTAAAAATTCTCATAAAAGACCTCAGAGCTCTGGAGAAGAATTCATGTGTAAATACTTGAAGATCAATGTACCTTTGTTGAAATACACAGGCAAAGAGTGAAGGCCTTGGAGCCAGGTGGGCCTGATTGTCAGCTTTCACTTCACTCGTTATTATTAGGTACCCTTGGAAAAGTTACTTTTCCTCTGTATTTCAGTTTCCTTATCCATATGATCGGAGAAGGCAATGGCACTCCACTCCAGTGTTATTGCCTGGAGAATCCCAGGGACGGGGGAGCCTGGCGGGCTGCCGTCTATGGGGTTGCCCAGAGTCGGCCACGACTGAAGTGACTTAGCATATCCATATGATAAGCCCTTCATATATGTTGTTAGCTTTAAAGTAACTAACCTGTAAATTCAAGCACGTTAGGAGTCCAATAAATGCTAGTTCTTCCAAGAAAGAAGGAACAAATGTCTTCTAACAAGGAACGAAAACATATGAACTAAAAATCGTAAACAGATTTCCTAGACAGCCAAGGTTTTAGGACATGGTTCTTGTCTAGTATTTACTCATTTGCTCAGCAAAAATGTTGAGAGCTCTCTATGGCATTGTGCGAGGCCTCGATAGGGACACAATGGTGACTGTGCTGTGCCCCTCCCTGTAAAAGAAAGGCCTAGTGTATTCCTTAGCACAGAACAGGAAATCAACACAGGCGTTTTAAAAAGTCTAACTTCTGGTGACTATAAAGAAAAGATTTGGATCTGTGGAAATAAGTATGTGTGTATTGGGAGGTCAGGGGAGGCAGGGATTGTATCAAGAGGTCTGGATGGGATGGACACTAACTGCATTTCATTGATGTACGACTGATATCTGGAAAGTAATTATTCTTAATACCACTCATCCCCACAGACTGCCAGGTACTTAAAGACCTAAATGATTTTCCTGCTTCTTGCAAAATTTAGTGCCTAGCACATAACATTTTTTGTAAAGAAAGAGATTAAGGGAAAAAGTTGTGGATGAATGCACTTCCTGATCACTGAGGACCTTTCGGCAGTTAGTCCCTACCATGTTTTGGGGTATTTATGTTGTAGCTCCAATTTCTTCTCCACCTGGTTTGTTAGAATTTGTTTTGGATGCTGTTTAATACATTCACCACCCCCACACAGGCACTGACTGTCAACAGGTGTGTCTGATAAAGAAAACATTGTTTCTGCTTTGCGTTAGACATGTCTGACATGTTGGGACCTGCTTCCCTTCTCAAAGCTGATAGGAATCTAGTACTAGGGAGGCATGCTTGCCTGTTTCAAGCCAAGAAAGGCTCCTGGTTTGGCTCGCGGCAGAGCTCAGCTTGGAAGGGAATGCTAATATGTCTTCAGAGCTATCCATGTTGGTTGAATGATAAATGGGTATTAACGAGCTAACGTAAGAGAAGATATTAATAGCAATAGTTTCCTGGGCAAAAGATATCTATGATTGCCTGGAAACAAACACAGCCCATCAGTGATCCGGGAATGATGCTTTTGGCCTTGTGAACCAATCTGTACAAAAATAATTGTATTGACATTAGACACTTAGAAATGAAGTGTATTGTCTTAACTGGTTTTGCCAATTCTTATGGTGTTATCTGGAATCACATGTAATCGTGCAAAGGACAAGTTGCTTTGACTGTATGGAGGGCAGCCAGTGTGCCTTGAATAGCACTAGCACATTCATCAAGTGAGTCAGTGAACTAGTAGAGGCTTGATGGAGGAGGAGTTTGAGAAACAGACCTTCCAAAAACTTGTGGATTTCAGAGGCCCATACAGAAAGCTATCAGTTAGAGCAGGAGCAGGAAAGGGACTTAACAATGGCAGGATTTGTACTTTGGAAAAATGACTGGTGACTGGGAGAGGAGAAGGTGATGCTAAGTTGAGGCTAAGGCTTTGAGCTTTCGGGGGAGCATCTGGAAAGGTACTGTTGCATTGTATTGTTGTATTGGAGGGGCAATAATGAGTTGGGAATTTCGTATAACTGAGGACTTCCCTGGAGAAGGCGATGGCACCCCACTCCAGTACTCTTGCCTGGAAAATCCCATGTACGGAGGAGCCTGGTAGGCTGCAGTCCATGGGGGTCGCTGAGTCGGACACAACTGAGCGACTTCACTTTCACTCTTCACTTTCATGCATTGGAGAAGGAAATTCCAACCCACTCCAGTGTTCTTGCCTGGAGAATCCCAGGGACGGGGAAGCCTGGTGGGCTGCCGTCTATGGGGTCACACAGAGTCGGACACTACTGAAGCGACTTAGCAGCAGCAGCAGAGGAATTCCCTGGCCATCTGGTGGTTAGGACTCGGCGCTTGCACTGCCAGGGGCCTGGATTGGATCCCTGGTCAGGGAACTAAGATCCTGCCAGTTGAGTGGTGTTTCCAAAAAAACAAAAACTAGAAAATATATATATTATTATTATAAAATTTGAATTCATATTTCTTAAGAACATTGGTGTGCCAAAGATTTACACAGGTGCGCCTGAGTGCTCTTAATCCATAGAACAGTTTAAAACAGTCATACAAGAGAATGTGGGAGAAAGAATATGTATATGTATGGATTTTTGGCAAATTTCCATGTGAAAGAAATAATGATATCCAATTTTGAACATGACTCAGTTATTAAAAATCATGGACTAATGCAGTCAGTCAAAACACTTTCTACTTATTCCACTTGCTCCTACTTCATCTCTTGGTAAAATCTCACCAGACATCATGGAAAGAATAGTTCTTTTTGAGAAGATGTCAATAAGTTGGTCTCAGACCTATATTAAATGTCAAGTTACTGTGAATTTATATAAGATCCCCAAATCTAGATACTATGATCAGTGTCTGCTTTATTCATGATTAGCAAAGAAGAAAGTCACATCATTTCCTATCACTAAAGTCTTTATTATGGGTCACCTACAGGATTAGCACTTTACATTCCTTTGGAGCAGAGGAAATTGCCATTTGATGTGATTCAAGGGGACTAGGTAGGCTGAAATATTTTCCCCATCTGGCCTGAAAATATTTGGCACTCATCCTGAAATCCTATCAAGTAGAGGACTATTTGGGTTGGCTTTAGAATTTATAGAAATGCTTTTCTTTAGATTAACTGTCATGGAAGCAGAGTTGACTCCCTATTGAGAAAAGGATGTGTAGTTACTTCACAGTGGAGCTAATTTCCTTCCAATGTTTAAAACTTTAATAGCGCGTTCATGTCCCACCCATATCTGTCAGCCATTCATACCCTCAGTAGGAATGAACTAAACCAGATTAAGCCCCTCCCGAATCTAGATGAAATTAGTGGGGATGAAATTATTCTCATGAGCTAGTTTTGTATAAAAGGGAAAGGAGAGAAGGAAGCAGTAGTTTCAACTTTTCTATAGGAGAGCAGGTACCAACCTAGCCAAGAAAATGAAGTTCAAGAATTCCAGAAACAGAAGTTGCTTCTGACACTTCGTGAGTGAGTTGTGGCGTCTTCAGGCAACACTTTGTCCTGGGCACTCCTGCAGGTTAAAAGAATCCACAGATTTATAAGGTACTCCAGCACGGGGCCAAAGGTATTATAGTGTCATTTTTGGATGGGCAAAATGCTGTTGAATAATGGTCTAACAGGGAGAAGGGACAGGGATATGAGGGGCCAAAATTTGATTTTGGCAAAGCATGATGTTTGGAATTTTGATTGCCACAAAACAATATGCACTGTAACTTATGGGCAATTCAAAGGATTTTCAAGGATAATTTTGATTATACTTACTTTTTTTTAATGGGCAGAGTTTAAACCCTAACTCTGGTAAGCTGTGATGTCACTATATGGTAAGCCTATCTACACATTTGTATGTACCATATGTTTGTTTCATGTCTACCTCTAAAAATTAAAGAAAGGTAGAATGCTCTTCAGACTCTGATGAGACACAAATCGAATCTCAATGGGAGAGGAAGGTAAAGTTTAAAAACTGAGGGAATCTGGGAGTCTCTCTGCTCTCCCTTCTAAGAAAATACCAGGTTTTCTTTGAGACCAATGCTCTCAGCTCTCTTTATAAAGAGGTAGCTTTTGCAAAGGTAGAGAGAATTGTGTCCCACTGGCTTACATCATTCCATGTTTGCTCAGTCACTCAGTCATGTATGACTCTGCGCAGCCCCTTGGGCTGTTGCTTGCCAGGCTCCTCTGTCCATGGAACTTCCCAGGCAAGATTACTGGAGTGGGGTGCCATTTCCTACTCCAGGGGATCTTCCTGACCCAGGGATTGAGCTCGTGTCTCTTGCATCTCCTGCATTGGCCAGCTGATTCCTTACCTGTGGGTCATTTGGGAAGCCTTCCTCATTTCATCTTTTAAAAATTCATTTTATTGAAGTATAGTTGATTTACAATGTTGTGTTAATTTTTGCTGTATCGCAAAGTGATTCAGTATATATATATATATATATATATATATACTTTTTCACATTATTTTCTATTATGGTTTATTATAGGATGTTGGATATAGTTCTCTGTGCTAAAAATAGGACTTTGTTGTTTATCCATTCTATATGTAATAGTTTGTACTTGCTAATTCCAAACTCCCAATCCATCCCTCCCCCTTGGCAACCACAAGTCTGTTTTCTATGTCTGTGAGTCTGTTTCCTTGATAAGTTCATTTGCGTCATATTTCAGATTCCACACTTAAGTGATATCATATGGTATTTTCTTTCTTTCTTTCTTGGCTTACCATGATAATCTCTAGGGCCATCCATGTTGCTGAGCCCTGGTGGCTCAGAGGGTAAAGCACCTGCCAAATGCAGGAGATCGGGGTTCGATCCCTAGGTCGGGAAGATCCCCTGGAGAAGGAAATGGCACCCCACTCCAGTACTCTTCCCTGGAAAATCCCATGGACGGAGGAGCCTGGTAGGCTTACAGTCCATCCATGTTGCTACAATGACATTATTTCTTTTTTATGGCTGAATAGTGTTTCATTCATACTTATCTTTTTTAGTTTATTGAATTCTATCTTAAAAGTATGTACCATATTCCATCT
Source organism: Bos indicus x Bos taurus (assembly GCF_003369695.1). Taxonomy (NCBI): domain Eukaryota; kingdom Metazoa; phylum Chordata; class Mammalia; order Artiodactyla; family Bovidae; genus Bos; species Bos indicus x Bos taurus. Next base: position 49,000,685 of record NC_040093.1, read on the forward strand.
TGTAATGTCCAGTTTTGCCTTAATTGAATTGAAATTGACAAACCTCAAAATGACTGGTGAAAAAAAAAAAAAACCTGGGTTTTCCTCATTAATTCCCCTACTAGGCTCTGTTCTCTGTGACTCCAGAAAATCTGCTAGAACACACATCTCTGCTCCACCCTAAACAGGGGTGGGCTAAGATAGGGTGGGGTGAGGCAGGGCCAGGCCTGTGGGGAATGACCCACAACCTCCTTCCTAAGTCCTGGGCTTCTATTTCCAGCTTCTTTCTGCACATTCCCCAGGTACTTCAAACCTAAGACCTCCAAAACAAGAATTTATTTTTCTTTGTTTCCTCCCTGTCCATCACCATTTACCAAGCTAAAAATCTCAGGATAGGCTTTAGAGCAGAGCATGGAAGAAGGGCTTGGGGTTTGAATCCTGCCTCTGCCACTTAGTAGCTCTGTGACCTTAGGCAAGTTATTTGACCTCTTCATGCCTCGGTTGCCTCATATATCAAATGGGGATGCTAATGGTATTGCTTTATGGAGTTTTTGTGAGGGGTAATGAGGTAATGCATGTGACTGAAACAGAGTAGATGCTTAAGATGGTCACTAGTACAGTCTATCAGGTCACAAGAGAGTCAGACACAACTTAGTGACTAAATAACAACAAAAACTCTTCCTACTATATTTTTGTCATTATCACCAGCCTCAGCTCTTTGATCTCCACATCCTACCCTCCCTAAATCCACCTGATTGCTCTCTAGATCCAATTGTCTCTCCAAGACTCTCAACATGTCTGTTGCTAGCTCTTTGGTTCAGGCCTTTATTTCTTGCCTGGACCCAAGTGTTTTCTCTGGTCACCCTTTGCTCATTTTGGCCAGTTTTAGCCAAACTCTACCTCCCCGTCACACTGTGACTTAGACACACATTTTCCTTTTGTGATTGTCCCTTCCATATCTGACCTCAGTTTGGAAGGATTTTTCATTTTCCTCCTCCTATCTTCTAGCTGAGGCTCAGTTCCAAGTTTATTCCCGAGTAATGAATCCTTTCTTGGCCTCACTAGCTTGAGAAGTGCTGTCCATTACATAATTTGGGCACCTTGGCCCACAAAACCCAGCAGTCTCTGAATTTCATTGACTTTTTCAGCATCACTGTTTACACCACTTACCTGTAACTTGTGCCCCCAGTTCCTTCTCTTACCCCCCAGAAAAAAATTTGCAGTGGAGTTGTTTTCCATTCTAGGAATTGGGCAAGGTTTTCTTCTGAAATAGGGCTTCACTGGTGGCTCAGATAGTGAAGAACCTGCTTGCGATGCAGGAGACCAAGTTCAATCCCTGGGTTGGGAAGATTCCCTGAAGAAGGAAATGGCTACCTACTTCAGTATTCTTGCCTGGAGAATTCCATGGACAGAGGAGCCTAGTGAGCTACATACAGTCCATGGGGTGGCAAAATCGGACACGACTGAGCAACTAACTCACTTTCACCTGAAATGCCTTTCATCTTTTTCAAGTCCTGCACTTTCCAGTAAGTCACCCCCAACCCCCAACTGGTTCAGTTCAGTTCAGTCACTCAGCCATCATGTCTGACTCTTTGCGACCCCATGGACTGCAGTCAGGCTTCCCAGTCCATCACCAACTCCCAGAGCTTGCTCAAACTCGTATCCATCGAGTCAGTGATGCCATCCAACTGTCTCATCCTCGTTATCCCCTTCTCCTCCCACCTTCAATCTTTCCTAGTATCAGGGTCTTTTCCAATGAGTCCGTTCTTTGCATCAGGTGGCCAAAGTATTGGAGTTCCAGCTTCAGGATCAGTCCTTCCAATGAATATTCAGGACTGATTTCCTTTAGGATTGACTGATTTGATCTCCTTGCAGTCCAAGGGACTCTTAAGAGTCTTCTCCAACACCACAGTTCAAAAGCATCAATGCTTCAGTGCTCAGCTTTCTTTATGGTCCAATTCTCACATCCATACATGACTACTAGAAAAACCGTAACACGGACCTTTGTCAGTAAAGTTAATGTCTCTGCTGTCTAAGTTTGTCATAGCTTTTCTTCCAAGGAGCAAGTGTCTTTTAATTTCATGGCTGCAGTCACCATCTGCAGTGATATTGGAGCCCAAGAAAATAAAGTCTGTCACTGTTTCCCCATCTATTTGCCATGAAGTGTTGGGAGTGGATGCCATGATCTTCGCATTTTGAATGTTGAGTTTTAAGCCATCTTTTTCACTCTCCTCTTTCACTTTCATCAAGAGGCTCTTCAGTTCCTCTTTGCTTTCTGCCATAAGGGTGGTGTTATCTGCATATCTGAGGTTATTGAAATCTCTCCCTGCAATTGCAATTTGATTGCAGCTTGTGCTTTACCCAGTCCAGCATTTCGTATGATGTACTTGTTAAATGAACAAGGTGACAATATACAGCCTTGACATACTCCTTTCCCAATTTGGAACCATTCCATTGCTCCATGTCCAATTCTAACTGGTTAATTCCTTCTAATCCTTAAGTTCTTTACTTAGTCACCTGTCATATACCTGGCCTGTTACATACCTTCTTAGCACCAGGGACCGTCTACCACCCCCTTTTTGGTAACATTTTCCTCAGTTGTAGTCATAGATTTGTAAGACTGATGTTTTATGTTCCCCACTAGATAATATTTACATGAATGTAGGACTAGTGGCTCTGTACTCCTAGAACCCAACACTGTGTTGAAGAATGAATAAAAAATGTCTTCACTCAGTAAACTCCAAGCCCGACCAAGCAATGTATAACAGAACCTGTCAGAATTTATTGTTGAAGAAATTACTGCAGGGGCCTATATAATTCACCCAAGTTCTTCAAGTGACTTTTGGGCTTTGGGGACCAGCATATTAGTAGTATAGCTTGCGGTTAAGAACACGTGGTTTTTTACTTTCCCAACCTCAAGAAACACTGTGCTAATGGTCCTGGAGGAAGAGAGTAGCCACAAAAAGCAGGTACTAGGTTGAGAACAGAAGTATCAACAGACACAGTCTACAGATTTGTTGGGGGAAGCTGGAAATTAACAGCTTGCATTAGTACCTAAAGATATTAATAACTGTGTGCCTCTCACTTTCAAGCCGAAAGTTTTGTGTTCTCAGGGGCACTTGCATAAAAACTTCCCATCTAAAATGATTTCCTATTGATAGGAACTTGGACACAATGCGAGACTATTCCCTGGTGCTTTCTAAAGTCTCATATAAAAAGTACTTTTTGTTTTCACACAATACTATTTTTATGGAGGCTCTTACATGGAAATCCAGTTTAAGGTCTGACACTAGCCTTTGCTTTGGTATATACTTTAAGTACCCTGAATGACTTTCATTTCTTAGGAAAAGAAAACCCAGAGTCTCATTCAGCTTCCAGAAGAGGACACGGGGAAGGGCGTGCCACTACCCACTTTTCAGCTAAAATAAGCTTTTGAAACTCGTTCCGCTTTTGCTGAAGGGGCTTGGACCTCTTCCCCTTTAGGGGTGGGGGCCCAGGTCGGTGGCTAAGGCAGCCAGCCCGTTTCTTTTTCCTTTGGGAAAGAGTGGAGTTGCGAAGAGCCGGAGGAGGCGCTGTGTGAAAACAGCAAACAAAACAGGAATGGGTAGACAGCGGGGTCGCCGCGCGGGACGACCCCTTGGGCCGCGGAACAAAGCCCCGCGGGGGGCGCGCAAACCGGGTACCAGACGGGGCAGGGAAGCCCTGCTCCTCCCCAGGAGGGGACGGTTGCGGGGCATGAGCGCGATGTTCAAGTATTTGTTGGTCGCGAGGTCTTCAGTCACAGCAACTGTGCCCGCAGAGCCCGGGCGCCAACCGCCACCCTCGATACCCAGCACCTCGACCCGCGAAAGTCGCCGCCGGCTGCGCGAGCGCCTCTGCGCCTGCGCGCCCGTGGAAGCCCCGCCCCCTCCGGGCCACCGGCGCGCGGGGCCGCGCCTCCTCATGGCGGCCGCCGCAGTGTGTGGTATTTAGCGGGAGCGCGCGGCGGGCTCGAGGACGCGCGAAACGGCGGCGGCGGCGGCGGCCAGGGGGGAGCCGGGGCGGCCGTTGCGGGGCGCACTCTCGAGCGGCAGCGGCGGCCCAGAGTGTCCCGTCGGTGTTGGCACGAGGAGGCGGCGGTGGCGCTGCCCGCGGTGGCGGGGGTTGGCGGCGGCGACAGAGCGCGTTTGAGCCAGGACCGGGGTCCGAGGCGCGCTCTCCGCCCACAGGTAAGTGGGGCCCGGCCTGGAGGGAGGAGCCGGCCGCGAGGGGCTCCGCGGGAGGAGGACTTCCAGGCCCGGTCATGGCGGCGGGCGGGAAGGTCGGCCGGGCCGGGTCGCGCCGCCCGAGAGGGGGTGCGGGCAGCCCCCGGACTTGGCCGCCTTTGTCTCGGCCCGAGCCCGGCGGCCCGGCCGAGCGCCGCCCCCCGCCCCTCCCCTCCCCTGCCCGGCCCTGCCCGCGGAGGCGAGCCGGCTCGCCCCCGCCCCCGGCTCCCGGGGCCCGGCAGGCCCGCGCCGGGGGTCGGCCCCTCGCGGCCGGGCGAGGGCGGGGAAGGGCCTCCTCGCCGACCGGCCCGGCCCCCGCGCGCCTGGGAGGCGGGCCTGGCTGGGGGAGGCGCCCGGCCCTCCCTGCGCCCGGGTGCCGGCCTTTGTTGTGAAGGGTCCCGGGGTTTGCGGCCAACATGGCGGAGGTCAGCTGAGTGCGGGCAGTGGCCGGCCCTTCCCTCCGGCCCCTCCCCGCACCGGCCCGGGGGCAGGACGGGGCGACTCAGCCGTCCTTGGCCTCCCCTGCCTGCCCCCGACCCCGGGAGCGGTCGTCCCCGATTGCGCTGCGTTCTTTCCCGCTCCGGCCTGCGCTTTCATTGTGCGGTGGGAAGAATGCAGCCTCCTCCCTTGTTTATGTCGTTAGAGAGGAGATCGCGTGAACGATTTGCCAGGGAAGCTCCAGCTTTTTATTGTAAACCTTGGTTTTCCTGGGTTTCGTTTGTCGGGTAGTTTTGGGGCCTTTCTGGACGCTCCCAGATTTATTATTTAGGAATGTGGATAATCTGGGCCACAGCGTTGCGTAGGTTTTTCTTTTCCCGTTCCTGGAAAGATTGAGAATTTGCTCTGACATCCAGAGAAGTCCAGTTTGTGTGTTCGGAAAATCAGATGGTGTAGCCGATTTGTCAAAGTCGTAGAAGCCGTGAGCACGGATATAGGGCAGGGACCGGACTGCCCGTTTTTAGCTGTTGAACATTTACCATTTCTTGATAAGGGGCTGTCAAGGGTAAATTGTTAACTCTTGCAGCAGTTGAACGTTGAGAGCGCGGACTCTGAAGTCAGACTACATGCTTTGGTTCCAGTCCTGCCCCACCAGTTTGTGACCTTGGGCAAGATACTTAACCTCTCTTTCTTTAGTTGCAAAATAGGGGTAATAACAGTACCTACCTCGTAGGATTGTTGGGAGAATTGATGAGATAGTAGGTGAGGGGCTTAAGGTTTAGAGCAGTGGCAGGCCCATGGTAAGTGCTCAGTAAATGTTTGCTGCCAAGGCTGTTGTTTAATAACTAAATTTATGAGATTATTTTGGCATGTTGGATATGTTGGAACTGCAAAGGTTTTCTTTTAGTGCATTTTGTTAGTTCGTAAAAATGAAAACAAGAGGTTTAGATGATAAATGTCCAGGCATTTGAAGATGATGGCGTTGGAAAATTTCTGTAGTAAGACATCTGGGTAAGTCTTGTGTGATCTAGAACTTAATCAAATTCATGGGTCAGTTTGCTTTTGAGGTCTTAACTTAGAAAAGTGAAACAGTGAGTTTCTGAGTGTTAGGTGTCTATGGTGTCACCGTCTCGTTTGGACATTACTGAAGAGCAGAGTGTAGTGTGGTGATAAATGTAATAGTCTGGTAATTTTGTTTGGGAGATACTGGCTTAAATTGTGGAGGAGAGGATTTTGGTTAGCTGTTAGAAGTTCATGACAAGTAGATTTTGACCTCAAATGGAGTGTACAACTTGTGTAGTTTTTTTGTTCTGGGAATTAAAATATACAACAGACATTTGTGATCTGGAATAATTAGTTGCAATCCTAAAGTTGGCTTTGCCAAAATATTTTCTTTAACTCTTTCATAGAATTGCTTTGCATGACCCCTCTTGACACTTTGCAGCGTAATTGAACATTTAATAATATTTTAAGCTGAAGTACAATTTAAATGATAGATGAGGAACTTTTCAGGATAAATGTTACACAAGCTACAAATTCAGAAATTTAATTCAATTTAGTGTAATGTATTCTCTCTAAGCTTTGGGAAATTTTTACAAAATTGTTGTAGAGCAATATCTATAATTAAAAAGAACGTTAGGCTACGATTAATTGAAGTTACAAAGGAAACATCTAGCTATGGCAACAGTGACGTAATATGGAGAATAGGATTTTATTTTCAGCTTATACAGTGTTTAGAAAACAGGTCTTACATAAGGAGGGTAAACAAAGTTCAGTAAATTTGCAGAGCAACAACTTTGTATTTTGAAGGAATCAATTTACTTGGTTTCTAGAGATTGAAGTTTTTCTTGGCTTAGATCTGTTTTACAGACTTCAGTTATAATTATGAAATGTCCATATACGTCTTATAAAATGTTTTAAGTTTGGTTATTTTTGCTCTAGACCTCACTACAAACAAAATCAGTATATGAAAACCTCAGACTTCCTACCCACCCCTAAAGAAAAACCTAGGTATAAACTTTTCCTCCCTAAAAAAATCCTTAACGGTTTCTTTAAGAAAGATTTTTCTAATGCATTTTGAGTCATTTGGTTTTCCATGGCTAGAGTTTCTATTGCAAAAGGGCAGGGATTGTGGTCTTTTATTCCTATATCCTCAGTGGCTGACACTCAGTACAGACTTGTTTCCTGACCTACTACTTCTATTAATATATTCTTATGACACTCAGATTTCTTTGCTTGTGAAACCTAGACCCATGTATTTTCTTGCTCATAGGTCTTTTTTTTTTTTTTTTAATGACTTCTTTTTAGAACAGTTTTAGGTTCACAGCAGAACTGAACAGAAAGTTCAGAGATTTCCCATATACTCTGCCCTACTCATGCATAACTTCCTCCATTATCAACATCTTCCACTACAGTGATACATTTGTTACAATTGATGTACCTACACCTTATCACTCAAAGGTTATGGTTTACATTATGGTTCACTCTTGGTGTTATGTATTACAAGTTTTGACAAATGATATGTATCCACCGTTAATAGTATCACACAGAAATAGTTTCATTGCTCTAAAAATCCTATGTGGTCTACCTGTTCATCCTCCCTCTTCCTTAACCTCTGGCAAGCACTGATCTTTTTACTGTGTCCATAGTTTTGTCCTTTACAGAGTGTTACGTAACTGGAATCATACAGTATGTGCCTCTTTCACATTGGCTGCTAGTCATGTGCATTTAAGTTTCCTTCATGTCTTTTTGCAGCTTGATAGCTTGGTTCTTTTTTAGTGCTGAGTATTACTGTATTGAGTGTACCAGTTTATCTACTCACCTACCAGAAGACATCTTAGTTGCTGCCATGTCTTAGGAATTATGAATAAAACTGCTGTCGACATCTCTGTGCAGGTTTTTGTATGGACATAAGTTTTCAACTCCTTTGGGTAGATAAATACCAGGGAGCATGATTTGCTGGATATGGTAAGAATGTTTAGTTTCTTTCTTTGTCTGTGCTGGGTCTTAGTTGCACCACGTGGGATCTGTTTAGTCACAGCATGTGAACTCTTAGTTGCAGCCTGTGGGATCTAATTCTCTGACCAGGGATCGAACTCAGGCCCCCTGCATTGGGAGCTCGGGGGTTTTAGCCACTGGAACACTAGGGAAGTCCCCGTTTAGTTTTGTAGTAAACTGCCAGACTGCCTTTCAAGTGGCTGTACCATTTTGCATTCCCACCAGCAATGAATGAGAGTTTGTTGCACCAAGTGCCCGCTAGCATTTGGTGTTTTCAGTGTCCTGGATTTTGCCATTCTAAAAGGTGTGTGGTAGTATCTTATTTTTGTTTTCAACTTGCATCTCCCTGATGACAAGTGATGTGGATCACCTTTTCATACGCTCCTTTACCATCTGTATATCTGATGAGGTGTCTGTTAAGGTCTTTTACCCATTTTTTTAATTGACATGTTCATTTTCTTGTTGAGTTTTAAGAGTTGGGCTTTATTTTGGTTAACAGTCCTTTATCAGATACGTCTTTTGCAAATGTTTTCTCCCATCGGTGGTTTATCTTCTCATTCCTTAACCGTGTCTTTCCCTGAAATTTTCCACTTTCACATACCAAGGTGCTTCCGATTTATGTATCCTGAACTAAAACCTTTGTTTCCAACCGTCCAAGGCTCTCATCTTCTGTATCAGTTAGTCATAGAGCCCTGATTTTTCTGCTCTCTGGTTATTGCCAGAGATCTGGCATTGCTTCTCTCCCTCGTTTTCACATGGGCATTCAGTCCTCTTCTACTTTCTAAGTATCTATTTGCTTTTGGTCTCTGCCTCCTCCCTTCAGCTTTCCTGCTGTCATTTGAGGGAGCTTTCTAACATAGGTGACATAAAGCCTTCAGTTTAAAGTCCCAAGTTCCTTGACACTATATAGATAGTAAGTCGACAGTCCCTCCTGAAGCTGGCTTTTGTTACTTTCCTGCCATTTTCAACTACGTACTTGCAAGGGCCTTTGCATACCACATATTCTCTTCCAGCTAAGGTCTGTAATCTCAGCTTGGACATCACTTAACTGATGTGCTCTTCCTGGATGCCCCACCTTGAATTGGGTGTCATCTCTCTGTGTTCCCATAGCACTTTCTGCCGGACCCTACTACAAGATACATTGCACGGAACTGTAATTTTTCTCTTCTGCTTTGCCTTCACAGATATAAACTGCAGTCTCTATGAGGACTTTGCCTTGATCACCCCTGTCTAGAGTTTATTACTGTTGCTGGCATGTAGTTGGTGCTCAGTAGATATTTATTGAATGGCTAATACCTTCACACTGTTTTATTATGCTCTTCTAGCCTTATCCTCCAACATTTCTTCTTTGCCATACCTGATTAAACTGGATTCTTTTTTGATTCTTGAACATTCTCCATACTTAATTAAATGTCTCTGTGCCTTTTCTCATGATTGTACCTGAAGTCCTCAGATAATCTGTCTGTGCTCCTTTGGGCAGATAACTTACCTCTCTAAGGCTTAGTTTCCATTAGCATGTGAGCATCTACTAAGCATATTGCTGCCCCTTGATCCAGTATCCTGGCAGCTAGAGGCAGTGTAGCCAAGTGGTTAAGAGCCAGAGCTGGATGTGTGTCTAGCATCTGTTACTAATTGTTTGTGACCTTAAGCTCTGCAAGAGCAGGGACAATGCCTACTGTTGCATTTAAAAGCACATTACTTAACAGAGAAAGTGCTTACATAATTAAAAAAATTAGTTGTTGAATAAGTTACTTAATTTCTCTATTACTACTTACATTCTGGTAAGGGAAGAAAGTAAAATTACAAACTGTGATATATACTATAAAGGAGAAAAGAGTAATGGTGAGAGGGAGTCTTGCTGTGAGAAATGGTGATATTTGCTGTTTAGTTGCTAGGTTGTGTCCAACTCTTGCGACCTCATGGATTGTAGTCCACCAAGATCCTCTGTCCGTGGGATTTCGCAGGCAAGAATAGTGCAGTGGGTTGCCATTTCCTTCTCCCAGGGATCTGGGAGATCTCCCCAGGATCTCCCAGGGATCAAATCTGTGTTTCCTGCATTGGCAGGCGGATTCTTTACCACTGAGCCACCTGGGAAGCCCTGCATTGCTATTTAAGCTATGTTAAAAGGATAAGGAGTTCTTTGAAGGAGAGAAGGGAGACTATGAGGTTGAAGGAGCAGCAGAAGTAAAGACCCTGAGGCAAAAATGAACATGGACTGTTCCAGGAACTGAGAAAAGAGAGTGTTGCTGGATCAAATGGATGAGGGGGAGAGAGAGGCAAGGATCAGATCCTGCAGAGTCAAAGTAAGGAATGTGAATATTAAGGGTACTGAGAAGCTATCAAAAGGTTTTAATTAAAAGAGTAACAATCTTCTTGTAAGATTGCTTTAGCTCTTTAGGGGGGCTTCGCCGGTGGCTCAGGTGGTAAAGAATCCGCCTGCCAATGCAGGAGCTGCAAGACACGTGGGTTAGGTCCCTGGGTTAGATCCCTGGGTCAGAAAGGTTCCTTGGAGATGGAAATGGCAACCCACTCCAGTATTCTTGCCTGGAAAATTCCAAGGATAGAGTAGCCTGGCAGGCTACAGTCCATGTGGTCGCAAAGAGTCAGACACGACTGAGCACAAATGCCTAGCTCTTTAGAGAATAGAAGGCCATTTCTTTGATCAGGCTTCCCTGGCGTCTCAGTAAAGAAATCTGCCTGCACTGCCGGAGACCCGGGTCCGATCCTTGGGTTGGGAAGATCCTCTGGAGAAGTAAGTGGCAACCCACTCCAGTATTCTTGCCTGGACAGGGGAGCTTGGTGGGCTGCAGTCCATGGGGTCGCAAAGAGTTGGACATGACTGCACAACTAACACATTTACTTAGATCAGGAAGCACAGTAGTTGATTATGACCTGGATTAAGGTGGTGATGGCTGTGAATATGAA